>NW_008795527.1:2980808-2984838 GCF_000699145.1 Aptenodytes forsteri
GAGGTGGGTGTTGGTCTCTTCTCCCAAGTAACTAGCGATAGGACGAGAGGAAATGGCCTCAAGTTGCACTAGGGGAGGTTTAGATTGGACGTGAGGAAAAATTTCTTTACTGAAAGAGTGGTGAAACATTGGACCAGGCTGCCCAGGGAAGTGGTGGAGTCCCCATCCCTGGAGGTATTTAAAAGACATGTAGATGAGGCGCTTAGGGACATGGTTTAGTGGACATGGTGGTGTTGGGTTGACGGTTGGACTCGATGATCTTAGAGATCTCTTCCAACCTTAATGATTCTATGATTCTATGATTCTTTGATTGCCAAAGGTTTACAGGGGCAGTGGATTCTGTGATCTTTCTCTCTGACTTACTACCTTTCCCTGGGCTTTTACCCCACTGGGCAGTACTGGCAGCAGGGGAAATATGTGAGTGTGAATGTGTTTGTCCTTTTTGGCTGGCTCATCACAATACTTTGGCTTCTAATCAGGCTGAATAATACAGTTGTATTCTGACTCTTTATTTTATTCTCTCTTTTATTACCCTGAACATTAATGTAACTGTGACATAATGTCGTGTGTTGAGCTACCTGTTGTTCTGCCATGATTCATGTGCTAACGGGTCTTCTGCTCGGACCGCGCTGGCTGTGTCAGGCTGTGAAGTCAGACATGAGCTATTTCCCAGGAATGGCTTAATGTGCTTCTAAAAGATCTGCGTGTACTATCTGTTAGCAGTCTGACTCACCCATTTCTTTGGCAAAAAAAAACCCAACTCCATGGCTTTCTGAAAAGAGACACTTGAAAAATGTCTCCTCTCTTTAGAAGGAGAAAAAGCAAAACCCATGCACAGTTGGTGAGTGATATTCTTGCCAAACTATCCCATTACTATGAGATAAAATAGTACAAGAACACTCTTGGCCTGACTGTGGAAAAAATAATGACAATAGAATAAAGCACATTTGCAACACGGAATACCGTATTAGTCATCTACAAGCATGCTGTGTGCGTGCCTGTTTTGAAAGGGGAGTTCAGCACTTTTTGCAGGGAAATGAGAGGGCTGAGCATGCTACATGTTCACACTCTAATCTGTGGGCAGGCCAGGAGAGTATCAGACTGACCCTCTTTGACCTCTACTGAGCATGCATAAAAAGCTCCCAGTTCTTTGCCTTCAAGGCCCTGGGGATGGTGGTTACTGGAAACTGAAGGCAGTAACAAAAGGATTCCACCAGGACCCCATATTGGTGATTTTTGCAGTAAATGTAGTGACTGAGGTCATTGTATTTTGAAGTAGCTCTCTTGAGCATCTTCTGGCAGCATATTCATGGTAGCACGAGGTTCAGTAGAAAGTGCAAAACCTTCCTAGAAAGCTGGGGAGTTCATTGAGTACTTATCCTAAACTCAGTATTGCCATGATTAGTTTAAAAGCTTAAGTATAGCAGAATATAGTTATCTAAAATATTGACCTTACCTTGTTGGATTTAAGGTCTGACTCTTGCCCTATATCTTATGTTAAAAAAAAGCTGCCAGAGCAGAACGGCAATACTGTATGTAGTTTTTCCATCAGGTGGGGAATGGAGAAGCACATGACAACATCCCCTTTGTGGGAATTTACAGTCGATCTTTGGTACTGACAGTATTTTGTATTGACATTCATGGACAAAATAAAGGCATATGAAATGCACTGAAGACTAAACCGTCTGTGGAAGACTGCCATGCAGAAAGGCTACCAAGACCAGCAGCCATCTTTGTGTATAGCCTCCACAGGTTTAATTTATTCCTCTGCTACAGAGCTGGGCAAACGGTCCTCACGTGGACCTGCTCTGCGTGGGCTCTGAAATGCCTCTGCCCCAAGAGAAGGGCATGGGGAGCCGGGGGAGGTGGCAGCAATGGGGTTGGGGCTGGTGCGAGGGGGGAAGGCTGAAGAAGGCGGCGGTAGATGAAGGGCTTGAGGGTTACAGCCCCAGTTTGGGGAAACGGTAAAGCACCTGCAAGGTGGTGAGTTTCTGAGCTGTACCAGAGTTGTACTAGGTAGCTTTTTAGGACCATCTGGAGTACAAGGAACGTAAAATGGCCTCTGATATAATGCGAGAACAACTATCCCCAAATGAGTTACTTGGTTTGAAACATTACTTATTTTTTGGCAGTGGAAAGCCGCTTGGAGGAAAACTTTAAAAAAAAAAAAGTTTATCAGTCTGTTATTTTGCATTTCTTAGGAATGGCGTGGGTTTTTTGGATCAACAGAGTAGGATTTTAAAAATAGCAACATTGACTCCTACTACCTTTCTAACAGCTAATCAGTAGTTTTATGCCAGGATGAATTCTTTTTATCAAACTTATATGAGGTCCTCTCTGGTTGCTAAGTGATAATTGCCTAGGAAGTCCTAAGAATACAGAAAATTTCCCGAGTCTTATTTAAATAGCAGAACTCATTGTTGGCCATAACGGTTGAAACATTTTTCTTACCTTAAGATATTTATGAGTTATTTTTGCTCTTTTACCTTGCATAATATTGCTACAAAACCTGCCTAGCAATTTTTTAGAAAGAGTCTTCGTTCTATAAACGTGCTTTAAAAATCTTGTGAATTCTCTGGCTGCTAATTTTGATGAGCAAGATGCATACATCTGGCACTTAGTCTTTGTGCAAAGTCCTGCTTTGCAGTCCAGCATTAGGTTCAGTGTTTAATAGACCTCTTGTTCCTCCTTCTGCTCCAACACGCACAAAAATCCTATGATGACTCTTGAATAAGATGCCCTGGCTGATAGACCATATTAAGGAGGTGAAATACTGTATATAGGAAATGCAACCTCCAGTTTATGTTTCGAAAAAGGTTTTGTGTGCTTGTTAGGGTTTGTATACTATTCTCTTAATAGCCAGTTTAGGTATATCATAATGATCTTGAGTTTAATCCCTAAAAGTCTTAATAGCTGTGCTCTGACTGTATTAAGGAAATGATTTTGGAAGCAACAGACAGAGGGGAAGGGGTGAGTTCAGCTGTTATTTGAGAAAGTGTAGTAGCTGGTTAGTCTGGGAAGTTATGCAGAGATCGGTTTAAGATGGACATGACGGCTGTGAATTGTGGTGTTTGTTACCTACGTTCTCACATTAGGGCATGCGTTATTTGGCTTGTTCATCAAATTGTAAAATTAATAGCTTACGCAATCCATGCAATTTGTTCCTTTTAAATTCCCTCCCTTCAAGTCTCAATGATAATGTGTTCCAGTAAATCAACAGCAGAGATTTTTTTTTCCTTCCTGGTATTTGTCTGAAGCTTCAAATAATGTTGTTTTAGCCCTTACAAATTGAGAGCAACCAATAGTAGTTGGACACATCTCTCATTTCAAAGTTGGCAGATGACCCTGTGAAATCCCACACACGTACCTCTGCCAAGTGGAAAGGGAAAGCAAAATGAGTGAAGGAGAGCCACCGCTATACTGTACAGCCGGCTGGTGGGAGGTGCGTCAGCAGAATGACTCTCGCTTGACACAATCAAGTAGGAGACCATGGGGGGCCATGTACAAATAATTAGGTTTATTTCTCCTCAGGGCTTTATTCATTGCTGGAAATGATATGTAAAACGGAAGAACCAGATTAGGAATGAAGTCTGAGGGGACATTGTTTGAAAGTCTGCTTGTACTGTTACCACCTTCACTGGAAGAGAGGTCCTCAATGGTTGATTTGCTTCTGCAGGATGGTCTCAACCCTTTTAAAAACAATGAAACAACATTGAAAACTTCTTTTTTTTTTTTTTTGTATCTTCTTGTTTTGGGTTAGTCCTCAGAGTATTTTAAAACATCACCTTCCCTGAAGTATTTTATAATCATTTAGGTACTAATTATATACTGCATATTAAGGATACAGCAGCTGCCCTCCAAGGTTTAGGACACAAAATGAAGGTGTTCAAAACAATCCCCTCCCAGTCGAACCCTAAACCTAATACTGAGAGACATGCTTAGTTTGAAATGAAAAATCATAGAATCATAGAATCATAGAATCATTTAGGCTGGAAAAGACCTTTAAGATCATCGAGTCCAACCATAAACC
>NW_008795527.1:2985664-2997383 GCF_000699145.1 Aptenodytes forsteri
TCTGCAAACTTACTGAGGGTGCACTCGATCCCCTCATCCAGATCATTGATAAAGATATTAGAACTGGCCCCAGTACTGAGCCCTGGGGAACACCACCTGTGACTGGCCACCAACTGGATTTAACTCCATTCACCACAACTCTTTAGGCCTGGCCATCCAGCCAGTTTTTTACCCAGCGAAGCATACACTCATCCAAGCCATGAGCAGCCAGTTTCTCCAGGAGAATGCTGTGGGAGATGGTGTCAAAGGCTTTACTAAAGTCCAGGTAAACAACATCCACAGCCTTTCCCTCATCCACTAAGTGGGTCATCTTGTCATAGAAGGAGATCAGGTTAGTCAAGCAGGACCTGCCTTTCATAAACCCCCAAAATAAATGAAAGACCTTAGTTTGAAGAATTTGTAGAGACACATTATTTCCTATAATTGCTCAAAGACTTGTTTTTCTTGGCACTGGAAGTTACCACCAGTAGGGATGGATTCAGGTGTGGTCCTTTTGTTACCTTCTGTACTACAGAAGGTGAACCACTGGCCATTTCTTGGTTGCCATAAGAAGCCCCTGTAGGCCACTGATAATCACCAGGCTTTAAAAGCTAAAACAACAGAGGTGTTTTTCATTTTCCAGATACCTAAAGCCAAAGTCATTGCAGTGTTCAGCATCTTAGCAAAGAAACTGTGATATCTGAAGGAATGGAGACAGTATCAGAAGGCAAGAAGACCTGATTCCTCTGCCATTAATTCATTTGTGTAGCTGAAGACATCTTGAAATCATTTTATTTCACAAATGAGGCAACTTTTGTGAATGAAACATTTTAAGAAAAATGTCACTATTTTTTGGTTGAATCTATGAATAGCCTCAGGAAAAGCTCTTTGTGTTCAGTTTCCCATGGGAATAATATTAATGCCATCTTTTCCCTCAGATAAATTCATATTTTTGAGGTTTTAGAAGGCAGTGGTAGAAATCCTGTTGAGGGTAGCACCTCTCCACCATTCCTGGAGTAGAAAACTTCAGGAAAGACACAGATGGTGGTAGGTGAGAGAGGGATCATCTGTTGAACAAAGAGTGAAAGTGCTGAGCAGCTGTCTCCTCCCCTGAGCAGCACTCATCCTGGACCCCACATGAGATGATAATTCCCTGGAGAAAATAGTTCAGGTTCCTGGGAGTCAAGACAAGCTCACAATGTATAATCCCAGGAGGAGCCAGCGTGACCCAGGCCTGCTAATTTTCTTCTAAGTAAGCAATCTCCTTCTTACCCACTTATCTTTAGGTGGTACGTAATATTCATCACAAAGAGTAGCCATGGACTTGAAGTGGATGGACTTTTATAGCATCTCTACAAAGCACTTTTTAAGGGGCATGTAATTTCACTTGAAGAATCAAAGTCCCTTTACAAGTAAAGAAAGTGCTTTCAAAAAAGCTGGAAGCTGGTTTTTAAAGCAGTGATACTGGTTTTCATGTCCTTTTTAATGAATATGGAAAACCTGATATTTCTGTTCAAACACTTCCTCTTTTTTCTCACTTCTTACCTTAACTCTATGGAGCAGGTTGGCCAAAGTTTTCCCCACTTGGTGGAGGATCTCCTGGATGTCTCTGAGATCAGGCTTTGCAAGCTCTCATGCTGAAGGGGCAGAGATGCCGATTCATTGGCCAAGATCTTTCTGCTCTTCTTCCAGCCCAAAGATTAACTGGCTAGTGAAGCTGAAAAGTTGGTAAACTGAACATTGTAAAAGGAGAAACAATCTCATTAAAAAAGTCTTAGTTGCTCAACTTTCACTTTGCAGTGTCAGTATTTAATTCCCTAATTATCTTCTCATCATCGTGGATTTTCCTAGAGCAAACAGGCCCTAAAATTCTGCTTTGGTGACTCCTTTCCTTCCAAATTCAAACTAAAATTTTGGAGGACAAACTATTAAGAAATTAATACATATACCATTTTTGTCCTGATAAGTTACATATAATTGAAAAAATCTCCTTAGCAAAATCAGTTTATTTTTCAAGCTCTCTTCACGATTTTCAGCTAGTTTTTGTTACCAATGACAATCCAGCATAGACATTTAACTGTTAGCATTTTCTTTAAAAAAGAAAATCACTAAACATCATTACTGGGGTGAAGGCAGCATCCATACTCTTTGCATGGATGACACCGGGCTAGTCTGCCTGGTGGCATGGGATTCGAAGGGGCACCTCCAGCTGGTTTACATGCCCTTTAAATCTGCTCTCATTAAAAGTCAGCGTTATGGCAAGATGAGAAAAATAAACAGTAAAATACAGTTATTATTTCTGCTGTTCTTCTCTTAAACATATGACATCAAAGTAAGGGGAAGTAGGAAGTGTCCCACATTAGTCAATCTTGTAGCTCAACAAAAGCTTTATCCTATTGCAATAGAAAAGCTGCAAACTTCCTTTAACCACAGTGTGGTTTGCTAAATGTTTGTGCTCTTACCACATACAAATGAATGGTATTGCAAAAGGTAGGACAGAAATTCTGAAAGATGGATATCCTGTTTCACTTGGGGCAAGGAAAAACATAAGAAAATGAAAGCTAGTTATGTGGTAATGGATTCTGCAGTTAGTTTAAGAAAGCAATAGTGAATTAAAACCACAGGTTAGCCCCAAAAAAAGAGTCTCTGCCTGGTGTTTTGTTTTTGTTAAGATGTCTTATTCTAAAAGGATTTTTAAAAATGTACAGTATCTTGTCTCATACCGAACTACCGATCAGTTATACTGATTTGACAGACTGCTCTAGCCGTCTCTAAGACTCTCCTACTCAAAATTGGATTTCTTTCCAAGAACTTTTGCTGTCCTAAACTTTATGCCTTTTTTATTGTCTGAAACTTTTGACCACAAAACTTTGTTTTAAAGTGCTTTTTCCTCTATTCTGGACAATGGCATGATCCACTGAAATAAGTTTTTTAGTGTGGTGAAAATGCGACTTTTTTCAGTTGCCCTACTGCGAGATGATTTTGATGGATCAGCCTTTGTTAGAGGAACAGTCTCTGCCTGCATCAGTGCAAAAATGGTACCCAGCGTGCATATGTGGAAGCATGTGCAGGTACTGGAGACAGTGTGTGCTGGTACTGAAGACATTTCTCTGTGGCAAATTCAGCATGCTGGGACCCTGTTCCCCTGCGCTAGGCTGTTTCTGATGCCTGACCTGCATCGTGTGTGTGCTATGTCTACATTGCCTGCACAGAGCTTTTGCAGGATCTCTTCTGGTGCCCTTGCCGTGGTTCAGCTCTGCTGCTACGGGACCACAACACCAGTGGAGATGCAGAATGGCCACCACCACTGCAAATACTCTATTTTCCAGGTCTTTTCTGATCAGATTTAGAATTTCATGGTAACAGTGGTCTGTGTCGGTCTAGCTTGCTGCTCATACTCTTAAAGTTGCACCAACACTCATACAGTGACCAGGTCTACAATAGAAAAAAATGTTTACATACCAATTAGAAGGAAACTGAACATTGTTTAAAAACACAGAGCTAATAATGGCTGTTCGGAGTATCTATTTATGGTAGACAGATATCTACAAGAAGGAAAACTGTTCACTATTGGTACAGACGTAAAGCTAGACTATGTTAGCCAGTGACATTTGCATCCAGGACTGTGGAATATAATCTTAAATTTAATTCTTCTGCACTAAATGTCTATTGGAGCTCTGGAATGTCTTGTAATGTTAAATGTAATGTAATGTTAAATACCATATATTTTTCCAGTCTGTAGATGGTTAGTAAACATAGCCGTGCTTTGAATGGGAATTAGTTATGTACATGCATTTAATCAGGTGTGTCCTAGTTCTTACTTGTCCGTAGTGGACAGGGGTGGAAAACTTGGAGGACAATAGAGCTTGTGCAACATAAACTGTGGGTGACGTTGAAGTGGGAAGGAGATGGTGAGATAGAGGAAACAGTAACAGAAGTTTGTCTAGCTCAGGGTCTGGAGATACCTGGCTGTGCCTTTACTGTGTCCGGCTGTGGAGGATGAGGTGAAGGGCTGGGGAACAGAGGTATCGAGATCCTTTTTGACAACGTCTAGGGCATCACCAAGCCCATTTTCTGCTGCTTGGCCCACCCGTGGCAGTGTACAGTGCACCTCACACATCATGAGGCTTATTGGGTGCTGAAGGTTTTATGGAGAATGTCATGCAGGGGGCCATCACTGCACAGAGTTTGTCGAGGGAAGACTGTGATGACCACAGGTGTGGTCTGCACCACTTTGCCAAGGCTGGACTATCCTGGGGTTTGTACTAAACCCTTCTGGCCGGAACCAGAAGGAAGGATGATTTGGGGTCATGTAAGAAGAGCCCAACCATACAGCCACACTTTCCTGATATATTCACTCAGGCTCCAATGATTTTTGGCTCAGTGACTTCAGGAACCAGCTGTTTTATCATTGTAACTAATAGTCTTTGATGAGCAAACTCATGAAAAAAAAAACCCAATCCCTTTCTGAGTCCATCTAAACTTCTAGCAGCCACAATGTCCTGTGGAAAGGAGCATCACAGCTTTAATATGCACTGCTTATTTTGAACTTTCTACTTGTTATTCACCTTTTAGACCCCCCTCCCTTCTGAATTTGAACTAGGAGAGACAATGTTTCACCCTTTTTGCACCATGTGTGGCTTTATAGACCTTTGAAAAATCCCTTCTCAGCCATCTCTTTCCCAGGCAGAAGAGTCCTAGCCTTTTTAATAATTTCTTATTTTGAAGCTATTCCATACATTTGATTGTCCCAGTTAGTCCTTGCTGTTTTCCTTTTCAGTTATTTCACCTCCTTTTCAAGATGGAGATCTATGAAAGTATTCAAAATGCAGACACACTCTAAATGTAATTGATGGCATAACGATGGTTTCTGTTATACTCTTCCTAACAATTACTTTGACTGTTTATGCAGTGCTACTGGACATTCAATGGATGTTTCCATAGCACTTTCTGTTATAACCCCAAGATCTCATTCCTGAGCAATACTATTTAGTTCAGAGGTCATCACCCTGTTTGTGAAGTTAGGATTTCTATTTTCATGTGCACCACAGTCACATTTATCCACAGGCCATTTTATCTCCCAGCGACTCAGGACTGTTTCTGCTGTTCTTCATATTTAGCCTGCATCTTTACTACCCTGAAAAAGTTAGTGTACATAAAATATAAGAAATTGTCTGTTTAGTCAGAGCAATAGTCTGCCTAGTTTGGTGTTCTGTCTCCAACAGGGAAAATAGGTGATGCCACGTCATTGCCCTGTCAGTTCCTGATTTATGGACATATTGGCCCTGAATTTGCCTAAACCTTTTCTGAACCTGCTGATACTCTCTGCCTCAGCAATTTCTCGTGGCAACGGTTTCCAGAGTGTCACTTCTTCCAGCAAAAAGAAGTAGAATAGTGTCATCAGCAAAAATCACTACTTCAGTAGCTGGCTTTTTTCACACAATGTGGGAATACAGTAGACGGTACAGGCTCTAACACAAGTCTGTGGGTTTCAATTAGTGATTTTCCTGCACTGTGAGAAAGACTATTTATTCTTATCTGTGTTTTTTTTTATCTTTTAATCATTGCTTAGCCATGCAAAGTCCTTCACTCTTATCCCATGGAAACTTTGTTCCCTTAAAAGCCAATGTCAAATGCTCGTTGGAGATGTGGGTGGACTATATCAACTGGATCCACCTAGTTAGTCTACATGCTTGTAGACTTCTTCAAAGAACTCCAATAGATTTGTGAAACATACAACTTTCCATCTGGAAAAGCTTTGTTCAGTCTTTTTCGGTACGTCATATGCATCTGTTTTCAACCATTTATTCCACTGGGTTTTTTCTACCAGTTTCCCTGAAATGTGAGTGCTAGGCCTTAGCCTAACGTAGCTTCGAGTACTGTGGCTTTGAGGGAGCAGTTATGAACCGTAGTATACACACATATATGCTACTACATATATATATATTTACACTGAAATGTGTATTTTTATATATTTTGTATATAAAGCATATAACATAACAATATATTGTATATTATTATATTATTATAAAATATGCATTATAAAAATTTTGTATATATAAAAAAATATATGTATTTTAACAAACCATTTCCCCTTCCTACTGTAACCACATATCCTGCAATTGCAAGGATGATTTCAGGCAGTGACAAGAATGGCATTTTTATGAAACTTTTTATGGAATTATGAAATTGGTACTGGAATAATTTTAATTTGGGGATTTCCCTAAACATCAGAGAACAACAACAGCCTGCATCAGATCTCAGTAAAACCCATTGAAGAATTTGCATACAGTTGTAGAGGAAGGAATAGTACAGTGCAACAAGTATGACTCCAATGGCACTTCATCACCACAATTTCATTTTTTCCACGACTCATTAAAAAAACCCAGATGGCCTCTTTTTAACCATACTACTTTTAAACATTCATGGGGTTGAAGCAGCTGATCGCTCCAGACAATGGCAAGAGAAAGGCCTGCATGTAAGGTATGTTGTGGCATTGGCGAGGGGCACAGATGGATCACGCAGCACATCAACCCTTCCTGGCTAGCAGATGTCCCCAGGAGTAGTGGTTTCTGGCCAGAGTCAATCAGGCTACAGAGACCTCCAGTTTTTGTTGGAGCTGGTGTCAGCACAAAGCCTGTCCCCAGATCACAGCAGAAACCAAAGGCAGTGCCCGTTTGCCGTGGTCCCATAATATTAAGGACATGCGTAGTTCTCAGAAGGATCCAAGGCCACAGACTTTGTGAGGAAGAACATTTTGACGCTAAAACTGCTCTCATGAGTAGTCACAAGAGCCTGTCTAGGAATCAGAGGTTCAGTCATAGCACTGAGCCTCACTTGAGCCTTGTTTGAGCTTTGCAGGAAATGGGGTGCATGTGTTCAATTTTAGACATAGCCTGATTATTTTTGTTCTGCAAAGTACTATATGCAGGAAACACTTTTCTTTGATAAGTTCCTCATTTACAAAACTAAGTATGACTTTACTTTCAATCCATTGTAGTTTCCCCCTTTTGTTATTTAAATCATTTGACACTTTGGTATATTTTGCCTTTCACATTTATGACCTGAATGTAAAAGAAATATCACCTGAATGTAAAGAAGTATTATGCAGAGCAACCTATGTTTTCTGTGTTTTAGAGGACATTGAAGCCATTACATAAGAAGCTATACTCTTTACATTTTGAAAAGCATTGTGGCTTGTGAAGGAAAATATTTCATCACACTTAAGGAGTTGAGAAATGTTAGTACATGAACAAGAAAAATAGTGTCTAGACATTACTTGTTTTTTCCCAGTGCAGTTAACCATTAACATAATTTATTGTGTTTTATTTAATGAATGAAGATCCCATCCCTTTAGCAAAGAGGCCATCCAATTTAAATGCCCAGATACGCACTTTACAAAGGCACTTCTTGCCTCCTCTTCTAACAAGTGGCTCTACTAAAGCTGCTGCAAGTCTAATGTGGATCTGCATTGGCACTAGAAGAAAAAGTTCACTGATTTAATGTATTGTTTATCTCCATCTGTTATGGGTCTGGGGTGCATTGGTGAGATTTAGAAACAGACCTGGGTAAAGCATCAGGACTTAGCGTAAAGCTGTGCACAACGAAGAGGAATTCTGCACTGGGGGGGGTCCCAGTTGGGCTCATTCCCATGAGTGACTCCTTTGCTCAGCAGTGGACCCCAAAGGAACTATCCCCTCTGTTACTCCAAAGATATTCCCGCTGAACTGCACTCCTGTAACCACCTGTTGTCTTCAGGTGACAAAACATTTAAGGTTGATTCATACATTTCATTGAAAGAGAGACTACGCTTTCCTTGAGCCTAGCTGTATTGGACTGAAAGAAGACTGTCCTGATGCCACACACACTGTGTGAAACCCAAGGTCTCAGCACTGACACTTCCCACAAGCTTTCCTCCTGGCCCAAGCCAACAACGCCTCCCTCTCTGCTCTGCTGCTCAGATAAAGGCAACAAAAAGTAGTTTACTACTTTAAACAAGAAATAAAACCTCGCAAGACCTTCAAGGGGAAACACAGAAACAGCTATGCTGCAGGACCAGGACGCCTCGTCTAATCCAGTTTATGAGTGTGTATATCTAGGGAAATTGTCTGGGATGGTCTATGGAAGCTGGCCTAGACAAAGCACAGATGAAGTCTTTCAACATGTTTATGTTGTGCAAAGGAAACACTGTGCCTTGAAAAGGTTCTTGAGACCCAGAGCTTGGGATCTTGCCCTTCCCTTATCCCCAGACCCAGGCATCTCGTCAGAGGAGGTCAGGTTAGTCAGCCACAATTTGCCTTTGAACAATCTATGCTGACTTCTCCCAATCATCTTCGTGACCTCCATGTGGCTGGAAATGATTTCCAGGAGGATTTGCTCCATAACCTTCCCTGGACCTAAGACAAAGCTGATTGGCCTGCATTTCCCTGGGTTATCCTTCTTGAAGATAGCTGTGATGTGTTTTTTCTAAACATCAGGCATCTCCCCCAATCACGATGACCTTTCAAAGATGATAGAGAAAGGCTGAATAATAGCTACCTCAGGACTTTCAGGTGCATCCTATCTGGTCCTGTGGACTTGTATCTATCCAATTGGCTCCAGTACTCCTTAACTGTACCTTCCCCAACTGTAAGCAACTCTTCACTCTGCCGGGGCCCTGAGTGCACTAATAGGCTGTAATTGCCTTGACCACTCTCCCCTGGGACCTTCACCAACACACCCACTGACCATGGGGCCAGGAGCTCTCTTAAGCTCAGGCTCAGACTATGAGCCTCAGACGATATACTTCCTGAACTATGTTGCAGCTGTAGGACCTGTTTCCAGTCCTGTTTCCTGGTGGTCATGAGTCATTATGTGGATTTCCTGGGTCGACCTTGGATCTGACTTGTTACCTTGCCTTTGCCTGATGATCACTGGATGGTTGATGGGACCTGTTGCTGTCACTGCTCCTGCTCAGGGGCTTTGGGACTATGCCCCAATGGTAAGATCTCTGCCTGTGCTGTCCTTACCCTTGGCTCACCCTGCCTGGTGGAGCAGCCCTCCCCTTGCTGCCTCCTGACATGCTCCCACAGACTAGGCTAGTAGGATCAGGGAAATGGGAGACCAGATGGCAGACCTTACTGTTGAAACCTAAGGCCAGAAAGAAAAGCATTGAGTACTTCAGCCTACTCCGTGTCTTTTGTCACTAGGTTCCCTGCCCCACTACACAGCAGGGCTGCGTCTTCCTTAGATTTCCTTTTGCTGCCAGTGTCCTTCTTGCTGACCAGCATGACCTCTACGTGTTCCAACCTAGCTGAGCTTTGGCCTCCCTAGCTTATAGAAGTTCTTCTTGCTGACCAGCATGACCTCTACATATTCCAACCTAGCTGAGCTTTGGCCTCCCTAGCTTCACTCCTGCAAATTCAAGCAAAGTTTCTATATTCCTCCTGGGTAGCCTGTCTCTGCTTCTACTTTCTGTGTGCTTTCCTTTTGCATTTGAGCTCAACCAGGAGCTGTCTGACTCTTCCATGGGCCCCTTCTCCCACAATTGGTTCCTGCATACCAGAATGGGCTTTACTTAGTTCAGAACTCTTCTCAACTCTCATCAAGGTTAATCGGGAGCTTTTGAGTCATTTCAGTGCAAGCCAAATTTGTTTTCAGGCATTCCTATAAAGTAAACGTCCCTTGCCAAGCAGAAACTGGAACACTTGAGACATCAGTTCACTGTAAAAGATATTGTGAGGTGGTAAAGGAACTAGTGGTGGACAGAAATATGAATGCAAATCATAGTACATACTTTCAGTGTGAACCCTATGATTAAAATGCTAGTCTTGCCCAGTGCTGTCTCTTCTGATCTGCAAGCAGAGCTGCAATGTATGTTCTTATGTGCAGGAATATTATAGGTTTTCAGTAGTTTCCACTCATCTTCTAACACAAAACCAAATGGCTACTAGCCATAGTGCCAGTTCCCATCGTGCTGTTGCAGGCCAGGATAGGTCTCCAGAGGATAGCTGAGGGTGGCAGGAGCTTGAGCAGAGTTGCATGGTTCCTTGTTGCCTGCCTCTGCATGCAGTGGTGGTGACCAGCTGGGATGCTCAGGATGCAGCTGGGCAGTGGCTCCTCTGCATGTCAAGTCCCCGCTGGGGCTTTACAGTGCTCGCTGCAGAGCAAGAGCTTCAAACTCTCTTCTCCCAGGTACGGACCTGGTACAGCTGCTCTAGCTCACCCTCGGATGTTACAGCATCAGCTGCTCGCTCTTTGCTGGCCCTGCCTGTGGACTGTGGCAGTGTAGTGTTAACAAGAGCTTTGTCAAAAGCTTGTTAAATTCTGCTAACTGATGAAGCAGCTGGCTTGCTGATCCTTAGTAGCTTTATGCAAATCCTAACCCATAATGAAGATTTTATATGAACCTTTATGGGAGGAGCCTTAATTGGTAGAAAGATATGAGGTGACATTGATTTCCTACCCATCTCCTGTTGCACTGGAGACCCCCCAGTTTTGAACACACTGAGCCTGACCCAGCCTTTGTCTTAGGGGAAAAAAAACCCATATTGTACAGCAATATATATACCACTACATCTTTTTCAACAAGAAGTATTTTGACATCAGAGAAAACTACTGGTTACAGAAAACACAAACCCTTTCATGGCTTGGGAGTGACAGCAGCACATGACGTGCTTGGCTGCATTCAGAGGAGGGGACCGGGGAAATGACTGATTTCACACATTTGCTTTATACCAGCTTACAGGCATGGTGCAGACTAGTGACTCTCATGTCCACACAATGATGTTATCAGGGTTTGCTGGACAATGCCTCAGGTATCAGTTAGGTAGAACGGGGAATATTAAGAAGTTGTATCAGGCCAAATTTGTGCACAAATGATAAAGCAACTAGGAATAGGGACAAAATAGCCCTAATTTCACAGAAATAATGTCAAAAAGATGTTTTAGTTTGCTTGTGGTGAATTCCATGAAAATATTTTTCATTTTGTATTAGCCCGATTTGTGTGAATAACAGCTAATTAAAAACAAGTACTAATAATCTATTAAATCCCCTGAGAGCTTTTTTTTTTTTTAAAGAGCTAATATGTACTTAATGGAGGGGCTAAAAATATAGCTACATGTAATTATGGCAGGAAAAATATTCCCAAGCTGAACTGCAGAGCTTCCCCAAAATGGTAGTCAGCAAGGCGTCCTTAGGGAGGTGGAGCAGAGCAGGTTTTACATTACATCCTTCACATGCCTCCTGACAGGACCCTTCCAGCCCCCATCCTCATAGGGCCATAAGCTCTCTTTTAACCCCAACGATCCAGGTAAGAGGATCTGTCTATCAGCCTCTGAGCAGATGGCTAATGCCGCCAGCATTTCCACTTACAGTATCGACTGTCCATGGCAGCTGCTTTCCAGCCCCACCATACCTGAAGCTGCAGGCTTTTTCTCTCTCTTCACAACCCTGAAGCTTGCTGGTGCCATAGTCAAAGCTCCCCAGCATTTGTCAGAGGAGCAGTGTTTCAGTTATTTGTTTGGGAACTTGTTTTTTGAGGTGTGTTTCTTACGCCTCAATCTAGAAGTAGTGTTATTTCTTTTAATTTTAAAAATCTTGAAGTCAGTTTAGTTCTCATTTTAAGTTTCAAATTATTATTTTTTTTTAATTCTAGAGAATTTCTCTGTGTTTGTGAAGCTGCGTCTTTGTGCTCCCCGGTACTGCTCACGCTGGAACCCGGGCGAGGGCAAGCTGCGGCCGGGCCAAAGGTTTTTCACCC
>NW_008795527.1:2998429-3046768 GCF_000699145.1 Aptenodytes forsteri
CGGTGCCGCTGCAGCCAGCTCTCCCTACGGCAACGTGGGAAAACTCCCCGCGGGAGCCTCCCCTGCCTGCCGGCGCCAGCGACGCCTTGTGAGCTGGTGGTTTGTTTCGCCAGCAGCCGAAGGGGTTCACAGAGAAGATGAAGTTTAGTTTAATGAAAAGCAGAGCACGCCGCCTATTGCTAAAGGTAGACAAGGGTGATCAACATTTAGGTTTCGGGAAAGCAGATAGTGAGGTTATGGTAAGGAGATAGGAATCTAAATATTAAACAGGTATAAATAATACTTTAAACGGTATTATTTAAGTACTAATCACTATTTAAAACACCAGCCCACAATGACCAAAATTTTCACGAGTGTCTGATGTTACTCACGAGCTACTCAGCCAAACGTATCCTCAGGGTTTGATTTTTCTTCCACAGGATGACTGTTCAGTGGTGTACAATAATTTGGCCTCTTTAAAGTATTTAAGGTTGGAAACCAGAATCGCCTCTCTTATCAGAACAGGTTATCCAAGGTGATTAGTACGGTGTGAGCATGGCTTCCCAGAGTGAACAGTGAGCAAGGCAGCTCTCCGGTCCCATACTGAAACATAAATGGGCTTTGGAAATCCTTCCCTTGAAAGACATGATCTGGTCACAAAATCTAGGCCAAAATTTATAAAACATTACACTAATAGACAAAAGGAAGAAGAGTTAAAGGGGGTTGAAAGAAACCTGGATAAATTCAAAAGCATTTTTTGTCCATTTCTCTTCCAATGAATGGAATATAAGTGATGGAGGAGGGCAAAAAACTGGGAAGACTTACTTGACAAAAATGCCAAGTAGGCTGTATTAACAGAGAAAGGCATTGAATGCAAATTAAATCAAGCAGAGATAAGTTCAAAGTTACAGTCTTTTCAGCTATGCCCTTTGGTCAAATGCTGAATCATTTATGGTCAGAGTTGGTCCTTCATTCTGCTGAGCACTCTGAGGTGCTGAGCTCCCTGCTTTACCTTCAGCTAGGAGAAGTTACTGGAGCTCGTGAAGGGGAAAGAAAAGACATTCATATAGTAGAGTACTAAAAAATTCTATATAAAATGCTACTTCTGTGTTAAAATTAAAATGGAAGACTTCAGAAACCTTGAAGATGCTATTGGAAATGCAGGTGGCTTGTTCTTTATGTGGCTGGATGGCATCACCCCTGTCTGGTTGTTTGGCTCAGCCACCACGGGAGTCCTGTGTTGGCCATGCTTCATGACAAGTGTAGTCTGGTGGCAACTTCTAATTCAGAGGGGAGATTCAGCCACCCAAGCTACAAATCCAACTTGGTATTGCAGGAAATCCTGATTTCTCATTTCCTGTAGTCAAAACTTTGCTTTTTATTAAAAAGCTGGGTTTTTAAAATTGTGCTTTGGAATGTTGCCTGATTTTTTTTTTTTGAGGGGAAAAAAAAAATGTCCTAGAAATAGTAGAAATTTCTACTAAAAAGTTAAAAACTTTCAACTATCCATGAAAAAAACTTTAACAAAATTTCTGGCTAGCTCTGGGATTTGCTCCTTTATTTACATAGATAATTCTATGCAAACTCAAGGGGAAACATGACATGACCATATTTTTAAAGTTAGCTAAAACTGAAACACAGTCCATAGGTGACAGTAATACAGATGATGCGTTTGAATTTAAATTGGCAGAGTACAAAACAACAACCCAATTATTATACATTATTGCTAAATTAATATAGGGAAAAAAAGAAGTGATTGTTACCTCTGGGAGACTGGCTAGGAGCGTGCAAAGCGGACAGCAAAGCTGGAAAGGAGGCTGCAGGTCCTGGGGTGATCCAGGGCGAGGCTCCATCGCTATCATGACTAATAGAGCTATAAGGCGACTGTTACAGACTGTAGCTGATCCATTGGTTCCAGATATGCTCAACAATCAGTATGCAGATCTGCTAATTTACAGTATATTGCTCAAACTAAAGGGTGTTTCTACGTTCCACTAATAGTTCCAAAAGACTATTATTTTCTAGTTAGCAGAAAAGATGAAGCCAGACCTAAAGTGGTGGAGAAGCTTTATTTTTATGTAGTTTTGTGATTACGTTCTTTAATAATTCTGCATTAATTCAAAATGGTTTCTAATCCACCAGGACCAGATTTGAATACCGCATGTGCCAAGGCAAAAGCATTGTGGTGGAACACAACCTGGTGAGCAAGTCAGATTAGGCAGAAACTGTGATGAAGACAGAAAAGAAATTAAGGTAGGCTGGAAAGCTGAAGTGAGCTATTGATAGGGATTTAAGGGAATGCTTTAACTGGCAATTTGCAATTGGAGCATGGGAAATGCCAGAATGTAACATTTTAATGTAATGTTACATAGTATATAAATCAGTTCATGTATTATATTGCAGATCATAATTATGCAACATTATGATACCAGTTTTATGCATTATAATATTTTGTAATATTGCTGTAATTACATAATTGCAGCAAATTATAATGTTACATATTATACTAATACATAAGTCATTAAGACCCTAAAGCACATGGAGTGGTGCTGCAAAATTCTGGTTTTCCTTCCTGATAGGCTTCTTGGAATATTTGGGTGATCCGCATGTAAAGGGACCAAAATCCCAAAATACATTGTCATTTCACCATCTCGCAGTTCTCACTTGTTTTTCATCAGCTGCTGCTTATCTCTGGCTACATTTAGCACTAGATAGAGTTAATTTTCTTCATCGTAGCTAGTGTGGGGCTGTGTTTTGGATTTGTGCTAGAAACAGTGTTGATAATACGGGGATGTTTTAGTCACTGCTGAGCAGTGCTTACACAGGGTCAAGGCCTTTTCTGCTTCTCACACCACCCCACCAGCGAGTAGGCTGGGGGTGCACAAGAAGTTGGGAGGGGACACAGCCGGGACAGCTGACCCTGCTCAGCATATAAAGCTGGGGGAAGAAGAAGGAAGGGGGGAACATGTGGAGTGATGGCATTTGTCTTCCCAAGTAACCGTTAGGCGTGATGGAGCCCTGCTTTCCTGGAGATGGCTGAACACCTGCCTGCCGATGGGAAGTAGTGAATGAATTCCTTGTTTTCCTTTGCTCGTGTGCACGGCTTTTGCTTTACCTATTAAACCGTCTTTATCTCAACCTACGAGTTTTCTCACTTTTAATCTTCTGATTCTCTCCCCCATCCCACCGGGGGGGGAGTGAGTGAGCAGCTGTGTGGGGCTTAGTTGCTGGCTGGGGTTAAACCATGACAGATGTACATAAAAATGATCTGCAGCTGCCAGCTAAGGCCACTAGTTACTCTCAATGGTAAAGCCTCACACTTGTAGTATTTACAGTCCTGAGCTCTCACCACAAGGCTGGCTCTAGAATGGCTGAAATGGCAGGAGGAGCTAGAGGCATGCTGTTCCATGCAGAGGAACACCATTCTTCTACACAGCTGGTAAACCCTCGGCTGTTGGCTCCCAGTAAGCCTTCTGCTAAGGAAGGTACGCTTTGCTCCAGGCACTTAGAATGCACGCATCATTTTTACTGTATGCCTTACATGCAAAATTATTATTATTTAAATCTAAGATGGCTTATTAGTAAAATTGTTCAATAAACACTGCTGCATAATTCATTGCGTACACTGGGAGCTTTTAAGTCTAATGTGCCACATAATGTACTGTGTGCCTTCAGTGGAATGCAAACAAATACAGGCAGTTGTTCTCATTTTCAGTAGCATTGGCCAAGTCATTAAAACATCACCATTATTGCTGTCCTAAGTTCTCTGCTCTCAGTCAGTGGCGTTTCCCACCTGCAGTCCCCTGCTGGGCTCTCAGATTTCCGGAGAAAATGCAGGTGGAATGCTGCAGCCCTCAGAAACGCTTCTTCAGTGCTTTGTGGTAGGGGTGAGGTCCTTGGTCAGATCCTGCTAGCATGTTCACTCCCAGTGTTTGTCATTGACATAATTTGCTTACCGTAAATATTCTTAAGGTTATATGTTGGGCTATTTCAGGAAAGCGTTCAATTTTTCAGTATTTTTTTCTTACGTAATTTTGAGCTGCCCCCGACATAATAAACTACTTGGAGACTGTTTCAATTGGGAAAGCAGATATTTCTGCTTTCTCCATGTTTTTAATGTTCTTTCAAATAATTTAATTCTCAAAGGTCAGAAGCTCCAGGGATGTGTGATTAGTGCTAGAACTCATTCTGATGTTAAGATGATAATAATATTAAGAGTAGATTAAGATTTAGGTCGGCTATGTTACTGATGTTCACTGATATGATAGGAAGTTGCCATATTCCCAGGACAGAAACTCCAAGGACCATGTTCAGAAAACTTAAACTCTACTAGCTCTGTGAACCTAGTATCTCCTATGGGCTAAGTGCCTCTGTCCTTGGATCAAAGCAAAAAAGCAATGAAAATATGAGAACAATGTCCCTATGGGCTTCCTCTGGGGAGGCAGAACTCAGAACTGCCAAACTCTGTGAACTGTGTTTAAGCTAACAAAGCTATTGAGATAATCCAGGCACCCCCCCCCGAGAATTCCTCTGGAATAACCTTCTGGTTTATGGCTTATTTGATTTCTTCTGGCTGAGTTTTGATGTTTCTTTGACAGGTTCTGGAGGGTTGCATCTAGCCTTGTTTGGCTGGTGGTGGAGAGTGCTAATGCCAGGGACCCTGGGGGAGTGCCAGGGAGGTGAAAGGGGTCAAACTGAACGACCCTTGTTAACTCTGCCTCTACAGAGGGAGTGCACATAAAGGAAGAGGAAAGATTGTGTCTGAAGAGATGAAAACTAACATAATTAGTGAAGGGAATCCATGTCTCAACTATACATCAGTGTCTTGCTTTCTGGTCTCATATATGTCCTCCTATAGTTTCTGCTAACGTACTATACTTCCAGTCTTAAGATGTTGATACTGCTAGGTCAAGTTGCTCAGCAGCTATTGCGTTTCTGACTGACTGCTGTGTTTATGGTTGTGCATCCCGCTACTGCTGTGTGGTTCACCTGCGTGAGGCGAGCAATGGAGAGAACAAACTCTTTCAGGATGTCACGAAAACCAAACTGTAAATAGCATTGCAAAAACTTCTTCAGAACATTGGGATTTTGCAGTAAAGTTTATAAAAAGTCTAGTCTTGGAAAACCAAGACTTAACTTCGATTAGAATTAAATAAGCAATTTCATGCTGGTGGAGTATAGGCAATGGTTATTAATTGTTAATTTGATCCATTTCAGAGTGCTTTGATCCTTGCAGAAGCCGAGTTGCAGTAGTAAGGCCTCAGCCATCTACGCATTGGATATTTATGATATTCTGTTGTGTTGGGTAGTTCTGGTTGCACTACTGAATACTGATTTCTTAAGGGTGTTGCTGCTTCAGCTGCATCCAGGAAAAGAGAGCAAGACTGCAGCCCTTTGTCTCTTGGTTCAATTTCCTTGATTGCCTCTCTTCACCTTTCAGAACAGTAATGCATTGATGATGTTTTGGCTGAATGACTCGTACTTGAAACCTGTCTTTATTATTTTTTTCTTAAAGAACCTGAGCAGTTGCTATGTCAAAACCTGGCAGTCTTACATTAGTCAGCAGCAATAGCCACAAGGCGGTCCAGCAGTTCCCATGGTCTCATCCAAAATGTGTGACTTGTTTAACACTGTAGTCATGCAAGCAGGCTTGTATAGAAGGACTATGTACAGTCTTCCACCACAGCCACGATGGAGGGAAAAACAGAAACGACTCTTCCCTTAGTAAGGCATTCATTCTCATAAATGAAGATGGTTTCCTGGACCACGTTGCCTCCTCTCCACCAAATGCAACACTCATTAGAAGGAGCTGTCACAGATTCGTGGATGAGATTAGCAGACTCAGTGACAACAGTCTAGCCACAGGACTGGAAGTACTGATGCCAGGATGGTGGGAGCTCATAAATAAAAAAAAATATTCACGGGAACTTCATGCACTGAACTGGCACTTAAGGAAACACTTAAGCGCAGGTTCCCTGACTTCTCACACAAGAAGCCAGCCCATGGAGCTTGCTACCTGGCGGGACAACCAAATTCAGACTTATTTCCCATTCTCTGAATATCTCTTTTTACTCTTAAAGACAGCATCTTACCTCCTCTCACTCCCTCAAACTCCCTAAAATTTTTTTGTGTTACTTGCTGTTGGGAAGACAGACAGACAGAAAAAAAAAATTGTAACCCACAAAGTGCTGAATTAAGATGAAGGAAATACTGCCATGAAGATTGGAGACATCGCTGACGTTATTTTAATTTTCTTTTTTTTAAAATAAGATCTCCCAATTTCAGGGAAGAAATCAAGACAGCTGAAAGGAACACTAATAGCCTATATAACAGGACCATTGTCTGAACTGGAATTATGTGTGCTGGGTTGTGGAGTTTTGAATATGCCCAGATTCTCCAGGGCTGAAATGTCCTCACTAAACTACTCTTTTCGAAGAGTAGCTCATGGCCTGTTCATAGATCCTGCAACCTTTGATGTGTCAGTCACTCCTTCATGATGCCAAATGCAAGCAGGCCCCCCTGTCTGGAGTTGTCCAGCAACAGCAATGGGATTTCATCAGGCTTTTACGGAATGGTGGTACCTTAAGTGTTGTCTGTGGTGGTAATGTGCTGTGGGCTAAAATCTCCTCTAGAGTATGTATTCGTTGTCTAAAAACACTTTCTTCTAATATTGACCAGAGAACGAAAAAGATGCAAACTTTGGAGGGAGAGTTATTTTTCTTAGACTAGTGAATGAAGTTAAGAGAGCATTAAGAAAGAAGGTTTCAGGCAGATGCACAAACTGTTCTTATGGTTTCAGACAACATTGTGCTGGACGGGGGAATGTGCTGGTTATGGGACCGATTGTTTTAGTTAATTTTCAGCTGGATCGGTTTTTCAGCCTAATCCACTACGAATGGCAGTGCTGGCAGCAGAGGGGCGACAGTGTGGGTGAAGAACGGCATCCAGGAGCAGGAGAGTCTGACTCTCCTTTCATGGCCATGCCAGCTGATGTCAGCCTAAGGAGCTTGTGAGCCTGTGACGGCATGATTCTGATGGTCACAGGCAAGCTAGTCCTGTATTAAAAGTGTTCCATATACTATGCCAAGTCATTTTAGTATCTAAAAGTAGATGATAACCAGTCCTCTACACAATTATAACAGTATAATTATAACTTCAGCAAGGTAGTAATTGAAATAGGCCATGATAAGAATTGTTTAGCTTATTTTCTAAATTTCCTTTTGACCTCTTGTGCAGAGGGGGACATCACTTTAATCTGGTATTGCTTTTTACAGGAGTAAAGGTGTCTGAGAAAGGCTGAAAAAAGAAAATACTAATTTTCTCCCTATACTTTGGTAAACTAATTTAAGTGGAAACACCATTTGGAGGTCAAACATTAACATCTGGCTGACATCTTCTGACTGTCTCAGGGTATACAAAATAGCAGTTCAGGATTTGCTGGTTGGTTTTGCTTTGGAAGTGAGTTATGTAGAAATGCTGAGAAACATCCATTATTCTATTTTGGAGGGACAGGAAGAATTGCTGCGGTCAAGAAAAATGATGCAGGGGCCTTCAGGACTATCCTACCCTGGCTGTGCTTTTGGTGCATTTTGCCTCTATGTTAATCGTTACTTATTGCGCCCTTGTTCTTATTACAGCATTTCCTACTCAATTCATTCTAGACTATAGAAGTTATATAGCCCATAACCACAGGTTTTAGGGATGCTTTTAGATATCATTAGCCTATACTAATAACTGCTTTCAAGGTAAACATAAAATTCTTGTAGTTGCTGAAGAGCCTTTGGGGAGTCCATTATGGAGAGGTTTTCTGCTTAAAATTGCTTTAATAACCAGGGCAGGCTGATCTATGAGAGTCTGGTATTTTTTTATTGTTGGAGGTTTTTTAAACCACAATTCTGATATCATTCATTATTCATTTGAGATGACATTAGAATAAATTAATATTAAAATATTTAAATGTAGAACAAAGAATTTGAAAAGTTACAGAGATTGATCACCCGAGATGAACGTTGCTGCTTCATTAGTTGTGGCTCTCCGTGTTGCCAGGTTGAGGTACTTCTGTTTCACCTCATTAGCATTTTTTTTCTTTAATGCTGACTGGACTGTATTCAGGCTGTGTTGTGTACAATCTATTTGATAACGGCTCCTATCGATAACCTGATTTGCATGTGCAAACTTGAATACTCTTCACCTGAAAACTATAGCAATCTAGAATTTTATAAAAATAACAATAAAATCTTCACATGGCTTGATTTTTCTCCTTGCTAGAAGCTTAGATTTCCAGGAGATTTCAAGGTGTGTTGGTGACATTGTTCATTCCGATACAAGAAAAGAGGCTTTGCGAAAACTAAGATTTTTGTGATTAGCCTAAAATTCAGGAATAGCTGCACTAATGGAGGAAGAGAGGAATGGCATCTTTGCTAACAAGGCCAAATTTTTTAGCCGCCTTTGGTGTCAGCCTCATCTCATATGCAGACAAAGGAGGTTTCTCAGCTTCCCGAGAAGCTTGGCCCATCCTGAATAAATAACAGGTGGCATAGCCAGCCCACCTTGTTCACAGCTCTGAGGCTGGGTAGAGAAATCCCTTCCCTCCTGGGAACATGCTCTGCTCCCGGAGCAGCCTGTGGTGGTGGAGCCAGGGAAGGGGACAGGCAGGGAACGGGTGCTGATGGCTCAGCAGATGGCTGAAAGTCCTTAATCCCAGTAATAATACTAACACAGCCATATGGTCCAGATCCGTAGGAGAAGCCATTTTTCTAATAGTAGGCAATCTCCAGAGTTTAGCTGGGGGGGAAAAAAAAAAAAAGACAAGCTTTCAAGCAGTTAAGCCCTTTGCCACGTGCAGCGTTGAGGAAGACCCGTGTAGCTATTCTGAACCATTTACACGTTGACACAAATACAAATCAATCAACTCAGTTACAAATGATTGTGCTTTTTGTGCGGACATCTTGTCCTCCAGCTAAACTAGGCAATGTTAATCCCATAGACAGCTGTCAAAAGTGCATGGGATTTGGTGTAGACCTCAAAGGGAAGCGCCCCGCTCCTGGGGCGTGCGAGCTGGAGAGGCGTTTCAGCATCGGTGCATGGGGAGCGAGAAAGTCTGGGGGAAGACACAGTACCCTAACGCTTTCAGGACTGGTCTCACCTCATCCAGACACCAGCAGAAGGAAACAGAGGAGAACTGAAACCCCTCAGCAGTGAGTGGGCTGAGAGCTGCAGAGGGCAGGGGGTGTCACCATGGAGGTGACTTAGCTATCCTGCAGTGTAGCAGGGGTACGGCATGCTCACCCTGCAAATGTTGCACTTGCAGCACTTGGAGTTTCCCTTTATTCTCAACTTAGGACCACAGATGTAAATCTGAGCCTGGCTTTCTTCCCAAAAGGCTGTTTGTAGGGGCTTTTCTCTGGAAAATCTTCTGCTTCCCCCCACTAATCCTCCCTGGCCCAAGGCCTGCAGGTGTGATGCAACGCAACCTTTCTGTGGCATTGGGGCTAAATCTGCCAGGTCTACAGGCGTAAACCCAAATGCAGGACCATGAAACACAGCAGCTAGCAAATGAGGAGGGGGGCGTGCAGAGGAAAGTGCCTGCCATTTCCACTCGAGGACATCCAGAGCTGCTCCAGACCTGGCCCAGCAAAGCTGCTCGCACTCACTGTCTCCTGCTGGTGGGCAGAGGCAGTGGAGGGGAGGTGGTGGAGGCAGCAGCAGCTCCTCCGCTGCCCTGGGGAGGTAAAACAGACAGGCAGAGATACAACTTTGTATTCCTCTGCCTCAGTTTTTGTGGGTTTGGGCCAGTTTTAGTTTGTGATTGCATGTGATGCTGGCTTGATCTTTGTTCCTTATGTGCTTTTAAAAAACTTAAGTTACAAAAAGTACACCTAACTGTGGTTTTAAAGTCCTTTCTGCCAGGAATTGTCACTCCTATTATATTTATGCTGTATTTGCCTTCTTTAAATCCTCAGCAGAGAAGCTTAAGGTTTTGCATTTGTACCTGTGTCGTGTTAATTCAAAGATAGCTTTAAAATGAACCCAGTGGATTGAATGCAGGCAGAAGACTGGATGACTTTTGTTGATGTATAGATATCAAAGGGACATAGGTGTCATTGAATGGGCCTGATTTTGCATGCGTGGGCCCTGCAGGGTTGTGACACAGTGAGATACAGCTCATGCTGCGACTGAGGCCCATTTTAGCTTCTCCTTGATGTGAGATATTGAGGATGTTCAAATCCATAAACACAATAGCACAGCACATGCCCTCCTGGTTCACGAAATGTTCCCACGGCCTTTCTAGTGTCCTGGAAAGTGTGATGTGCAGCTGGGGCAAACACGGCAGGTCAGGGAAGTTTGTAGGTTAGTGGTTTGCGTGGTACGAAGGGTTAAGATGGAGGGGAAGGCTCCCTTCTCCGCTTCCAGGCATGTGGTCTCAGATGTCAGGCTGTGGGGAAATAAACCTTCCTGGGAAGTGGAGTCTCACGGGAAAAGTCTTCTGCTCCACAAAGCTCCCTGGTCTAAGGGGAACAGAGCTGAGGCTTTGTTGCTAGCCTAAGAAATATACAGTTTGATGCTGTCTCGGTGGACTCTTATCACCCAGACATTAAAAAAACATTTCAAAACAAGCTTTAACTTCTTCTGTTTTTCTCTCCCTTTCCCCACTGGAGAAAGTTTCCTATTCCCAGGCATCACTTAAGCCCATGCAGAATTATCTGGGGGATTAACAAATGCAGAGAGAGCAACAGGATTTAGAGAAGACACCCACGGAAGGAGAAAGACTACTGAGATGAATGTTTCCAGGAGACAGATTATGTAAAACTTTTTGTTTTCATGAGGGAAATCTAGCACTGGTTGCCCAGGCGTGGTGGTGGAGATCACAGGAGTAGAGGGACTGAACCAGGCTCAAACTATGCAGCCAAAAGGAAGCTCGCTGGCGGGGAGGAGGGAGTCTTCAGATCCTTCCAGCACCATCAAGTCTTCACATATGTTCCCTATCAACCCCCTGCATGAACAGTATGTGGTCAATACACTCTGCACGCACTTATCTTTCTTAGATACCCAGCAGGCTAATTTGATTCAAATACTCTGCTTTTCCCCACCCCTGCGGCAGAGAAAAGGCTTTTTATCCCTTAAATGTGACAACAACAAATTTCGGAGCCATCTCCTGTGTGCCCTTTCTGTGCCATGGTCTTATCAAAGGCTCCTGGGTAATATTTCTTTGGGAGGCACGTTAAAAAAAAGTGGCAGCACATTACTGACTAATTGCTTAATTTAAACTGGTGAAACAAAGAAGTTCAAAGTCAAAGCTGAGGGACTCTCAAAGAGCTGCAGGTGTTTCCCTCTTACTGACTGCTGTTTTGTTTCTTCTTTAAATTTATGCTAGCTGCCAGAACTAATATCTATAGAATAAAAATCCAGTTGGTTCCTACCTTCTTTTGCTTCCCCCCTGCCCCGTACTGTGTTTATCACAGCTTTTCACAGGTCCATTGCACTGCACCCATGTTTCCTGAGCTAGGCACTGCTGCTAACCAAAGTCCCTCAGGGCAGAACATGCTGTTAAAGGGAAGGAAGACCCTGGAAAAGCTGCGGCTGAATGCTCTTTCTGCCTCTTCTTGAGAAGTGTAGTTGAAGTATATTGCTATCCCCCTCCTGCCTTTAACTGAAATATTGAAAGCATCTGGCAATTTTAATGCAATGCCAGTTTAAAAGCTTTAATACCCTATTCCACAACTTCTGCTGGCAAATGTGAGAGGGCTTCCCAGCTCCTCAGGATTGGGACCGTATCCTGCCAGCATCTCTAGGGAGTGTGGCAAAAAAACCAAGCACGCTGTAGGATATGGATGAGCAGGAGCATGCGGCTCGTTGCAAGAAGGTTGCAGCAGAGGAGCAAACCATCTGTTTGTGCTGAGCTGCTCCCCCTCACCCGGAGAGGAGCATTAAGCAGAGCTCCCACCGGAGTGACAGTGACACTTTTAACAGGTACTTAGGCAGAGTCAGGTGCTTGTTAGTGGGGTTATTATCTGTCATGAAGAGGTGTCAGAGCAGTTAATATAGTTCACTGCGGGGAGGTAAGGATATAGCTGCTCTGAGCAACATACCTGTCTGCCTGCAGAGAGTATCTATTCTATCACTATCTTACCTATTTGTAGTAATTTGCTTTCTACATTAAAGATTATACATACGATGTTGGGATTAGATACTAAAATAATTGCTTTCTAGGTTACAAAAATGAAGTGTTGGCATAATAGATAGCTAACTACTTCAGCCACAAGAAAACCTGGAAATATTTCTTTTGTCTCACACTGATGCTGTGAATGTAATACTTTCTTCTTGACTGGAATGGGCCCGATCTTATCTAACGCTAGACTAAATCCACGGGATGCCCCAGGGAGACTGCTGCTCAGCAGGTGCCAGTGTCGATCGTCAGGAAACTTAGCTGCCTTCCTGTGTGAACACAACACTGAAAAAACCTCTGGGATTGCTGGAGGAGCATCAGCCAAGAGGAGCATCACGGCACTTGGAAAGGCAATCGTCAAGGATTGCCGGCGGTGCCTGGAAATCGGTGTGCACGGGGATGGCACTGGGGCTCTGCAGCACAGGGAAGGCTTGAGCCAGGTGAAGGTGCGTGCTTGTGTAGTGGCAGAGACAGCGGTGTGCAACAGAAGGCTGATGGAAAAGCCTGAAGGCGGAGGTCAGAAAAGCACTCATTTTGCACAGGGGCTTGTCCAAAATAGCGTCAAAATTCCTTTGTCAAATCTGGGATGGAATCGTCTTAGCAAAACTGTTTTTTTCCTGAGCAAATTAGTCTTTTTTTTGAAGTAAAAAAGCTCAGGAAAGAAAAAAACAAAACCCAACAGTGGAAGAAACTCGCCTAACTTTTCTTTCATTCTCTTTTTCTCCTAAATCTGAGAATGCTGAGTTCTGGGCCATTCCTAGGGTTTCTAAGTCTCATCTCATCCGAGACAGTTTGAGTGCAGATGATGAAGTTGATTTTTATCTAAATTCTTCATGAGGTTTCAATGTATTTTATTGTTGCTTGTTTTGTTATCAATATAATTTTTAAAACCATACTGAAGGAAAATAATTGCTTTAGTCACTTGGTGAAAACCTCTGTTGAGGTTGTGAGAACTTTGTCTGAATAAGTCCTGAAGGATCATGTTTGTACACTGTAAGTCCTATGGATCAAACAACAATTGTTTAAACTGTGGATGCTTTTTATTGTAAGATGAAGGTTTCTGCTTTTTACTTTTAATCACAAGCCTGAGCTGGAATTAAGGATCTCTCAACCTTGGGGCTGTTTCCACCTGAATGTCTAGGCTGAGAAGGGCCTCTGTAACCATTGCTCTGCTGCAGGACATAGATCAGCCTTTTAACCTTGGGTTTACAGGGGATTAATTTATAGTGGTATTGGCACAGCTGGAGACACGTCCACTCAGGAGCTGGACTCTGCTTCCAGATCCTCTGTCCATGGGAAAGAGTGTGCTCTGTTCCTCCACTGTAAGCAGGTTAATGTACTCATTTTAACAACTGATTCATAGTTTAATTATTAATAAATTTTGTTTCTTATTGTTACTTTTCC
The DNA here is from genome assembly GCF_000699145.1 of Aptenodytes forsteri. Classification (NCBI taxonomy): domain Eukaryota; kingdom Metazoa; phylum Chordata; class Aves; order Sphenisciformes; family Spheniscidae; genus Aptenodytes; species Aptenodytes forsteri. The sequence goes on from NW_008795527.1 coordinate 3,011,979, forward strand.
AGTTAAGAGACGTTATTAAAGGTAAAGCCTGGGCACTGTGCAGAAAGCATTCAGCTGGGAATCTGCACAAGGTCACTAAGTGTGTTTGTGTGTGTGCTTTTAAAGGAATTAAAGTTAAATTGAGCTCCATATGTGGAAAACAAAATAGAAAATGTGTATTCTGCAGTGTTCTTTTCCAAGAGCAGTATCTTTTTAACAGCAAACAACAACGGGCACAGACGTGGTTACTTTGTGACCATGCAGAGGATGTGATACTGCTATTTTCTCATTGTGCAAAGAGAACAATGAGTGTTGCCCATCAGGCCCTCCGGTATGGGCTCAGTGTTTGCTGGTATCCCCAGCCGCCCTTGTCTCCTGCTGGAAGCTCGGCTCACATGTTCCCGGTGTGGGGCCAGAGCTGGCCCAGGGCACAGAGAAAGCAAGCAGCTCTCTGGGGCTGCCAGGGGCAGTTCTGCACTTGCCTCTTGCTGCAGGAAGGATCGGTCTGGGAGGGAAAGGCCGGCTTTTTTTACCCATGCTTCGGAGGTGCTCAAGGGCTGGGGTGTTTTGGTACCCAGGCTAGCCACTGCCTTCCTACAAGATGTGTGTTGTCAAATACCGGATGGCTCTCCTCTTCATCTCATTTTGCCACAGAAGCAGCACAAGTTTTTGGCTATTTTCTTTATTATTTTACTGAGGAGAGATGCTCCATAATGAGTACGGTGACATCCACGCTCTTCCTTTCTTTTTGTCTTTGATTATCTCCTTGTGGTGTCTAATTGTGAAGAGAAAACTCCAGGAGATCAAGCCATACAGTAATTAAACCCATGTTAAAGATTAAATGAAAGTGTTTAACCCTATTTGAATGTGCTATTCTAAATTTCATGGGGCGAACTCCTTATTTGGGAAGGAAACTTACTGTCTTTTGCTGAAGCAAATGATAAATTTTCTGGACTTTTGGGCTCTGTAAGAATAACAGGGACTTGGATCCTGGATCACATAAAGCAAGTAAATCTAGGAAAACATTTTCACCACATTTTTGATGGTTCTAGTATCTACTAGACCTATTTTGTTAAACTGTATTTAAAAATACATTTATCATAACTGACTTATCAAGATGCATGTCACATGCATCGTCATGCTGATCAGCCTGAAATGGAGCAGTTTCTCAGCTGATAATCTGCTGTGCCACAAGAAGGGCAGGTTAGAAGTCAAGACTCCAGGGATTAAATTGTGGTCCCTTTGAAATCGATAGGCATCTTGCCAATAACTTTGGATTCTGCTCTGTTTTGCTGTTTCACATGGATTCTGTTCTTGATTCTTATCAGTGCCTTGCTGTGGGCCTTCAGCAAGTTATCTAACTCTTCTAGTCTTTTACCTTCTCCAGCAATATTTCACAACCCTTTGTATTATATATAACACAATAAGAAAAACATGTAAACACATGAGGTATATGTGTAATATTAAAAACATTAAGATGACCAAACATTCCTCTGCGATCACTCTCCTGACACACTGATTTCCTATTCAGGATTGTGGGTAGGAAAGGCCGAAAGTATTTCTTACATTGAGAAATGTAATTTGCATAGGAGAATATTTTCCATTCTGTGGGTAGTTTTCTGAACTCTTCTTTCCATAGGTTCTGTGGGCAAAAACCCTTCGGAGGTCAGCAGCAGGGCTGTATGAGTAGAGCCTAAGGACCTCACTTGGCACTTGGTGCACGCAGCAGGATGCTGATAGGAAAAGTGTGCGGCCCAAGCTCTATAGCAGCATGTTTCCTCCAGGCGTTGTAGGACACAGCAAGCAACACTGGTGCAGAGAAGAACAGCAGCCATATTATTCCTTAGGAGCTGCAAATCTCACTTATTTCTCCAGTTGCACTTCTTACATCTAAGACAATCCATCTGCTGCCTGCTGTGGAAAGGAACATCCCCTTTCTCCTCCACACCATCTTTGGCTGCATGCCACACTGCTTCCCTAGCCAGGCACCTAGTGATCATGCCCTTGCTTGGTAAGTTGATTGGTGTGATGGAAAATGGAGCCACCAAAACTAATGTGTGGGTGGTGGAGAGCAGGACCATCCCAGTGGAGCATGATGTTAACTGTGGCATGAAATCATGCTCCCAGCATTATAGTAAAGTTCAGCCTCTATTTTTTAAGGTACTTGTGTGCCTGAAATCAAAGGAAGCTGAGCACTTGAATACCTTTGGCTACATCTATGCTGCTAGAGGCATCTGTCCCTAGGAGCAATCCCTCATTCCCAGGTGAAGGCATGTAAAGTGGCTCATGTCCAGCAAACAGCACCAGGGGACATCTCTGGGCCTTGCCTGGTCACCCTGATGAGCAAGTAAAATGGGCCATGTCCTGGCCATCCCAGGGGGATGCTGCACAGCTGATGGATGAGCTCTTTCTCTCCAGAACAAGGTAGCCATGGCCATCTTCTTTCTTAAGAATAGTCACTACATTGTGGTGTCCCCTGAAGTGAGCCTGGGCATTGCCTGGGAGACACAACCGGGACAGGGAGCCTGTTGAAAATCCAACAGTGCTCAAGTTTGTGTCCTGGCCCTGTTTAGCTCCCTAGTATATGTTTCCTTCATGACCCAAGATGTCATTATTTTGTGGTACCTTTGCAGTTCAGAGTGCCTGCGTGAGTGCTGTATCATAGCCTGCCAGATGCTGTTTTGGTAGCATGACACCAGGTTGTATGGCCTGTGTATCCTGTGAAGCGGCAAGTGGGCATCTGTGGGGTGTTTTCAGGTTGCAAAGCCAGCTAGGGTAGTGTTGGAAGATTGATATAGGAGGAAGGAGCCAAATTTGTAGGGTTTTTTCATGCTTTCAGACTGTGGGATGATTATTGTCAGCTGGACTGAGCCAGCTTTTGATGCATTTATGAGATGTGAGTGATCAGGGGATGGAGGGACTGAGCTAGGAAATCACATTGTTTGCAGCACAGGTGCCCCCAGCTTTGTGTTGGTGGGTCTTTCCATGCCCTGGGATCCTGGAATAGACAGAAAGTGCTGTGTGAGTGCAACGCAACAAGGGGCGAGGGCAGCAGGACTGCTGGGGAAGCGGGGAGAGGGAGCTTGCTCTGCCTGCTGCTGTAAGCTCTCAGGGCTGCCTGTGGCCGTCTGCTTGCACATCTGACCCGTTCGGCTCTCTTTGTTTAAACTGAGCGAGAGCAGCAGCGGTGCCCCCCTCTCTGCCAGATCCTGCAGGTGCTGCTCCACCACCTGAACCGGAGAAAGAAGTGCACATTTACGGAAAGTCCTTTTCCCTCCCTTTCCTTTCCCTTTTAAGGCTCTTGGCCAAGCTGTGTGATTCTTATCTGGTCTCTGCAGAGCCTTTAAGTGAGGTCATTCAGGAAGTTTAATTAATCCTGTACAATTGTCGCTACATCCTTGGCTGCGCATTGTACTAGGGCCCAGCCCACCACCACAATGCATCTTACGACAGCTGAACATCTGTTTAAAAACTGATTGCCAAGAAGTACTTGCTAAACCTAGTTTTTCCTCCCGCTGTATGTATGCAGTTCAACACAATATTGTATAACACTGTTAAGAGAAAAAACAGAATTTCCCCCTGCTCTTGGGATCAACTGGTAAAGCAAACTAAAATTATCTGGGAGATGCCGGTTCTGAAATATCAGTGACAAAGAAATGGGCCAGCCTACATGTGTCCCACTAGGCTTTTTTCCCAGGCTGGCACCGTCCAGGGCTCTGGGTTGTGAACTGACACCCTATGACATGGGATTTGTTGGGATGTTGGGGTGGATTCACCGGGGGCTTCAGTCCCTGACCACTGCTGCTCCCCTGCCTCAGTTGTGCGACCTTGCACGTCCCCAGGGGTGTGTGCTCTTTCACTCCTTACCCTCTTGGACTGCAGCAAAGGATGATGCGTTTCTGCTGCTCCTGAGAGTGGGGAATGTTACACACGCATGTACACACAAGTATACATACACACACACAGACATACACACAAAAAAGTCTTAGTTCTTCCCAGCCTCCCAGGACAGCCTTTAATCTGGAAGAGGAAGAAAAGAAGAAAGAGAATGATAATGAAGGGGGGGAATTGCAAGTCCTTTTCAGGGAAGAAAGAGAACGATAGCTGCTGGGAGAGGAAGGGAGCAGGGGGTGCAGGCACCAGCAGAAATATGGGGCAAGCAACACCCAAGGCCATAGGAGCAGAGTAAAGATGATGGGGCATGTAGAAGGCACAGTGTCGGGATGTGCCTTTATCTGACAGAATAGTAAAGTATCCTTGGAGCCTTTTAATATGTCTTCTTCCTTTATTTGCTCCTATCCCTCTCTGAGTTTCCTCCAAACATCTTAGTGGTGCAAGAATATGAAGAAGCCTATGGTAAAAATCCTACAAGGAGTTGCTTTTTGTAATGGTAGGCAAGTATCGGGGCCTGAAATGGCGCAGCTCGTCTTTCAGGGAGAAGCAAAACTCGTCCCTGCTCCTGCAGGCAGGAGACCTAAGGCGCCGTGCGCCAGAGCCTGCTCACCTGGGATAACTGCTCCTGTTCGAGAAAGGTGGAGGTGGGTTGGTGCGGCCCCTTCTCCTCAGCACACACCTGTGCCGCAGCAGCCCCGCTGTCCCCTGCCCCCTCGCTGGCACGGCGGGCTGCTGCAGCTTGCCTAGGAGCGATCTGACGTGAAAACTGTCTAATTTGGCATCTGTGATGAATAATGGATGGGGAGAGTTAACGTAGTAAAAGAAAGACTTTTCGAGTCTCCTGAGGTAATAATCCATGCTTCCAATTTCTCGAATGGTCCTGCTTTTTGGTTCAGTAATGAAACCTATTTTTCATAGTTTGGCCTTTTTGAGTTATCTGATTGGTTTCACTCTTTGCGTTTGTTCAGGAAAAAAAAAAAGATTTTGCTTTCTTTGAGGTTTTGCAGAGTAATTACGCAGTTGGATGGACAGAGAGGTGTATTTACATGCAGGTAGAGCCTTCAGGATTATTAATCCTGGGATACTCAAATTTAACCCCGTACAGGGCCAATCTTTTATACTGGTTTATCTTGAAATAGGTTCCTCTTTCTCAGATATCAGATTTTCCTTTCTTGAGGTTACTAAAGAATAGAATTTAAAATTAGCACCATATATTAACTAATTTCATTTTCTTAGTTTATGTACTTGTCTTGCAAATACAGGCAAGCTCTAAGCAGTAAACAGTTGACATAACCTGCAGTATATAAAGGTATCAGCTATAATTATGATGATATATATATATAAAATTATTTGTGTCATCTCTGAAGAACTGAGATCTGTACTGACTTCACACACAGAAAGATGCCTGCCACGCGTTGTCTGAACGGAAATGTCAGAGGCGCTGAGCTTTCCAAACGTTGTCTGTGTGCAGATGTTAAATGGATGGCTTAGGTGGTGTCCTCCTTAGATGAATTGCACAGCCGGTTTCTCTACATCGAGGAGGCATAACTGTGTGGCCAGTGACCACTACCGGTGACAGATGTTTGCTGGCAGGAGGTGTCTGTCTGTTCCCACCCTTACAGCACCTCTCTGGAGGACAAAACCAAACCCAAAGCCTGTCATCCCTCCTAGGGATGCCTCACTTGTTTTGGACTTTAGGCATCCTGCTGTATAGGTATACTGGAGAGCTTCACACTCAACTTTTTGGCTAAGAAACATGTGAAGACCAACTTAAAGGATGGTATAAAGACTAAGGAGGACTAGAGGTGATATCTAACATTATCTTTCTAGGAGAATTTATATTTATTGATAGCTTTATAGCCAGTATTTTCCTGCCTCAACACAATCCTCTCAGGCACACTTACGGGACTGCATAGGTTGCATTTTAGGGTGTTTATCCATCTTATCTTTTGACATTGGCACAGTTATGTCTAACTCTGATTTTTGTGCAGAACCGTTAGGAGCCAGCGTAGTCTGGGTATGCGTCTTTCATAGCGTAATAACTCCCCTGTTGCCCATACCTCTATTCTGTAGTACTTCTGCCATTTTCATGTTTTGTGTGTCTCAGAGCTGCCTGAGCTTGCTTCCCTCTCAGAGTATCTTGTGCTGTTTTATGGCTCGCGTGGTAATTGTAGGCAAGGGAGAACTGCTTTCTGTGGGTGTAATATACCTCTCTTTTGTATAAGAAAAGTTTGTTTTATCTGCTTTGGGGTAGAATGTAAAGTCAGTAGGAGATGGCAGATGGTAAAAGCAGCATTTTTAAAGTTTAGAGGCCAAATCCTGTCCTGATCTTATACCCGTCTTTATTCAGATCTCATAGTTGAAGCCGAAGGGGATTGTACTGGCAGAGTCAAATACAGAATATGCCCCGCTACCCCTGAAATAAATAACAGCTGGCACTGATATACACAATACCGTATTTCTTCAAAGGGCTTACCAGACATTAACTAATTAATCCGATAGTGCTTTCATTTAATGAGGTCTGAGTACCAGCATGCTCACGGAAGAAGTCTATTCTCTAAGTGCTGCTCTCTGAAGAATACTGCCTTTTGTTTTAAGCGCCACATGCAATAGTATTTTATTGATTACTGCTTTTCTCCTACAGTGCCGTAGGGTTTTCATGTAGCAACATGCTGGAGAACCAGCTTTATCTTGCATTGTGTTAGGTGCCATGCCCACAGTTTGCTAGGACTTGACATTTTCATCTAAATGGTGTTTAAAACTCCACGAATTCTTACAGAAATGGAAAAAAGAAAGAAGTAACTAAGAAAACCATCAGTCCTAGGAAAAGGTATCCTGCCTCCTGTCTCAGTTTGGCTCCATTTGCTGCAGCGTGTCAGGTATTTTAGCACGGTGGCTTGGATGCTTGAAATACAGCTAGATTTAGCTGAGCTTTGGCTCCAGGCTGAATCTTTTGTCCTTCCTGGGCACTGTCTAGGCCTGCGAGGTTTGTTCCTCTTCCCAGCACACAGCCCTCACTTGACACCGAGAACAACCCCCCAAGGCTGCCTGCAGCGCTTAGGGGCTCAGCAACCTTATGGCCCCGCCGACTGCCGGTGTCTGAACAATCTTTAGCCCTGGAGAGAATGATGCAGCTGTCTGGGGTGGGGGGGAAACGTCCGTGGCCCGTGGTGAGGTGCCTGCCGGCATCTGTCTGACCTCAGGGCCGGCTTCACATCCTGCTCCGGGCAATAGTTTCACAGCCGGGCAAGGGGCGGACGTGCTGCACGCAGCAGGAAAGGCAGCTCGGTAGGCATCCGTTTTTACGGATCGCTCTGCGCACACAGAGCTGCGGTTATCGGCCTTCACCTCCAAATAACTTGGGAACAAGACAGATTGGAGGCTTTCACCAGACAAGTTAAATCGCGCATCAGATCGGTTGGGATTCTGCTCATTTAACAGCTGAGGTTTGGTTCATGGGGTTGCGGTGCCACTGACACACCTCGTGATTTATAGTTATCAAAGACCACTGAACTGCTAAGCTCTTTAAAAGCTTTATAAATGTGTAATGTGGGGAAGATTGATTAAAAATATGTTTCTGGATGCAAGTGGCATCACATACTCTGATTGTATATTAGCTAATTATAGTTTATCTTTATTTTTACTGACCTCTCATATCATGAATTCTCTAGCAGGTTTCTTTCTGGTATATCAAATGTATTGTCAGCTCTTGTTTTGGCTTGAGCAGTTATATTTTCATATGATGGTTTTAGTGTTTGTCCCAAGCGCCTTAGCACCACTGTTTACAGGATGCAACAGGTCCTACTTTCTCTCCCTAATCCCTACTCCTCTTTGCTTGCTTTATGCTGAATTTGTACCGACTAAAGGCAGCTGGTTAACAGTCACATATACCAGAAATTTCTGCTTACCTGTATCATACTTACTGCCCCTGAACTGCAGCACTGTCAGGTTCCCCAAACTGCCCTTTACAGGGCAGTAACTCAAAGCAGAGACAAGGAGAGAAAGGGATTTCTGTCCATTTCCCTCTACTCTGAATTGTCCGGTTTGGGGGCGTGTGTGTGTGACAGGAGTGGACCCAGGGATTGAAGATGTCAGTGCTGGGGCCCCTGCACCTCCACTATATGCAATTTGCCCCTTTACTCCAAGGCAGGCTTAGTCTGGTTCTTCAGATGAATGCCCCCAGGCATTAATTTGGGCTTTTGCATTTCCAGCAAGGCTTAAAGTACATTTTTGTCTCGGCACACCTGGATCACAGCGCCTGGTTAAGTTTCCTCTGAAAGCAACCTAGTGCATGCCCACCAAAGCACCCAGCCCCGCCTTCCCCACCCCTCCCCGGACACCACCGAAATGCACCCTGCGAGGATGAGTGTGGGGCTGCATGGCTGCTCTGTGCTGAGCACAGCCTGAAACACGGATGTGCAGATCCAGCCAAGGGAGCCCAAATGATACTGGGTTTATGCTAAATATAAGCAGCAGATTTTGCAAGGCTGAGGATAAAGCTGGCCTGAAATCACTAACCCATTTCTGCTGGACTAACTCCCACATCTCCCAGCTAGCCAGGCTGCCATTTCCCTCCTTGTAAAGGTTTCTTTATTGAGTGTGAAGTGCATGAATTAGGAATATGGGATTTCCAAATGAATATTTGAAGAGAAACCAGGGGGACTAGAGGAAACACTGAGCTGGCTTCTTGTGTGTACCGGAGAGCTGTGCCTACTGCTTCTTCAAACCATGGGGACAGCCCCTGACCACAGGACAATGTTTCCCTTGTGAACACACCTTTCCCCTTTCCTTTTTTGCAGGACGGTGTGTTGGGTGCAAAAATTGCCTAACCTGCTTAGCAGAAACACAGCAGCTCCTCTGCCACTGGGGGCTGTGGGTCCTTCATCATTCCCGTGTTGGTGACCTTGCAAACTCTTAAGACAGCCCCAGTCTTACACTCCGTGATGGAGACCTGACCTGCCCTGGGAAGGAAATAATCACACAGTCTGCTCTGCCCTTGTCCGGTTTGGAGCCAAAGATGTCACTTCACCACAAAAGCAGAGAGGAAGAGGAAGGGGGAATGACCTCATCCAGCCGCAGCAGAGAGCACAAAGGGGATGAAACCGTTGGGGACAAGTTCAGCTGCTCTGGGAACTTCCCTTCTCCGGCCTTTCTGAAGGCGTTATCGGTATCTCCAACCAACCAAGCAATCTTCTGTCTGACGCCTCCTGTCTGTGTCCACTCACCTGCCCAGTCTGGCCCAGTCCCTGCTCTCCCAGCACAGCCTTCCCTTGGACACCTGGACTCATGCAATGGACCTCCCAGGCTCCCTCCCCACCGCTCCTCTTCCATGTCCTGGCACCGGCCGCCTTTGCTCCCTTCCCCCGTGCACGCCAGCCTTTGCTGCAGCTGCTGGTGTTCTGCCCAAGCACGGTTCAGGGTCTCTCCTTGGGTAGCAGTCTTGGATATTACTGCGTCTTGGGCTAGTCATGAGTCTGTCCACCTGTTTTTCATTGGAAGGTGGAAACTATCTTGGGAAAGGTCTTGTATAACACAGTCTGTATCACACATACATTACTGGAGATAAGACAACTCCCAAAGAATCCAGAGGTTCTGTGCATTTTTTTTTTAATTGACTATTAAGTAATGAATGGAAACTAGGCTCATAACATTCAATTTTTAAGAACTTCCAATATCCTTTGATGTAGGCAAAAAAAGTGAAAGCTTGGTTTTGGCAAAAATAATGCATTCTACATCCAAAGGAATTAGAAACAACTAATAGGTGAGCTACAGGCACATGTACGTGCTGTAGTCGTGAAGGAGAGCATCCCTTTGGATATTTGCTGCCTATTTTATGCCCATGGATTTCCCTGTTTCCTTGATTCTGTTAACCTCCCAGGGTGTGTGAATGTTGGCAGACTACCAGATGTGTAAATACCAGGAGGTGAGATCAGTTTTAACTGGGGAAACTAGGAGTGGGAAGTGAAATTACTTCCCCCCCCACACACAATAGTGAAAAGGTTTGGGTCTTATTTTACTGGAACTAATTAGCTTAGCTAATTAAAGACTGGTTTCGGTTTGTCCTGCTTGTGCATTAGTCATCTGATGGGAATAAGAGCAGAGAGCCCAGGGAGCAGAAAGACTTATCAAGTTCTTTTATAATATCTCAATTGGCTTGTCTTTAACACACGGTGTGCAAAAAGGTATGACAGCAAAAGTATGATGAAGAAGTATGGTCAGTGATGTAAGACTCAGCAGTCATTTGCAAATTGCAGTTACTAAATCTTTGGTAGTAGAGGGTTTGACTTCAGTAAATACTAAGATAAATTCAGGTACAGTTTCCAAGGTATTTTTATACTGTGAGATCAGCTACCATAACTTGTGACATTACAGCTGTTTTTTTTCTCTTTGTCCCTTCCTTACTGCAGAGAAAAATTGTTTTTGAAGTCTTAGGACATGGTGCTTCAAAGCAAAATGATAACCTTAAACATAATGTTCCTGCAACTTGAATATCGCTGTGTCTTCTCAAGGTGACGAATTCTAATGCTATCATCACTAAAAAGGCAATAAAAAATAATAATGAGCTGTCAGTCTCATCAGCTTTTTTAGAGGACTGATGAGATAAATTGCAGAGTGAAGCAGTTAAAAATTGGAGTAAAAATACCTTTATTACCTTTTTGAAATCAATGCGTGTTTCAGAAATGTTCAGCAATAGGCAGCGTGCTTTGGGCAGAGCACTCTGCTGATAGATTTCTAAACCTATTGAACTGGAATTTAAATGTGAATATGCATGTGTCAAGCTCTAATAGGTGTCTCTAATAGCTAGAAAGGAATTGGCAATGCTCACCCTCAAACATCACAAAAAAACTAATCTGTATTTTCCCAAACGCTGATCCCAACACTCTGCATGGTTTGATCCATCATCAGGGAAGGCTTCATCCGCTCCTAAGAGGTGGTGGAGGAAGTTAAAACAAGTACTGTAATGCATTCATACATCAGCAAAGTACCTACAAAAATATTTGGAGAATAAGAATCCTTTTCTAAGCTAAACTTATTGCTATCAATAAGTGCTTTGAGGCTGCTGTTTCACTATTTTGATTTCCATTCCAGCTTTTCCATTTAGATTATGTCAGAAGATGAAATTTTATATGGCCTTTCTCCTGGCCACTTCCATCTCTCCTTTTCCTCACCTAATCTTCATATAAGAATAGATATACTGGACACCAGAAAGCTTGTATTTTGCTTCCAATTTCATTTAACCCTATGCTTAATGATGTTGAAAATTCACAGAACCTCTGGAGATCTCTTGGGTTCCAGGCTCTATGTTTACAGTTTGCATGAAGGTAAAATCGCATGGGAAATACTCAGGAAATGAGGTATTTTCTCTGCCATAGAAAATACCTTCCTCTGATAGCCGCAGAATCCTTGATTAGTCTTTGTCTTTCACATCCTTTTTTAGGGATGTTATCTGTGCCTGGCTTGTGTATTTGTAGCAGGCTCCAGCGAGTGATTTATTTCCTACCAACTGTCAAAGAGGAAGGATTATATCAAGATGCTGACTGCTGAACTGTCCTGATTGCTTTGTTACTGGTGTTTTGGAGAGAGCTGGGAGAGGAAGCCTGGGTACTGGTAGCCTCACGATTGACACTCTCTAAACAGGCTGAAAAAGATAGGGGGGAGAGAGAGGGATTTTCTTGCAGCAGGATAGGAATTGGGCAGTTCCCCTGGCAACAAACTGCTGTTGAAGGTGAGTTTGCAGCATCTGAAGGGTCTGTGTCCTTGAGACCGGGAGGCCAGAACTTGCTCCCAGCTCTGTCCTCAGACCAAGCTGCGCGATGCTAGTGAAAGGCTTGGAGGAGATGTAAAGCAGAAAGCTCCCTCGCAAGTTCTGCTGTCTCTGGCCAGCTGCATCCATACCTATTTTTTGCCAGTCAGGTGATTGTGGGCATGGCATTACAACTCGGGAGACCACAGGTTGCAATCGCCTCCATGGTGCTTCACCCTGGAGGTGTTTAGCGCTACTGAGCCTTTGGGTGCTGCAAAATATCTCTGGAGGCCAAAGTGTCCCCATTACCCGGGAAAAGGTTACCCGTGTAAGAGGCATGGCTGGAGCCCCGCTGCAATACTGCAGGTAGGGAGAGGGAATGGTTTTGTGGGGCCTGAGGACTGTGCCAACACAAATTGTGCCCACTGAAGGATGAGGAGACCTTCCCTGTTTATCACCAGCCTGGATGAGTGCATGGGGTATTTTACCTGCCATCTGCCGAACGTGGGAATCTCTATTCCATCAGCTCTGTGCTCACACGCCGGTGGCTTAAAATCTGCTTCCCCACGTAGGGCTGAGTTGCTCCTCAGCATGCGTGGTCTGGAAATAACAAAGCAGCCAGATACCAATTTTATTATTCACTTCTATGCAAATTAGCTACACAAATTTGCAGACACTCTCCAGGGCTAAATTCTCGAGCTAAACCCAGCCAGTCTGGCGGACCAGGGAACGTGTGGACAGGACTAAACGTGGGGACAGAAGGCAGGGCCTCCTTCTGGGGTCTGGGGAGGTGGGAGAAGAGCGAACGAGCGTAACGATGGTGGAATGGTTCCCATGACGTGGGCAGCCATGGAGGGAAGAGGAGCCTGCTGGGCTTTTGATATCTATTTTGGGAACTATTTTAACTGCTTTCAGTACAGCCCAGGCTCCTGTCTTGAACGATCTGTTCCTTCACAACAGGAGGAAGGAATTGCTCTGCCTGCTATAAAAAATATATCTGGTGCAAAGTTTTTTGGAGGTAGCATTTTTATTAGAGACAACCACAATGGATGAATTGGTTTAAAAATGAAAGTGGTGGATGTAGGTGTAATTATTTCTCTCTTTTCTTTGATGCAAAGATATTTAAATGTACATCTCATCCAACTAGAACTGACCTGGGGTCGTTCAGCTGAGGGTTACTAACATAATGCTGTCTCTTTTAAATCTAGCAATACCTGTAGTGACACAGCCGTGGCTCAGCATCAGCATTCCCTCTCTAAACATGCCTGTTTTCAGGCATTTATGTAACTGCTGCTGGAATTTCCTCCTGACTGGTTGACGCTTGTCAGATCTATTGAAAACATTTCAGCAAATCAGGAGAAAAAAATATTTCTTGTTGCCTAGAATGGAAAAGTCTTTTTTAAGTCTTTTTTTTTTAAAGAGGAAAACTGAAAATGGTTATAACTGAAGAGGTTGCCCAGAGAAGCTGTAGAATCTCTGTCACTAGAAGTTTTCAAGACCTGACAGGGCAAAGCCATAAGGAACCTCAACAGGAGGCTGTTCAGGTGCCTCCCAAGGTACCTTCCAGCCTCAGTGGTTCTGTGATTCTACGAACTGTGAACCTCGGCAATGTGATGGCAATGTGCTTTCGAAAACTTGTTTTAAAAATACAGCGTTGGGGATAATAATGCCTGCTCAAGATTTGCAGTACATCAAATGCTTGAGGTGAGATGGGATATTTATTTGCAACCTCCACACCATCTTGAAAGGAGCTGGTTTCTGATGGCAGTGCTGTACATCTGTCAAAGAAATCCCACCACGTTATTTACTGTGAGTACATAGTGCACGTGTACATTGCAGTACACCTCTGCAATACATATTCATAAAGCATGCTCTTAGTAGGGTAATGTTCCTCTAGGCATTATCTGAACTCATATCAATGCGATAAGCTCTGTGAGGCTGTGGATCTCCTTCTCCCCATCCCCCCAGCAAAGCCTGCAGGGTGCCACAGAAATCCCCATCCCTCCAGCAAAGCCTGCAGGGTGCCACAGAAATGGCCAGGAAATTTTCTTAATGGGCAAAGTTCTACTTTTTCAGAAGAATCGTGTCTGTGTTTGCCAGGATTCAATTTGTCAAAAGCTGTAGTAAACACTAAATGGCATGGTGGCTATTTACTAGGTAGTATGCAGAGGGAGATAGTAAAAGCCATGCACACAAAATGAGAAGGCTGTTGTGCAAGCCAGTACATACGTACCAAGTATCAGTGCTGAGGTTAATGGTTTGGCTCAGTGGACCTTCAGATTTGAGCTACCTCATCTCCCTCTCAAACACCTTCCTCCCAGAGTGATGTTTGACTGTCCACCAGGAATAAGTAGAGTAAGTAGAATAAGCTCGTGTTTCTCTGTGCCCATTGTTCCCATAGCAAGGTATCCTACTGACTTCTTGGCTCCAGCTTCTTTGGAAAGGTGTCATCTTTCTAGTGGTGGCTGCCACTTGCTAGTGATTGCTGCTGGAACAGTTGCTCTGCAAACAACCCTGCAACCAAGATTTCATTTTCATGCATGTGCCTGCCATGTCTGTCTATAATTAAAGCTGAGCAGCCAGTTAGACCATCAGCAGAAGTCTGTGAATGCCAGTGCTGCAATATTCAGTTGCCTGCAGGAAATAAAACAATAATTTTGAATATGTGAACCTTCTCCCGTGGTTTACTTGACACCGCATCAGTATTGGCTCGGTTCTGCTGTTGTCGCCTTCTAACATGATTCTGTGCCATGTGAAATTATGCAGTCAGGTCCACAGAGTATGCCCTCAGCAGCAGATATTTGCAAGACTGGGTCCAAACTAAACCATAAAAAATCTCTTCAATTTCTTCACTTCCTCTCTCAAATGCCTTTCCCACCACCACTTCTTCTTGTGTGTGCCTTCACTAAGACAGGCAATGTACTCTCTCATATTGTGCTGTTCTAATATTTCTTTATTCTATTCTAGTTCTTATGCCGCCCACATCAGTATGGTGTCTAACTATCACATACAGATTTGAGGGGAAAAGATTGAAAAAAAAATGGGAAAAACAGCTCTGCTAACTAACATTCCTCTAGTGATGGAAGGGAGAGAAGGGAGAGAAATTGTTCTGTTAACATTTAATTTTTGAAAAGCACTTAGTGTAAAGGTTTTGGGAAGAACTTTCTAAATACTTTGCTTAATAAAGCGGCAATTATGTGAAAATAAGAATAGACAATGATTGCAGAGACAATGGAATGTGATTTCTGGGGGAAAAAAAAACCCAACGCTGCGCAAACTCAAGTCTTCTAACGCCAAAGAGAGAATGGCATCGATGCGTCATTGATAATCCACACTCAAGGAAAGTAAAATACTAGGTAATGGCCATCTACCAGTCACTGTAGATTAAAAGATACCTTTTTGTTGTCTTTTGAAGTTGGAACAGAAAGAAAGATGTTTTACTGAACAAGATTATAGGAAAAGACATTCTAGATAGTGAGCCCTTAATCTGGTAGATATGGAAATCAAAAGATATATGGGGAGGCTATCCATCTATCTGCCTATATGTATGGTAGTCATTACTCAGCTGTACAGTCGGAGTTTGGGGTAAATTAGCATGAGAAGATGAGAATGGAGGATGACTGCGGGAAGCAGCTATGGCATGTAGCTTCCCAAAACTATGTGGTGGTTCTTTGTTGTTAATTTTCAGAGAAGGAAATGAGATTTCAGTGATTGGGCAGTAGCTAGTAACTATGTAGACAGGATTAAAAAAAAATTCTAATTCAAGATATTCAGTGCCATTTCTAATGGCTTTTCTTGTATCTTATTGTAATATTCCAAATAAACATAGACCAAGAAAGAGAGAGGAAACCTCTTTTCTCTCATTACAAACTTCTCCTACAATTATCAGTAGCAAAACAAATGCTTCATTTCAGTAGCACCTAGAAAGCATGAATGAACTTTGACCTTAGCTCTGTGTTTCAACATAAGACTTCACAAGAACATCCAGTACTGATACACTTTACCATTTACTTCTGAACACAGAGAAGCAGGCTGAAATGAAATAGGGTACAGAATGTACAAAGACAGCACAGGCAGAAATGTAGCATACTGCAACATGATGTTGAAAATATTTTTATCATAGCTGTACATCTGGTTCTCAAAAAAACCCCCGAACCTCTAATGCATTTTTTCCTTAAATTTGTATTTAAAAAACTGATTAGATTCAACGACTCCTGGTTCAGACAAAAGGAACTGGAAGAGAAGAACCAGCATACATAAAAGAATATGGGGTATTACCTTTTCAGTTTTAATAAACTCACTGGCAGCTTCAAGAAACAATGATGAAAAATTATTCTAAATGCAATTTATATCTCACATCTGATGCCAGGTAAAAACAAAACAACAACTGAGACACTAAAATATGCTACGTTAAAGTGTAAGGAAATGAGGGCTTTTTCCTGCTCTACCCGTGAGTCTATAATTGGAGTTTATACCTAAATAATACAATGAAGGGTGCATTAGGGGTAGCATGGGTATTTATAAAACTCAAAAACATGTAGGGAAGGATTCCACGCTGGAAGTGTATAGTAAAGCAAGATCTGACTGAACAGAGCCAGGCTTGCCTGCACAGAGATAAAAACAAATATTTGGACAATGGTACTGCAGCTTTTGTATTATTAAACATACCTACCATTTAGAAAAAAAAATCTCTCTTCCATGTTGGAGGAGTCTGTTCTTCCTAGGGAATCCAGCTGAGTTTACTTCAATGTCTTCCTTGAATCTTGTTAGGGCAGATTTTTCTGTTACTATTGTTTGCAGCGAGCGTGGGACGTTATGTTGTGGAGGGGGTAGACGTATCCTTTGAAGCCTCCTTTTTGTTGTTTTTGGGCTTGAGGGGGTTTCTTTGAAGGCTGGTGCTAATATGTCTGTGAGCGCGCACCCTTGCGAGCTGCATTGATCTGAATTAGTCTTGCCTGGGCTATATGAATGTCGACAACTTAAGAAAAGAATGAAGCAATTCTTTCAACCCTCAGATGTCTGCACAAGGGTGAGGAACTGCAGAGATGCCTCCTATGGTATAGAGCATATTGTCCAAGAGGGAGGATTTGGGGAAACAAGGTAGTACTTGTATATCCTCTGCCTCGTGGTTAGTGGGGGGGGACTTGTGCAGGTGGCAAGTGGCTGGGGAGAAGCAAGAGTGCTTAGTAAGAAAGGAGCATGCCCAACATCAGAGAATCCAATTCTCCATGGCTGGGCAAATTGGTGTATCTCCATGAACTATCTCATGTCAAAACCCCCGTGTGTCCTCAAGCTGTGAGATGAGTACACTGGAGGGCTGAAGGAACGCCAGGAGGCATTCATCCGAGGAAGACAGCTGTACCTTCCCAGGGGCACTTCCACATGCTCCCTGTGGGAGAGAGCTAGCATGCGGCTGTGTCCCTGGGCAACCCAGCGATGTTGACCTTGACCAACCTTGCTGGCTTACTTCCCACCTTGGCTTGAGATTTGGATTGCTTAACTATCCCCTTGTTACTGCATGCCTGCTGCAGGATGGGTGACATTACAGGTCAGGCGACATAGCATGGGCATAAGAACTATGCAGGGACTACGCATAGGAACCTTATGGCTCTCAAGATCTACATATTTTCTACCCTTACAGGACTGTAGGGACCTTCAGGTCTTGTGGTCCATGAGGAGACAGTGTAAAGGCACTAACACCAATTCTCTTTCCCTTCTGTAGTTCATCCACCCCATATCCAGCCCAAATACCAGGTGCAGCAAGGAGCACTGTGCCCTAAATGCAGAATTATTTCCTTCTGTCATTAAAAGAAATTTTAATGCACAGCAAGCTCCATTGAAGTGCAAGTGAAGGGCCCATTTCATAAAAGATTTAGGCACCATCTCGGTGCATACTTTTGATTTGTACAGCAGGGAGCTTGCACTTGGGAAGAAAAAGGGTTGGGGGGAGGACTTTGCTTTAAATGACAGCTTTTTTTCTCATTCATTTTGCATTCAAAAGCCAAAATATATTTTCTCTCTCTAGCCCTGATTTATGACCTTATAAAAATGAGATAGAATCAGCCCAGAAAGAAACAAAGGTTAGGTCTTCCCAGAGCCTGAAGCCTTTGTGTAAGTCCCTGAAGAGCAGCTGTGCAAATTACATTTGCTGCTATCAGATAAAGTGGAGACAGAGAGCAGTTTTTCTAGCAGGATCTGGACAAGATTCCATTTTATTTTGTCATTTTGAATGCAGGTTTGATTTTGTTTGCTGGTAATCACCGCCTTTAATGTTACCTTGCTAAAAATGGCTATTGCAGGAGAACTCACATCAATATGATATCAGTACAGGCAGAAAGAGAAACATCCTGTTTATGTGAATGTCCCTAACAAAAGGAGTCGAGATCTAAACAGATAGAAGAGAATGCCGGTAACTATGAAACAAACTACATGCCAGATGTTAGTCATGTTGCTTGGAGCACTATTAGAAGTTGATCAGATACTATGTTGATGAGCACAGCTTATGAACCTGTAGAGAA
This sequence comes from Aptenodytes forsteri, assembly GCF_000699145.1. Classification (NCBI taxonomy): domain Eukaryota; kingdom Metazoa; phylum Chordata; class Aves; order Sphenisciformes; family Spheniscidae; genus Aptenodytes; species Aptenodytes forsteri. The sequence continues at coordinate 3,030,114 of NW_008795527.1, forward strand.
GGAAAGCAATAGTTGTCATTTGCATGATTAAAGGCTTGCATAGTATTTCTACATTAAATCATAAATAATTTCATTTTACCTGATTGTATGAATTAAAAAGTTACATTTTAAGGCATTCACTTTCCTTTCTTTACAAATTCATATAAAGCATTTTAAAGTAGAAATTAGTTTTATTTTATAGATGAAAAGAGTCACAGAATCACAAAAAAAACTAGGTTGAAAGGGATTTCTGGAGGTCGTCTGGTCCTAGCCCCAGCTCAGAGCAGGGCCAGGTTCAAAGTTACATCAGGTTGCTCAGAGCCTTGTCTAGTTAATTTTGAGTATCTCTATGGAGGCCACACATTTTTTCTGGACAACCTCTTCCATTGCTTAATCACCTTCACAGTGCGATTGTTTTCCTTCCATCCGGCCAGAATTTCCCTTGATGAAACTTGTGTCTGTTGCCTCTCGTCCCTTCACTGTGCACCTCTAAAAAGAATCTGGCCCCATCTTCTCTGCAGTCCCTCAAAGGCCCTAGCAGGCTGCTGTTAGGTCCACCTGAAGCCGTCTCTTTTCCAGGCTGAACAAGCCCAGTTCCCTCAGCTTGGCCTCCCTGGGCAAGTGCTCCAGCCCCAACCATCTCGGTGGCCCTCTGCTCAGCTCACTCCAGTTCTTTTCCAGGGAACAAGCCCAGTTCCCTCAGCTTGGCCTCCCTGGGCAAGTGCTCCAGCCCCAACCATCTCGGTGGCCCTCTGCTCAGCTCACTCCAGTTTTTTGATCTCACTTCTGTACTGTGGGATGTATAACTGGACACAGCGGCTTCACAAACACCAAGGAGAAAAACTGTTTCCTTCCACATGCTGACTATATTGGTCTGATCTGTGCATTTGCTGAGGGTGCACTCCATCCCACCACCCGGGTTGCTGATTAAGATGTTTAACAGTGCCGGCATTGGTGTCACCATTCATAACTGGATGCTAATTACACTGACTGTTGAACGTTGTCTTTTGAACCCAATGGTCCAGCTTCTCATCTGTCTTGTATTAGTTATTTCTGAACTATGCATAAATTCTGCTACTGCTTCTCTCTCCTGTGATGGATATAACTTGAAGCAGAATATTCAGAACTTGCAGAATTTAACCAGCTGTCAGAATAAAATCATATTCTGATTATTCAGCCTGCTTTCCATTTTGATACTCCCTTTAGAAAGTAGCTGTGTTTCTCAAAGTCTAATAGGATTTTATTTTTCTTGTTTAAATCTCCTTTGGGTTTCCAGAAATCTTTGAGGAAGTGGAGTGTGGGAAATACTAAGGCCTAAAGTGAAGGGACTGATGCCAAGACCAGTGAAGTATGGATTTGTACAGGGGTAAGACCTGTATCATCACAAATGTATTCATAGCTAGCAGACACTATAAGCGCTCTTACTACTCCCTCTATATAGTTTCACTGTTCGACTAAGGAAGGAGATGTTTCCCCTGCAGCAGTACATACTTTTTTTCAAATAAAAAATTTTCACAGAAGCCTTTGGATTTCGCGAAAACTTTTGATCATGTTGAAAAGAATCACCTGACTTTGCTTGTTTTATTGATATTAGGCAGATTTTTCAATAGTATCAAATACCCTGCTTCACTAAATGAGTAAGTAAGCATTGTTGTAGATTGTATTAAAGGATACTAGGAACAGTAGCAGCATTATTGTAATACAAAATCACAGTGTATCTCTTTGATAAACAGGTTCTGTAGTCAAAATGAAACAATTTGACACTGTGAACCCAAAACTGAAAAAAGTGTTTCATGGGAGCTTTTGAAATGTCAGTTTTCTGTTTCAGGTAGCTTTATAATGTTCTGAAACTGCTGAGAGCTGAGGTGGACCACGTGCTTCCAAGATTCACAATTCATGACATGGTGAGATTTCACTGTTTTGACCAGCCCAAGGTGGTGGAGGTATCTTGTGCCTCATTGCTCGAAGCAGCATTGATGGGAAGTTCTTGATACCTGTTTTTTTCTGTACTGTAATCTGATAATAACGAATGGCTCGTCTGGCTCTTTATTGCCTGGCATGTAACAGTGGAAGCTTCTAAGCTATACCAAGGTCACAGTTAAGCCTGTCCTAAGATGTGGTGAGGACTGTAAGTTGTAATAGCCACATTGCATCCTATTGACTGTTTGAGGGTGCGGGCACCTTCAAAAACTAACACATTTTACTTTGCAATTGGGTCATGCTAAGAACATGCACATGGTCAATTATTGTGATTCAGCTGACGGGAATTCAGTTGTTTTTAACCTAGTGCCTCTATCCATACCATTTTTTATATAAAGCTTTGCACTGGACAGCCTTTTGAAAAAAATGCTTATAATGGAGATTAATTGATGCCGACGACATAATCCAGGTTGATGCATATATAAAAGGCAGGGTGTTTATATATTCTGTAGACATTTTATAGGGGCAGTAATGGGTAGACTGCTCAATGATTTAGAGATACCACTGCAAAAGATACTTTTTTAATACCATTGCAAACGTGTATAGAGATGCATATAGTGAGTTTACATAAAGGGAAATGCCAAAAAGAGCCAAGTAAGAGTAAATAAAATTTAAGACACTTCAAGGTGCATATGTTGTGTGAGTACATTTGTGCATTACCAGTGTGTTCATTGCACATTTTTCTCAGAAACTTCAGCCTCAAGAGCAAAGGTGAGGTAACATTGTAGTACAGCATGCTTTTCTAAATGCCTGTCAATGGGGGGTTAGATTTTAACTCTTCTCCCTCTTGAGACTCTTTTGAATACAAAATAGTTCCTCATTGGGCTGTTTAAAAGATGCATAAGGAAAGTCAGATTCGTGTTGGTGATTCATTTGTAAAACTTCAGGTGAGGGAAACAACAACCTGTAAAGAATTTCCAGCAGGAAATTGTATGTCAAGGGGTTAGAAAGCTATTTCCTATATCAACCAAAGCCTTCTGCATGGCTGAGTGTAAAAACTGCAGCGGTCACCCTGCACTGACTCCCACGCTGGTGTTTTACTACTGCCCCTATATTCACTAGAGCAGGCAAGCGCAGAACGCTGTGAACTGGGTTTTTGAAAGCCAGGATGTAGAACTCAATCTTTCAGAAAGCAAAACACTACCAACAAAAGAGAGTGATTGTGCTTTACACCACCTGGGAGCAGGGAGAGAACATATGCTCAATCATTCAGAAAGCCAAGGCAGCCCCACGTTGTTCTCCTGATTTTGTCTGAGATGTGAAACTGAAACACTCATGTTGTCGTTGATACAGAAGCAGTCTACCTGTGATGACCTTGTGGGCCTGCTCTGCTCCTGAGATAGTTGTTTCTTCTGAGCCTCATGCTGGAATAAAACAGGAGAATGACGAGGGTGGGGGACGAGGGGACACAGTCATTGCCTCCTGGCCCCCTGCCTACATCAGTACAAGCCAGTGTTGCGCTGCTATGAGAAGAGAGCAGTATCCCATTCCTGGAGAGCAGCCTGTAGAGTTGCCCTAAAGTTATACAGCATTGGATATGCTGGAAAACAGCTACAAAGAAGAACACAGCCTGAGTTTTATGACTGAAGGAGTAGCCACTGAAGTCTGTAGATGGTGAACATGAGGCAAATCTTTTCTAACGCTAAGTTTTGCCATGGGACAGTAGACAGAAAATGAAGCATGGGGAGGTTGGTTTGTTTTTATCCAGCACACCTGGTTATTTGTTTACACCTTATCAGAAATAAAAGAGAAACTCTGGTAAAAGCAAATCAAACAAAGCCACTTGAACCACTTGCCCTGGAGGACAGGTTGGCAGAGAAATAGGGAAGACAGTTGTGACACTTCCCAATGTTCCAGGAAATGAGCAATACTCAGGAAATCGGAGAAGCTGGAATCCCTCACACAGATGCGTGCCAGAGACAAAAGCATTGTTATAACAGCTGAAATCTGTTTCTACAGGCCCCGTTAAGCAGGGCATAAGTACGTACTTAAACCTATCCCAAGCCAGCAAGGCACAGAAGTGTGGGCTGAAGTTCCAGCTGTGCTGCTGATGGCGTGTTGCAGTATTACGATTCTCACTACATCCACAAACAGATTTGCTCTGCTTCAATGTTTCTCTGCTATATCAGAAGTAATTATGTGAAGGTGACAAACCTGAACAGGAACATGGCTTTAGGTTATCTTAAACTAATGAAGGCAGAGATAGATATTTACACTGTCTAATTCTATGCATCTATTCAGGTGCTCTGAGCCGTGTGCTAGTATCCATATCTTTCCCTTTGGACATGCAGGGAAGTTGAGCTCTCAGGTTTACGTGTTCTGAATCACATTTTAATTAGATGACTCAAATGCTTGTTATAAATATCTTTCTAAAAAGCAAAGTTTTAACTGTGAGCATAATTAAGTGTTGGAATAAATTTCAAAAGTAGTTTCAATTTGTCATCGCTTGCAGTCTTTCAGCTGAGTGTGGATGTTCCCCCCAGCATGTGTGGGGTTCTTACGCTGCAACTGCATTGCACATTCTCGCAATGTGCTGAGCAAATTGAGTCAAGTCTGTGGTGTGCTTTACTGTGTGCTCCTCCTGAGGGGAGAACTGTGTACAACAGGGTGGCTTCTTGTGGTAGCAAAGTTTGACACGCTTGTGATAGCCTGCATTTCTGAGAAGATACTTGGCAGTATTTTAGAGTAACTGTAGCTTCCCGCCAACATATACTGGATGCTATAGTCACATGACGGATGATCAAGGCATGACTTACTAAAACCAGATTATAATCTACCAGGGACAAGTTTCCTAGACAGCCAGGAATGATTGTTAGATGATGCTATGCAAGGTCTTGATTTCAGAAAGGTGATACAAGTGACTTTCCAAGTAATGACTTGGAACTAAGTCCTGGTTTTCCAACTGCTGCATCTAGTGATTGCTTGTAGATGTTGAAGAGCTGTGTGACAGTTTGTGATAAAGCTGCAGTTTTCTCTCATTACTTTTTGAGTGCCCTGCTGCAGAAAGAGGTCAGACCATTTCAGATTGTTACCCTGAACCTTGTGTTTTTTCTCAGGAAAAGGAACCGAGTCCCTGAAACAGCATCAAATGCTTTAGGCAGTTCCAGGAGAGTAAGAAAGGTTGTTTTCTGTCTGGCCACTGACTAGAGGAGACTTTGCATCTACTAAAATGGTTTCACATCCAAGTCCTGGATCTGAATATAGACATTAAGCTTCAGTTATACAAGGCTACACTTCATCTTTGGTTATTTTATTTGTGAGCTTGCTTAGGAATAGAGTGGAGAAGGGTTGACCATAGTCAAGAGTAGGCTGTTACCCATATACTCAGGACACTTTGCATGCAAAATTGTGTCTTTGAAGAAGAGAGCCTTCTCCTGTGGGTTCCATGTCAGCTATTTTTGTCAAGTGGCACCTGCTTACCATGATGGAGAAAAAGCAACTGTTGTATTCAAAGTTCTTAGTTCACGCACTCTCCTCAGCATGTAAAACTTTGTGCTGGTTGAAAGTAATAGGCACTGGGAGCCTTGATGGACTGCTGGGTATGGTGGTGTCCTTTTAATGGTGCCTTGCATTTCTGATGCTTGTTCGATCACAGGATCTATCTGTTCAGAACTGATTAAATCATCTGTGAATCACAGGAAGGCTTGGGGTGAGATTTGGCAGCATCAGTGGAAGGAGGTGGGCAGGAAGGTTTTGTGGGAGTGTGGGACAGCCTCAACTTTTATTTTCTGCCACCTGGCACTCACGTTTCATGCCTCTGACAGGGGAACGCTTGCAGTGCCAGAAAGCTAGGGAAGCACATGTAGATGGTAGGAAGGCAGGGCCATATGGTAGTCAGTGTGCTGATTGTCAGCGATGTCGGTGGTAATGCCCCACAAGCCCCTCACATTTTCCTCCATGGAAGAGGACATTTGCATTTTAGCAAACCTTGGTGGTTGTTGAAGTCTTTGTGGTCAAGTCAGAGGCTCTGGACTTACAGCCGGTGTCCTAATGAAATGATGGTCTGTCAATGTGATGGTTGTGATGTCCCTAATATTGATAGCTGGGCTGGCAAGCAGCATCTGACTAGCTACTTGGCCAGACATTATCTGCTGCTCCTCTGCCCAGTTGTGCTTACTGACTGGAAAACACAGTGAGTCCGACCAGCGTCCTCAGACTCAGCGCTGTTTATTCATCCGTAGCAACACAGCCTCCAGAGAACAGGTTAAACAACAAATGGCCTGTTTGTATATGGCTTTCCTGAAAGTTTCTGTTTTCCCTATAACTTAGGTAGGACAAAGGTTTCAGACCCAGAGTCTGTCTTGCGGATCCTACCAAATAGTTTTACAGGCAGGTATATATCATTTTCTTGTGATGTAACAAAAGATAAAGCCTGTTTATTTAATTAAGGCATTATTTAATTGATATCCAACATAATGAACATGTAGGGCATGTATGGTGTATGTTTACCTGAGAGGTTTGTTAACTTTGGCTGAAGTTATTCAAACACTTTTTTTTTTTGGCATGAACAAGCCAACAACTGATATACTGATAGACTGCCAATCACAGGTATTGTGCAATGTATACGAGATCGATACAACTCTTGTTAGATATAACAAACTTCTTTGCATATGGATTTATGTTACGGAATGCTCAGTGACAGGGAATTAGTGGCAGGGGATTTCAGACTTTGCAAAGAAAAAAATATAAACAAACCAGCAATATAGATGGGTTCTGCTCTTAACACAAATTTGTGCAGCTTTTGATAAGAATTGAATGACTGTGGAGCAGGCCTATAAAGTCCACTTATAAAATTCCTTGTACTGTACGTGATCAATCTGCATTGCTATGGATAATGTAAATGTTCTCTCCTGGCTTAGTTACATTTTACACCCATTTTGCAGAAGTGTGAATGAAAACCCAGCGCAAAATTTAGGTGTCTGCAGTGCAGCTGCCTAGATTTGAGCTGCTTGCCTTAATTCACTTCATAGTCAGTGGAGAAAGAACGTCATTTGTAAGACATGCTTCATCCAAAACACAGTGGCTGAATCCAAACCTACAAACTCCTGTCTCTCTCCATTGACAGGAAAGGGGGCCTGGTTGATCCGTTCACGTGTAGGTACACTGTAGATAAACAAAACCCAAAGGTGAAGAATCAAAATGAGGAACTTGTTCCGTTCCATTTTTGTCCACTTTGAAATGCATTTATTTGGTCTTTAATGAGATCTGATGTGCTTCGAAGTTCTCAAACAGAGTAAGAAGTTCTCAGACATCCTTCAGACTGGCTCAGCTTTGTCAGTGGAGCTCACAGGACAAATTGTCTGATTTTACATGACCCATTTAGTTTTAATAACTTCCCATTTAGACAGCATTCTCGCTTGCCAAAATAGAATTTTTCACAAATTACTTAATCAGTAATCAGTACTTACTGACTGGCAGCTGCAGTGAAGGCTGATAGGAAGATGTTCTTAGTTTGTGATACAGGCCTAATATAAGCTTAAAGGGACTCACTATATTTCATCCTATTTTTATCAGCCTTCTCCAGCCACTTATATTCCTTTTTTCCCAGGTGCCTTTTATTAGCTTGTTGAAAAACTGTGGGAAGGGAGACACTTGAACTTTTGAAAGATTCACAACAGGTATTTACTCCCCTTTTCTAACAAGTCAGAAGCACCAAACAATACTAGAAATTGAGTCACTGCAAGCCAGTAAGAGTAGCTTACTAGTCCATTAGTTTATTATTACCAGAAAGCTACCTAGGTCTTAATTAAACAGCAAGTCAGTCTCCCTGAGACAAATGCAGTTTGGCAAGAATTGGGAAGCAGAAACTCAAATATATAATTAAGTACTTTTCTGTTTCCTTCTTTAATGTCTGTTAGGGTTCTTTTTAGAATCGCTGCTGAGGACAATGTTTAGAAATAAGTGCCTAGCTGTAAACATCTGACTGTGTTGAGGCAGTCACATATAAGGTTGGGGCAATAATGTATGTCTTAATTATTATCTTAAAGGTTTGACTGTTAATTGTGATGTGGGATGCTGGGCAGGCTTTCAAGTTATATACTTCATAAATTGTGTTGCAAATGAATAAAAATACTGGAAGAAAAGGGAAGAATTGCTATTGTCTAACCACAACAGTCTAGGCAGGCTGCCATAAGAGTATTATTGAAGCTCTAATTCAAAAATTAGTCTCAGCTATGAATGTATTAGTTTAGCCAAGTCCTCTAGTTGGCAGAATGTCTATCTTAAATTTCCTTTGATACATGCTGTTGTTAGGGCTGTTAGCTTAACACATCATTAGATAGTTTAGGAATTGCTTGTCCGTAAGTTAGTAAGTTCAATATCAACTTGTTAATTAGATTAATTTGGTTTGGTATTTTGTTAGAAATAGCATAACCTTTATACGACTTTATCACTTCATTTCATTACAGTTACAGATGTAACATTGTTTACAATGGTAGTGTATCCAAGTCTCAGAAACCACTGTAAACGTCTTGCAGGCAGAGTACAAAAAAGGTCTTTTTCCAGGGCTTCAGTGAGAGGAAACAGTTTTTTCTCATGGGCAAGGAAAATTCATCTTATGTCTTTCTCATGCATAGGTCCAGAAAAATGCTGTGCATTTGCTGGCACGCTCCTCTGGCAGGTTTTGCATGGCTGCTGATGCAGCCTGTCAGGGGACTGGACCATAGGTGTCCTGTTTTACAGGGCTGGGTGCTCCCAGGTGACCTAAACACATTTCAGACAGCTAAATGCATGCACACCCCAGAGCTAGTACTGTTCTCATATAAAAGTACACTTGGCAAGATCAAAAATCGTAAACATTTTCCGTCTCTAGAGGTAGCCGAGGCTCTCACTGAAACCCGCCCCTCTTTACAAGACAGCATCCATAACCTTCCATGGATGGTCTCTAATGGACCCACCAGTTTACGTCCTAAGGCAAACTGGTTTGTCCTCCCAATTTCTTTAACTCTGCGACTCCTGTTGCCTTTCAGAAGTCTAGAGGGGTGTCTGTAAGCAGTTAAAGGAGGCTGAAGGGGGAAGAGATTGGGGTAGGCAGGACACAGCCAATTTCTTCTTTTCTCCAGGTGTGCTGGGTATCTCAGCACAGGGAGAGCTGTTTTGGTCAGCCACTTCTCCTCCCCTGGCCCTGCCCCTGCTGTCTACTACTTCCTTGAATAGGTCATTACAAAAATAATGGCAAGATTGCTTTGATCATGTTTTTCCACAGACCCTTTGAACAGTTGTCCCACAGGACAACTGAACAGTCAGGAATCCCAGGAGGGGTGTTGGAGCAAGACTTGAGGGGTCATCAAGCTGTAACTCTGGACACAGAGTTGAAAATGCCCTTGTGTGCCATTTACTAGACCATAGGCACATGCTCGCTTCAAGAGCACTTGGCCTTCCGGCACTGGCAGATGTGGAAGACAACATCTCTCCCTGGCCTTTGGCTTATGCCAGCAGACTTGCTGGAGTGAGCCCTCCCTGCTCTACCACCGCCCAAATGGAAGGGACAAAGCCACCTGGATTTGTCCACAGCCTTATTACCTCTGCTGGTGCTAGTCTGGCTGTACTTGACTACCTCTACCAGGAGGAAATGCTATCCTCAACAAAACCAGAGAAACCTATCTAGTCACTGAGCAAACCTACACCATCCCTTGCACAGCAGAGACTCTCTTCTGAACCCCCGATCGGACGCGATTTTCTCTTCCAGTCATCTGCCTTGCTGTTTCTGTTCAACAGCTGCGGTGCTCTTATTCAGCAGGCACATTTAAAACAAAACAAAAGCTAGAACACAACATAAACAAACCAAATTAAAGAAAATGTTTTAAAGCATTTCATTACTCACGAGATGTGAGATGGTTTTATGTTTAAAATGGTAATATTATTTCTGGCAATCGGTCTCATGCTATTCTTTTGTTGATTTTTCCAACCTCTCAAGAAATTGGAATGAAAATATTTTACTGGGTTTACTATCCCTGGGAAAAGCTTGTCAACATGGATCCAGGTTTATGCTGAAAACTCAAACTATTTGGCATGTGGTTTTGTATTTTCCTTTCATCAAAGAGATTACATGGACCTAAGGTCTGTTCACATGGAGGCAGAGAGAGATACTTACACTGTACTTAAAACAAAAGGCGACCTTGCATATACGTGTACATACATATGCAAACATCTCTTTTTGCAAATCATAACATAATCATACAAGAAAGTCATTACTGTTACATTACAGTAGCTTGCTCATATGAAAGCTGAGTGGACACTGTAGAGATGTGTACACTGTAGAAACGTGTGTGTATATATATATCTCACAGTTCTGTAGTGGTTCTGTGAGCAGGGGGATCAATGAAGCCTGATTTTCTATGGATTTGTGTCTTGAGGTTGAGACCCTCTCTGAATTTTCTAAGGTCTCATATGAAATGCTGCACTTTTTACCTCAGTGAAGCATTAACTGCAGCTCTTAACTGGCTGCCTATTTTTGGAATACTTTTAAGGGCTTAATAGTTTTTGGATTTCAATACCTCTGTCAAATGTGCTCGACGAGCTTAAGCATTTGAAGATTCAGAGAGAGGTCTCAGGTGTACAGAGAGGCAGCACAGTGTCTTAAACCCAGTTTCTACAAAATCAGGCTAAAGCATCCTCACTCTTATACGTATGGAGAAGAAACATAAAATATGAATTAAAACAGAAAACATGAATTTAAACATAAATACAGAATTTAACAGCTAAGGAAGAAAAGATAAATATGCAGATTAACCATCAATCATACAGGGGAGATTTTCCATTGACTTTCAGTGAGAATTTAGCACCTAATTGCAATTTGTCTCTTTAAAATCTCCTACACAATCTCTTCTGTAAATGTATGTAATGCTTCTCACATTGGACATTTAAAAAAAATCACGCATATGCCCATGTGCCTGCGGGTAAAGAAACTTGAATTTTGGCTGCAGCTGTCAGAAAAACTTCCTGATTCCACGGGTCCATTTATGTGTTTCTTTTTTAATTTTTCATTAAAAGATATTGATTTGTCATTTTGAGATTTCTGTGTTTAGTTTTTAAAAAAAGGAAATACTGAACAAACTCCACTGAGGATCTTATTGGCTTTGGAGTTTAATTTTGGCCTGTAAGAGAAAGAGCAATAGCTCAATGACAACATTGTTTTGACAGAAAAGGCCAGACATGAGAGCTTTAAGAGTTTTAATTTCCCTGAGGGGTCATAAGGTCTCCTGCTTCCAAGTATGTTAAAAAGACAAATCAAACTGAAGAGTTGAGTCAGGTTCATTAGCTCTGGCAAATCACAATTACCACAGCAAATGCATTCTCCCTTGGGTTTGTATTAAAGCACAAGTTTTGCCATGCACCAAACAGTGCTTTTGGCTGTATTTACATTCGTTTTGCCCTTGTCATCATGGCCCAGTGAGTCTTAAAAAGGACAAAATGACTAAAGGAAATGCAAAACCAGATCCATTTAGGATTACAGACACCCCCCCCCACACACACACCCCTCCCACCCGTCCTCTGACCAGTGCCCCAGTTCTGGTTCAAACAACGGCAGTAGCAAACCCAGCGGCTCAGGATGCTCCTGAGCTCTCTCATCTTTGAGTGCTGAAGAGTCAATAGCAGGGACCGTGTCCCGATTCCCTGGATGAATCGTGGGCAGGACACGGGCTGAGCATCCATGTGAAGACGCCTCGAGTTTTGAAGCCTGGAAGAGGCGCTGGGAGCAGAGGGGCAGGTGGCTGTTAGCACGACACAGGGGGGGAAAGGGTCAGATGCTGAAGTGAAGAGGTTCACAGGCCGTCAAGAGAAAACTGGGGGTTGAATTAATAGAGGCACCTTCAGCCTTTCCAGCTATGAGTCACACAAATCATGAAACTACTTGAAATATTTCACCTATGCATACAACTCCTTCATCGTTCACCTCTTCCCTCTTTTTTGTAGTTATTCTCCTGTTCTGCTGTCTTTCAAGTCACACCCTGCGCTGATCTCCTGCTTCCTTGTGCCTCGTTTCCATTTTGGTATCTTCCCATTGCTGAGCGTATGTTACATTTTGCAGGCCTTTCACATCTCGGAAATGCTACAAGCACGGCTTCTGAGCTTAAGTCACTGAATATTTGGTCTATGTGATGACATGGTACTAAACCGGCTGGAAATTCTTCTTTCAAAAAAAAAAAAACAAATGACTTGAGAAACTAAATTGATGACTTAAAATAAAAAGTATGCATGACCCACATACGTGCCCCTGATGTATATGGCTCTGATAATCAATTTATGCTATTTATATCCACAGTAAGTTGGCGATATCCAACATTTAAAATGCAACTGAGATCCCACTCTTTGATCAGGTGGAAGGGAGCTAACAACTCAAAAGCCTAAAGCCAGTTACTCAGCCAAAAAGCCGATCCCTAGCAGCTCTGAGGGTGAACAGATTGGTTTTGTTCTGAAGTTGGATGAACTGATGACGACTTTCCAAAGCCGAAGAAGGTGAGAGGTGCCCAGACTTCTGCAGTGTGCATCTCCAGTCCACAACGTGGTGCTTGGATGGTCACCTGCCACACTTGCGCTGTGGGTGAAGTGATGAGGGGCATGCATGTCCCTTTCTTGAGACTGAGGAATGTGCCCCAGAACTCCTTTGAAGCACCGAAGCGGCAGGATGGAGCAAAGCCTTCCCCCAGCCCTTCTCATTTGCTGGGTCATTGCATGTAATGCGTTTAAAGCCAGAAATAAAAAGCTGCCAGGCCAGACTACTCCATGTCAGGGGCCTGAGAGCTGGCAGGGTCTCAGAGCATGACAGAAACAGTCTGCAATTCATATGCATTGGGCCTGGAGTAACATTTGGCAGAGTAAAGTTTGCAGGATACGATTCTTGTGAGAGCACGGGACAAGTCACGCAGAAGGGGACCTCCTTTGAGGTTCATCCAGATGTGGTATGGGGAGATGGGCGGTGCACAGCTTGCCTCCTCCTGCATGGGAGAAGAGGTGTTATGAAGAAAAACCTGCTTGCTTGCTTTCTGAAGAGATGGGAAGAAGAAAATTGACTCAGTTTCTAAAAGGGCAGAAAAGCATCGCTCCCCTGTCCCCAATCTGGCAGGACCACCTGGGGAAGGGGAAGAGGTGTTTCGCTGGTTGTACAGTGGGTGTTGTTGCTTTGGAAAAAACTTGTTTTCTTTTGAACGCCTTCTGCCAGGTCAGGGAGAGCAAATATTCAAAAAGGACTGCTGCAAGCAGCTGGCTCAGGATCGCTGCCTGTCGATGGCTTCCTCACATCTGGCTCCTGCACCCCAGTACTCCCCAGTTCTACCCCTGCACTACCTATCTTCACTTCATGCAGGGAAATCCGAAGTGGCATCTACCGATTATTCCAACGGAGTCAAGAACTCCTAATACTTTAAGTCCAAAATGAGTGTTTATCATGCTTTGTCAGGAAACGGCTGATTCCAGATAATTCTTTTTTTGCAACGATCTACTTAAAAACTGATATGAAATGCATACAGGCATGAAACAACTTGTATTGTTTTTACTGCATTTCTTTTGATTGTGCTACACCACAAAAGACAAACAAACACATTGGAAAAAAGCAGACACTCCCAGGCCCCACATCTGTAAAGTCGCAGTAAACTTGCTTAGGTCTCCAGACTCCATCCTGTATCCATTTAAACATACATGTTCCTATATTTATATGAAGTCTCTTGCAAGCAGGAGAACAAAACCTTGTCCAGACTCTACTCTGGGAAGTACATGCAAACCTAGATTTCTTGGTAGAAGCACCGGAGAGAGTATCTCCTTGGTTTTGCTTTATATCGGACCAAATTAAAAGTGTTTAATCTGGAGAACTGGAAGTTCCCCAGTGCCTGCACATGGTCAGTGGATCTAATATCCCTTTTGTGTTACTGCTGGTGCCTGCGAGGGGCAGGATATCTGCAGTCAGCCGGGGGGCCAAACCTGCCGAGAGTAGAGACCCTGTTCCCACAGAGCCCTACTCTCTCTTCAGTGACAGTTCACTGAAAGCAAGGTACTCTGAACACAATATTTTGGGTGCAACACGCTGTTCTGTTTTTTTTTAAATAAAACTGTTTTGCCAAATATGTCCTGACCAGATCTAGTTTTGCTCTCTGCCCCTCCCCTTTCCTGTGAGGAAAAAGAACAGGTATCAGACTCATTCACCAAGCTAAACCTTCTGCGACTTCACAAAAAAAGCAATGTAAGATTTAATTTTAAACAATTCCTATCATGATCTTCCCCAAAACTGGAATGATCCAAACTAGAAAGACCTAGCTACTATCTACTCCATTTTCCTGACAATTGTTAGTCCAAATTATGTTATCTGGCAGCTGATTATTTTTAAACGCACCGCAGAGCATATTTATTTCTCTTTCGACACTGTTCACAAGTTATACTTACCTTGCTCAGTTAAAAAACAAACAAGAAATTCTGAGTGCTGGCATAATTTTACCCTTTCTTAACATAATCAAATTACTTCTGGTTATACCCCAGTCTGTCACAGTAAGTCACACTTTATTGAGTTGTCTTACTGATGTTTGTATTGTAGCAGTGCCTGAAGACTCGGACAAAGAACACAGTCCTTTTGTGAAGCCCGTACACTAAGGATCCATTTTTCTTTTGGGTGAAGATACACCTTTGCTCATAATTACATCCTGAGCTGTGACAAAGTGGCTGCCAGGCAACACAGCTGTTGCAAGGCAGTTGGAGAGCACTAATCAAGTGAAATAATAGAAATGTTTGGGACATGAAGCATCACATAGAACAGCCAGTGCTCTTCGTGATCCTCATGCCTGATTATGCAGTGTGGCCTTGGCTAAAGCATCTTTATGGCATAATCCCACTTGCCCTTGCAAAAGGGCTGGTGTTGATGTTGCCAATTGGGGCTCACAGATCTCCCTGGCATTTTGGGGTTGAGGGGTCTGCAGCACACTTTTCATCTAAGTTAGGGCTGTCACATTCCTGTCCCTTTTCTGTCTTTTGTGTCAGCAATAGGCATCATGCAATGGGCCATATAACTCCGCTAAAATAGCTGATTTTTTTTTTTTTACACTTAACTTTTCTGATTTGGCTCATGTAAAGGGCAATGATTGTTGGTACCAGCAGGAAGAAGGTGGCGGCAGAATGTGGCTGGGGCAAACCCCGTCCTTTTCACGAGTACCTGGGTTGGCCTGGTTTGCGCAGTTCATGAAGTCATGCGCACGGGATGCAGCTAAGCTGATTTAATGACGGATGGCTGCTGAAAGAAGCAGTTCTGCTTTCCCTCACTTCCAGGTTTCTGCCTTCCTCGATCCTGCGGCTGTGTGGTCACAAGGTGGATCAATTCAGCTGTCTGGCCAATGGAAAACTCATTATTTTCTGAGGTGTTATTTTTCCACCAGATTGATCAGCTGACTGAAGTCAGATGGTTACCAGATCCCACGTAAGGGATGCGAAGGGAGTACACATCCATGGGTTGTAGGCAGGATCACCTTTTTGCAGCAGCCTGCTGTCAGGTCGGTGTAGCTGAAAGGCCGGGCTACTGCTGCTGCATTCAGGCGACAGATAACCCAATGTCACACTGATGCTGGAAGGGGCCATTCTACATCGCAGCACCCCGACACAGGTTGGGTACATCTGCCACCTCCCTTCCACTATGGGTACCTCTGTGATTCCAGAGGAGTTGGTTTAGGGAGGACATCAGTGAGGAAAAAATCATTCATTTTTTTGCAAGGTGAGTTTCATGGTTAAGCCAGTTCCCTGTGGGGCTGGATCAATATTAGGGTCAGTCCCTGAAATCAGTGGGACCTCTCGGTTGGGACAGGGCGACAGCTTTCCATAACGTGTCTGTGAGATTGGTTTAACTTATAATGTCATTTACCAAGACATTTAGGCACTGGTGAATTCAACCTGGGAGAGCAGGTCAGCTTTATTTGTAGCTCTGAGGCAGAAGATATATGTGAGGGGAGCCCCACCTTACATTCAGTTCTCTGATCTAAACAGATGAGAATAGTCTGGCAGAAAGGAAGCAACACCTGTACCACTGACGTAGAAAAGGCAGACTCCAGAGATTAAATAAAGCCCCCATAATTCAGGGTACTGAATTCTAGACAAATGCCTTGAATGTATCTTTCTTCCTTATACAAAGAGTAAAGGAACTGGTTTCTGGCATCGAGGGCTCCCTTCCAGGGATTACCTGAATGACTGGAAGCAAGTCATTCACCTGGGATAAACTGCTCAGTTTCTCCAGTATCAATGCTGACATGGAGGACAAAACACCTCACGGAGCCCACTGGGAAGGGAGCAGGGAAGCGCTTCACCCCTTACAGCCATAAATAAGCCCGGGGAGGGGGTCCCCCCTACCCAGCCAGCGCTTCACCCCTTACAGCCATAAATAAGCCCTGGGGATCATAGGGTGACTCGGGCAGGTGGGGACCCTGGGAGGCCTCCAGCCCAGGCAGGCTCAGCCCGGGGCTTTCTCCAGCCTGGCCCTGACAACCTCCAGGAGCGAGCAGAGACCACCCAGCCCCTGGAGGAGCCTGAACTCCTCTCGCCTCAGCTCGGACCCGCCGCCTCTTCCCCGTGTCCCCCACCCCCCCGTAGGTACGGGGTCTGTGCTGGGCGCAGGCCACCGGGAGAGGTGGGGACACGGCCCGGGCGGCGGTCCCCGAGCGCAAAGGAGTTAACAGGACTTTCTGCCTCTTCCCGCCCGCGCCTCCTCCACCCTCCTCATTGCCTGCACT
>NW_008795527.1:3047692-3090481 GCF_000699145.1 Aptenodytes forsteri
GGGTGCCCGCAGGCCGGCCTCGGGCTCGGCCTGCTTCTGCCAGCTCTAGTAAAAGATGAAATACCAGTCAGGGTGAGTGTGCGCCCCTGTCCCCATCTCTGGGTTCCTCCTGTGGCTCTGCTCTTCCCTCCTTTTCCCCTCCGTGCGGCAGAACTTGTGTGGGCCAAGGCATGCTGTCGTCTGTCGGGAGATGCTGCGCAGGTGTGCTCGGACACTTGTGCAAACGCGTGTTAAAGCAGTGAACTTCAACGTGCGCCCCCGATCTTGAAGCTAGAAGGCCTTTCTGGGCGTGCGCTGCCCCCGGTCTCGCGTGCTTCCAGAGACTGAGGCCGTGGGGTCAGGTGGGCGTTGTGGAAATCCCTAGCCAAATTTCACTCAAGTTCACTCATTTTTAGAAAGGCTGATGATACGGGGGTGGTTTGGTAGGAAGCAGCACCCTGGTGAAGCATGGTGTGACACCGCTGCAGCTGGGAGCTGCAGTGGTGAGTGGCTGCTCATGTCTTTGAAGTCTCCCGGTTGTGACTGGAGCCATGTCATGGGGGTGGGATTGCCATGAGGTCACAGCAAAACTTACTTTCAGGCCAAAACTGGACTGAAACCCACCATCTGAGTAGTTGAAATGAAGGGGTTGGGTTTACCTACGTGGGGTTGGGTTTGTCTACATGGGTAATCAAGCGAGCTGCTGTGTGGTTTTGGTGCACTGATAAATACCTGTGTAGGGAGTTAGTGGGGAGAAATCAGCATCATGTGCATTTGTACCCTCATCGACTTTGCAGTACTTTACCCATGTAAATAAATGCTTTCTCTGCATGGGGAAGTTGTTGTGAAATATAGTAGGGTGTGAATTTAAAACCAAACTTCCTGGGTGAATGCTTTGTTATAAGAAGATATGCATGCAATGAAGATGAATAGGATTAAGGTAGTATATAAATTTACAGCAGAATAGCTATTTCTGAGTAATGTTTTGGTTCAGAGTCCTGTTCTAGAATAAGTTTCTTTCCTTAAGTGAACTTAACCCACTGAATAAAGACTAGTCTGTGTGGAGATGCCTAATGATTTTTATTGTTCAGGTGAAATTGTAATCCACTTGACAAGTGTCCATATGAACACAGACCTAAGGGGATTCATATAACTTTAAAAAGCCAAGTCTTGCTCTGCCCTAATGGGATGTTTATGACAGGTATCTATCTTCCAGTGAAGATGAGACCTTTTCTGAATTGAGTTTAATTTGTTCCACTTTAAAAGCATACTACCAAAGAAGTGGAGTAAGTGTGCAGCGAGGAGGTAAGAAGCAGTGCAGAACCGCTGCTGGTAATGGTGTTGGTTTGTAGGCAGGTCTGAAATACTGTTCTAGCACAACAAATTCATGATGCTTCAGGGAGACACCATGCAGAGCAGGCTCAGGTTCATCCTCATGGTTATTCCTCACTGCTACTGAAAGCATTTGTCAAGTGAGTGGTACAACAGTTACACTGTAAATATTTGGAGTGGGTGAGTTAACACCCAGGTGAGAAGCCTGGGTAGTTCCTGGGTCGTGCTGCTCCTCAGTTGTGCTTGCTGAAGCCTTGGTCCCGTCTTGCTTCACGCAGTCCCGGCTGAGGCTGTGCCTGTCTTTGTTGATGTGCTGCGTTACAGACCAGCGAACACAGCGTGACAGATGTAGTGGTGGTGTCATCTGTTGCTTCGCCTTCCAGTACCCTGTGGGTCATCTTGCAAAGCTTTTCTTGAACTGTCCATCCTGGTAGGAAGAAGGCTGGAGGGAGGATGGTGAGTTTGTAAGTCAGTCTGGAGTCAGCCCAGCAGATCTTGGATCAGTGGGCAATGCAGTGTGGAGATGCTGTATGCCTCCAGCAGGACCTTCTGGCCGGTGGCTTGGTCCTGTGTGGAGAACGGGACTGCTGTGCTCTGCTGTCTCTGGGTTTGCAGGGATTCTCCTGCAGCTGGAATTATTCAGCAGCGCAGGTGCCTAGTGGGGTGTTCTGAGGTGCAGGTCGTGGTAGGAGTCCAGTAGTGATGTTAATGTCACTTGTTCCCTTTGGAAACAAAGTGGACACTTGGGATGCATGGAGAGTCTCTCCCACACGTGCGATTCTCCAGGGACCAGTCTGGCTCTGTTAGTAGTGCCCCGTGTTGATTCCTGTCCGCTCCGTGCATGTGCCTCTTCCCCCCCGAAATGGAATTTTAGGGGCACGACACTTTTCACATATTTCTATTTAATGTGGAGAATAACTTCAACCCTGAAAATGACAGTATTTGGGAGAGGGAAGGGTTATGTTAGAATAATAAAATGAGGCATTTTTTTATTCTTTCCCTTTTAAACATGACTCTTAAATTAAAAAAGCCTTAAAATAAGGTTGGAGGAAGGTTGAGTAACACAAATATGAAACAAAGATTCCTCTTTTTTCACCTCAACAAAATATTTCAAGTTAATCCAAAGTTAATTTTTGGAGGGTTTTGTTTGCTTATGAAATCTCCATTCCCTCTATCCCTTTCAAAAAAAATTTAGTCTGATCTTCCTCTCCAGTGACTTTTTCTTTGTGCTTTTTTGTTTGTTCAAAAGCCAAGCTGAGAGTCTTATTTGTCCAGCTGGTTTCATCAGGAATGCTGCTCACTTAGGTGAGCTGTTTTCAAGTAAATGCTGACCAGCTGAAATTCTGGCTTGTTTAATTTCCTAGAAAAATATTATGACCCCTGAGCAGGGGGTCTGCCTCTGCTGCTGACTTGCTGAGGGACCGCCTGCAGTGCAGTTTGCTTCCTCATCTATAAAGCAGGGATAATCTGCATGCGTGCATGCTTGGGGACTATGGATAATAAAATATAATGGAAGTGTTAAGGGTGCTATAATTGTTTTAAGGATGTACTTCACTGCATGCTGTTCAAATACTTCCTGTGGTGCGGTGGAAAGGAAAGCATTGTGTAGTAGAGGGTAGTATACAAAAAATGGAATAAATTTTGCAAACCAGTATGGGGTGGAATAATTTTTTTAAATCTGTTTGGGCTTCTCAGGCCTTGGCCCTTGGCACTAGACTGTTTGATAACAGGTAAAGCTAACCTCCACTTCCTTTGCTAGGGAAGCCCAATGCTTTTTTTAAAGCTCCTGAACTTTGAACTAGATGTTGGCCTTGCCCCTAACGGTGTTTTTTCTTGAATTCGGTCTTAGGGCAGGTGCAGCACAGATGTCTGAGACGGCACTGGGGGTTAGGCTGCAGTTGCACAGTGAGCTGCGAGGTGTGGGTTTTACTCCTCATCCTTTGGTTGGTGCTTCTCTGTTTCTGCTGGATAAAACAGCAGAAAATGATCCGATCTTTTGCTGTGGTAGTTGTGTGTGTGTCTGTGTGTGTCAGAGCTTGTGCAGAGGCAGAGCGGGGATCTGTTGTGGTGGGTCGCTGTGGCCTGTGGAACCGTTCCCCTCTGCCATGTGCTTTCTCAAAATCTTTGGAAAGTGGGACCCTTCTGTTTCCTAGTTTGCCTCCTTGAGGTATGTGTTAAGCGTACATGTAGTAAGCATGAGTATTTTGGTTATGAACTGTCTTTGCTGTTCCTCCTGGTGCTTGCCAAAGATGTCTTCCTCTCCTCCCCTGTTTCTTGTAATTAGTGATGAAGTACAGGTCCCTACCCCCGGAAACACCAGGAGCACCAGCAGTGAGGTCCTTCAGGCACATCAGTGCAGCAGTCTCTCCATCATGCCAAAAATCCTTTTCACAACACTCAGTTGGACTCTTAATGGAGCTAATGCCGCTCCTCAGTGCCCCCTGGGAGAGCAGGGAAGCTCTCAGAAGTTGGAGGAGGAATTGTCTTGTGCACACACACACAGATACACACACGTTTTTAATGACCTCTTCTGCTTTCTAGGTTCACATTTACACACAAGCAAAATACTGTTGTTATAAGTGAGCGTGGATGTTGCTCTTTGTCACAGTAGTGGAGCTGGAAAACCTTTTGCATGTCATGGTGTCAAACGCTATTAGTCTGATATTGTTAAAGATCTTGCTAGCCTGTACAAACCTTCACCACGGGATATGCCTTTTGGCTTGCTGGAAGTTGAAGAGTTACCATGACAGTTTTCTTTTCTGAGACCCTGTAATGACTTTTGTGAGGTTCCTAGAGGTCTTTGGCCAAGCAGATGTTCTCAGACTGTCTTCACCTTAGCTCTGTTTTGAGTGACAACTTTGCTGTATGTGTATGTCAGGATGTAAACTGACTGTAGGGTTACAGGTTGAAAATAAACCACAGGAGTTAGGGTGTGGATGCTAAAAGTTTACATGAGTTCAGGGTGTGACTCAAGAAGTTCATGGAAGAGAAATGTATTGAACATACATAATCCTCATCAGGCACAGAAGGTTCCCGAGCTGAAAATAGCTGGAGGATTGGAGCATATTAGAGATATCTATCATATATTCTGGCACTGGCAGTTGTCATGCTGTTGGAGACAACTCTTCTTTGGCAGTGGAAAAAAATCAAATTATATGCAATCTGTTTTAATTAAATGAAGTATTCGAACCTCTCAACCTACATTTTGCTAAACTTTTATTCATCTCTTGTAAGAAGCTTTCAGTTGCTTATGTCATTCAAGTTACTTTCCTCTAATCAATTCATCCTGTAATTGGGGAAACCATGGTGTTGTAGACAAGGTTTTGCCAGGACATTAGAAATTTCCTGCTGGAAATACTCAGAATTTCCAGTACTTCTTTCCATGGCTACATTATGTTGGTGGTTGATGGTTACATTTTCACTGAGCCAAGCATATAGATCTACGTTGTACTCAGGTAACCTTCCCACCAACGACTGACATTTATAGCAGTCCATATTCTTGTTGGCAGCCCCTATCTTAGTAGTGCCTGAGTGACCTTGTCTTTCATGCTGCTGAATTACACTCTTTTCCTAATATTCCTGTACGCCGTTCTGTTTACATTTGTTTTGACAATGCCTCCAATTTTGTGCCATCAACACATTTCATTAGCACCTTTATGCTCGTTGTTAATGAGAAGAGGAGAAGAAAAATCGGGGGAACAATTGCTCTGGTACCTATGTTTATATATACTATAGAGGCTTTAATTTTGGAGTTTGTCCCGCATTAAAAAGATGAGGTGTTGCGGTGTGTAGATGCTGTACTGGCTGAAATCAGCGCACAAAAATACTGGATTGGCTCAGTGAATCAAAAGTTTTACTGTCAGAATTAGTATCGAAGTAGGCTGATATTGGTGACATTTTGCTTTAAAGCCTGCCATAGAGGTTCTACTCAGTAACTTAATACCGCCATCACTTTGGCAGTTATTATGTGACTAAAAATAGTCGTGGTAAGTAGTCTTGAATTTTTCCTATTGTAATCAGGCTTATTATGTGTTCCTGCTAAACGTATTTGATTAAGATAATTGTCTTTCACAGTATCCTTTAACTTGTCAGGTCTGTGACTGGTGACACATGAAATGTTGAGTAATGAGTAAAACAGCTTAGCAACAGTGACCACGGTAGTTGATGGGGAATTTCAGTGTCTCTTGTGTTTATTTGCATAATAATTTGTTTCATAGTCAGTGTTCAGTGAATTACTAAATTGAGAATACTTCTTAATTAGCCCATGTGTTATGACATCTGAGAAATTATGCCTGGGTTTGATTAACTACAGTTGAATGAAATGGAAGGCAAACCCACGCTTCTGCCCTAGGAAGTAACCTAATAAGGCTTGCAGAATGCAAAGTTATTTTTCTCCCTGAGGCTGGGGATTAGTCTGGTTGCCAGGATGATGCCCGCTGCTTGTGGTCTTACACTGCCACTGGGTGTGAGGCTGGCAATGCCTGGACTGACATCTCAGCATCTCTGGGAAGGTCCAGGTGCAGCACTAGCAGGTGCCGCTGCCAGCGCATGGGGAGGAGGTGCCATCGTGTGGCTCGTGCTCATGGAAGGTGCATAAAATTGACATTGACCCTTTGACACAGAAAAAAATGCAGCAGCTTGCTCTAAACTATGGGACAGGTTCTGAGTTTCCTTTCTCTATCTTGGCCAGAGCGTATCCTGGTAAGTCCCTCTTTGACCCATGGTCGGCTGCTATGAAACATGGTCTTGTCTTTAACCCCTTGCCCACACTGCAGATGAAGCTCAAGCTGAAAATACCTTGAGTTAATTTTGCCCATGCTCAGGCTTTAAGTGCTGCTTTTCTTGTGTTAGTAATAACACCTTCAGTTAGGGACTCTGAAAGAAAATATCGATCAGCCCTGCATGTTTTTGTAATTCTGGTTGAACAAGGCTCTCACTACTTTCACTTTTGGTTTTGCTGCTGCTTCTAAGGGATGTAGCCTGCAGATCCTCAGATGTGGTGCTGCCGTGTGTGGCTTGGAAACCTATCAAGGAAATCTACGTAGGAAATAAGATCAACTCCATTGGAATTAAAAGGGATGTATTTGAGTATTTGCAGAATTTCTGCTAGTGTTACATCTTGATGAAAGGCTTGATTTAAATGTGAGCTGATTGTCCCCTTAGTTATATATTTAAAGGGAAATAAACAAAATTCACTTCATGGAATTGTGTACTTTAATTTGCTTGGTTGCAAACCTGCATTATTAGTTAATTCATGCTAGATTTCCCAGCTGCCAGGATGAATAAACAAGCACCGCACTGTACAATTATGACAAACTCCGTTAAGGTTTGCATTCAGCTGTTGTTATGGCCTCAGTGGTTTGAGTTCCGTTTGTGCCATGAGGAAATTGCAAAACAAGCTGTGCATTTTTATGCTGATGAAAACGCTGAAAATAGGAGGCAATAGCTTTTTAAAAGCAAGGGAAAAAAAGGAAAGCAGAATATGCCATCTTTTCAACCTAATTCATGGAAATTTATTGTAATAAAACAGATGTTTTATCCTTAATGTATAACAATTAAAGTAATATTTCACACATGGGAAAGGAAGTTGCTTGTTCTTTTTACTTATACTATGTAACTTTTACTATGCAACTTCATATTTATACTATATAACTTGCTTATTCAGTTATAGCTGAAGTGCTCCTGTCCACCCGTGGTTTCTGACCTTGCTCCAGGCAGGTGCTGGGTGGAACAGCCAGCGTATGAAGTGATGGGATTCAGTACACTGGCTTTTGGTCTGGCTCTGCTGAACTACTCAAGACCCCAGATGGGTCTCACCGCGTTCCTGTGCCTGATCACCGGGCACCCAGGTGCTGTAGGTCTGGTCACAAACTCATCTCCTTGGGATGTGAGCTGTCTTCTATTAGGGTTTCATATTAATGCTTAGAAAAAGAGCCTTAGCGTTGGTTGGGGCTCAGTATGGTGCTGTAAGACTGAAAATAAAACGGGACACCTTTGAACTCTGGACAGAGCGAGAGTGCTCCATTCTTCTGTAGTCCCTCAGGGCTGGCTTAGCTGGGCCATCCATACATTGCTCTGCTCTTTGTGTACACCAAAACCTCTTTTTCCCCAAATCAGGCTGCCTTGCAGATCCCGTAGGATCCATGTGCATAGATCCATTTCAGTGCAGTATTTTAGGTTGCTTTTTAGTATCTGCTGTATAAACTTCATCCATATGACACGATTTGATTTAAACATTTTTAATGATATCTGTGCTTTTGGCAAAAGTTTAAGGATAAAAAGTAAGTCATTGGGGCTGTAAAGTTAAAAGACATGGAAGCAGGATCTGAGTATTTTCAAGTTCCAGGTGTAAAAGGCAGTAGCTATTCATAATTGTCATGGTGTCTTTTATCTCAGTTAACTTATGGTTTGACTTGGGTTAGTCTGACCTTGTAAAATGATCTACTTATGGCTGGGGGGGGGAGCTAGGGTCAATTATTAATATTTAAATACTATAGTGTACAGTTTATTCTGTTGAATTCCTTTTTCACAAGCTATTTTCCTGGAGAGGACACAGCAGGCTAACCGATTAAAAGTCAATATACTTTTTATAGTGCAAAAAGAAAATATTCTGCTGATTGAGGGGGAAAAAAAACCCCTTCAGTCTATATAAATACCAGTAGAGCTGTATTCATAGCATCAGTAATCATTTTTTGCCTTCAGTTTTAGAACTGAATTAACCCATTAAAGCTTAAAATGATGGATGATTTTTACTTTGCCTTTTTTAAAAGATTGATTGTGAAGAATGCAGCTTTCTTTTTTGACTTGATTTGGGGGGGTGCCTTTCTTTCCTGAACCTCATACCTAAGTATTTATATGGCGGAGACACACATGGGCTATATGACTTAGAGCAGTAGGGAAAGAAATAGTTCAGAGGCTCTCCAGCAGTCTTGCTGGTTAATTATGGAGTGGGTTTTGTATGTGTGAGCTTTATTGTGATCTGCTGGTAGCTTCTCCTGTGGCTGGCCCTTCTGAGCATCTCTGCAGGTCGCATGTCGGCATCATCACTGGGACTGTGGAACAAGCAGCGCCAAGCAAGGGGCTGTGGCTGCTTGCAGTGATACCACTGGCCAAAGCAATGTATGTCAAACCATGCCCTTCGTGATACAGTAGACAGTATGCAGTCTGCAGGTCAGTACTGAGGAGCAGTAAACCAGAGGAAGTACTGCATTTTGGATTAAGACCCCCCCTTTGCCCCCCAAAAAAAACCCCCAAAACCAACAGAAAATTGAGGTCCAGACCGCTTGTGAGCATCAAGAATTTATGATGTTGCTTGGGGTAGGGAGAGGGAGGGAGAGCAGGTGTTTGGGTTTTGTTTATTTGTTTTTTTAAGATGATAAGCATTTAATTGTGGTTTTCTGGCCAAGTTCTGGCGGAGAGAGTTAGACTCAGTGATCCTAAAACACTTTGTAATTTCAGACGGATGTGGTAATCATTTGCTGTCATAGACTGCTACTGCACACTGTTAAGCAGATGCTCCATTTCACCCCATAGGTGAATGCACTTCAGTGATGCATAGATTGATTTTTAAAATATGGAAAGGAGGGGAGAAAAAACAACGCACACGCATGGTTAGCTCTGAAAGTCGCAAAGCTGTTGTTTACTGGATGGCTGAAGGAATGAGCTAAAAGAATCCCTTAGATCTGGTCTGGGTCCCAGCTTGTGTACAATCCAGCGCTTTGTTGCGGTTTGTCATTTCTGCAGCGCCTGAAGCCTCTTGGCAGCAAAAGCAAATCTGGGGGTGTGGGCTGCGAGTCTGCTGCTGAATCTGTGTTGCAGGATGAACCGAGATTTGTGGTGTTTGTTAAGGAAGGCTAAACTCATGGGACATGCAAGTCCTAAAGGAACAAAAGCAGAATCTAGTAGTTAGCTGCCAAAGAAGAAAGGTGAGGACGCAGCGTATCCCAAGCTTAAGTGTGTTTTGGCTTAAGAAGGATAAACTGTAACATCTGTCCGTGCTAGCACTGAATTATGCATAGGAATTCTTTAAAATAGTCTTCCTCAGCACTTTGGTGGAAAAAATTAGTTAAGATACAAAATATAATAATCCTGCTACATCAATTGTTACAAACACTTTTCAAAGCTTAACCAGAATTTAACTTCTGTTCATGAAGAATGGCATAATCATGTCCACAAATGGAACTTGGATACTTTAAAAACTTACACCATACATGCCATCAAAAAGCTATACTCTGTCAGCTCAAAGAGTGTTTACCAACGATTAAAAGACCTGTTCTCTTTATTCCTCAGTATCCACATGTATGAAAGAGATTGATAAAACTGGTCAGCCTGTTAGAGCATAGTTATTCATAAATATTGTCTTTGTAATTGTCTTTGACAGCAATTGCTGGAATAAAATACATAAAATGCAAAAATAATAGTGGTAGTTAAATGAATACCTCTTTATTTATATTTTTATTATTGTGTTGAAGGATACAAAGAGGAACATTCAGCAGATATTTAATTTCTTGTTTTATCTCATTAAACAGACAGTCCCCAAACAAATGAGTTTCAGATTGGTTTTACCAAAGCTATTTATCTAATTATGGCTTTCACTGCACTTGAATGAATGGCTGCAAATCAATAGGTCTCTTAGGTTGCCAGGACATGCATTAAAACTGGTGAGTCTCCAAGCTGAATAGCAGGAGTGATGTCTCTTGTTTTTTTCCATTGAGATGTCTGTCCTCAGTTCATACAGTGTATGCATAAACTGAGAATTTATCTGAAGTCCTGCTTAAAAAGTCCCATTTTTGAGTTGATAATTTGCAATTCAATATGGCAATAAATATTTACATTATACTGGTAGAGGTTTCATTAAAAAAACAAAACAATTATTTCAGAGGAAGCTGGTGTAGATACAAAACGTTGTAGTGGGTCAAGATGATGGTTCATCTAGTCCTATATCCCTAAGTTTTAAGGTTGATCTAACAGGTAACTGTTTCAGCCGCAGATATAGTTTCTTGTGCTTTCAAGAGGGTGTGTGGGCAAATGTTGTATAGTCTGCCTTCCACATTGGTTTTTTTTCGGGTTTCAAATAGCCAGAGATACCTTATCCTCTGATGCTTGTTACCATCAACGACTGTAGTTATAGCTTTTCATGTTACCCATATACAAGTGCAGCCTTTTAATGAATCTGGTTAGTATTTTGGCTTCAGACTCATCTTGGAACTCACATTTACAGAGCTTGTGGGGGGGGTTTGGTGACAATGACTTTACAAGGGAAGGAAAAATATGTTTTGGTTTATTCTGTGGTTAAGGAGAGCATTTCTTTTTGATCAGTTTTGAATATCCCACCTTTAATTTCGGTGACCCTTCTGTTGCTCTTATGAGGCAGGGAACTTCTAACTTCTGTACGGTTAGTTTTTATGTATTCTTTTATACAGCTGTTTTTTAAAGCAAGCCATCCCAGTCTCTCTAGAGCCTCTCTTTCCATGCTGTAATCATTTTTGTTACCTTGTTTTGAACTCTATCTGGTTTTGCAATGTCCCTTTGAACACACAAATGGCTTGTGCTGAATGTAATACTCTAGATGAGACTGCACTGCTGATTTATATAAATCATGCAATTTCCTCCCTCTCTCCATCATGTAGGCTTTTCATCCTAGCAATTTGCTATCTTTTTAGAGTGGCACAGATTAGTTCTTCACTGAAATGTCTTCACAGTCATTCAGGTTGCTTTCTTTAAGTTGATGTAGTTAACTTAAAACCATGTAAGTCGTCAGCATTTTTTCTTTCCAATGGGTGTTACTTTGCATTTGATGTGGATAAACATAATTTAACATGGAATTGTCCACTCACCTACCTTGACTAGGTTGATCTGAAGTTGTTTATAGACTTCTGATTGTGACTAACCAAAATCGTAAAAGCAAAATTTGCTTATCTTGATACTGACATCACAAATATGTTTTATTAAACAGCATTCAGCCTAGGATATAACATTGGGGCATCTTTGTATTTTCCTTGTCTTAATGGAAACAGCCTGTTTAATCCTGTTCTTGTCCTTCATCACTTTGTTATTGCTTGATCATTTACAGTATTTTGTCTCTCCAGGAAAGACTGCTTTAGCTTATTTAGAGGAGTTCTGTGTGCTAGGGTGAGTCTGTACTATGTCTGTTGAAGTTGGAGGTACAACTGTAGAGTACTGCTGTGTAGGTGGTCTCTGAACATACAAGGAAACCAGCTAATATCATCTCAGTCTTGACCTTGTTACAACATACTGTGTCAAAGGTTTTCCTGTTCTTGTAAGAAATAGAAGAATATTCATGGCTGGTAAAGCTCCTGTTCAGTGGGTGGACAACTGTTTGGAAGGCTCTACACAGACTAGTCACCAACAACTTTGTCAAATAATCTCTGGGCAGGGCTCTGCAAGAGTATCTCTTGGCTCTGCTACTGTCAATATTTTATTTAAAAACTGCAGTGATGGAGTAGAGAATATGCTTGTTAAGAAGTAGCTACCTGTCCAATGCATCAAAGAAGAAAGAGCAGGGAGGGGAAGAGAGTGTTTTTTTTTGTTTGTTTGTTTGTTTTTTTTTTTAATTTTTCTGCTTAGGCAACTTTACGGCAAAACTGCTGCTAGGAACAAAACTATCTAACAGGCAAATCACTTATCAAAGATTTTTGAAGAATGTCGCATTACAGACAACTGCTCTCTAATTTTGTAAAGCTCTTTATTAAAAACAGGGACAGAAAATGTCCCTGTAGTGGACTTTTGCATTTAAACACAAAGTGTAGCTGACAGAGCAACACTGCTATTAAATCAAAGTTGTGGCCTTATTAAAAACAATGCAAACTTATGCTCTTTGAGAATCCATTTATTGTGACTGTAGAAAAGGACCTACTTCAGTTGCTTATTAATAGCAAAACACGTTACAGGAAAATTTATGGCAGGATGGTGGGAGTGGATAAGGAAACATTACATTCTACCATTCTGTAAATAAAAATAATTCCAAAGAAGCTATCCAGAGACAATAATTTCTTTTTATAAACCTGAGTTAAAAACTGTCCCCTGTCACTGAAGAGCTAATGGTAAATTTTGTGAGACTTCCTAAACTGGAAACTTGATTTTTTTTATTTTTATTTTTTTTTATTTCAGTTAAGCAAGAAAACAGACTCAATCTTCATCCCTTGCTTTAGCAGTTCTTGGTGTTATCTGACTTTTAGAAACAAAGCTAAATACTGAGGGTCTGTGAGTCATCTTCTTTTCAGCCTGAGCCAGCTCCAGTTTCAGTATGTGTGTGCTTGTTTCTTTATACCGTGACTTTTTCCCTCCTAAGTTAGTCATTGTTATCTCTTGGCACAAGTGGAGAAGTTAAAAACGTCAACAAGCATGAGGCATGCTAAAAACATGCAAACAAACCTCCCGTGTAATCTTCCAAACCCCAGAGCGTTCCCATTCCCATTACTTTGTTGTTCATGAACCCATCTGATCTTTTGATCGTATCCTGGTGGGGGGAGCAGGGAGGTCAGTTCCAAGGGTTTACTGGCCAGGAATGGTGTCCTAGAGGTCCTCTCCATTTAACTTCTGCTAGTGTTTCCAGTGCCCACCACAGACATTATGGCATTGCATAGATAAAAGGCAGCAAGTAGGTTAGAGGTGAAGAAACTTTTGTTAATCTTTTTGCAAGCTTAGCTTTTTGAAGAAGTCTCTGTGTGTGTCTCTACGTACCAATAACGTGCTGAAACTCTGTTTAATTTTGCTACAGTTATTTTTGGCACTTGAGAGGTGACCAAATAGATACGTTATCCCATAGCCTTAGGCTGGCCTAGGTGAAATTGGTGAAGCCAATGTGGTTTGTGGTGGTGGTTCCACTGAGACAAGGACTGGTTTGAAGTCATCTCTAAAAGCTGGCGTGGGAAAGGATGGAGCAGTGAGCAAGTTGATTGGGGCAAGAATCAACTGGTTCTTGAAGACAGTGTATCTCAAAATGAAGGTCTCTCACAGTAAGTGGCAATTTGCCATCAGTCTGCCCTAGTGCCAGAATTTTAACTGATGGCTCGGGTGTCCCTGCTGCAGAACGAGTTATCGAGGTTGAGGGGCTTTTGAGATTGTCGTAGCAAAGGGGTTGGGAAAGTCTGAACAGGTATTGCCTCCTTTGGTAATACTGGCCCGGGCTTCCTTTGTAAGTTGATGAGGGCAGAGCGAGTGTCACAGCAGACTGTCAGGAGGTCACTGACATCTTGCTCTTTGTTAGTGTTTATAGAAACACGGGTAGAGTATCTCTGCTAGTCTCTGACAGATCAGTCACTGTGGTGGGGAATACTGCAGTATATTAATCTTTTAGATCATTTTGCTTCCCTGATTTTGGTCTAAATTCTCTAACAAATTAGCATCTTCCATGGGCATATTGCTTGAACCAACTTTTAAAGGCAGCAGTTCCCCATCTCTCCCCTGCTCTCCTTGCCCTCTCCTGCCTTCTGCTTTGCGTAGGTCAGAAAACATTTGCTGACTTAAAATTATATTTATTACTGACTTTTAAATCTGGGTGTGCTGGTAACCAGGATACAGTGGGCAAGTGGAAGGAGGATAACAGCATGTTGAAGTGATCGATGTTGCAAGCATTGGCTATGATGCAGAATATTAAAGAGGAAGAAAGTTAATTCTCTTTGCCCCTAGACCTGAAAAAATGTGGTCAGTCTTTACCTCTGATGCTTTTATTTCCATGGGACAAAGCAGCCCTTCAAGGATCTCGGGGTGAAGACTGAATCTGGTGAAGCAGAAGAAGGTGGCTCAGTTCTGTGTTGCTGCTTTACATGGATATGTGAAGGAGGATCCTGGAAGAGCCCTGGACAGTGGTGTGTCTGGTAGGGCAAGGAAAATGCAGGTCCAAGTAGCACAGGGAATGCGTGAGCTGCTGCTTAGTCTGATGGTCAGACGCTCCTCAAATGTACTTTTCTTAGCACTGGCTGCCAGGCCTGACTGTCCTCAGGTGGTGGAAATGTGACCCTGTAGAAAGGCAGTGATGCGTGAGTCCTTTCCTCTGATTGTACTACGGCATCAGCAGACCGTTCTGTGGCCTCTTTGAGGTTGCTTTGTTCAGGATATGCTCAGCTATACTTCGGCTGTGAGTAATGAGGAGGCTATTCTACTTTTCTTTTATATGCCCTGGTTCACACAACTGATAAGCGTGCTTATGTTCACATTGTGTCCTTCTGCTTCTCTCTTACGTGTTCTAATGAGTTATTTCCTTAAAAATAGTTACAGTGCTACCACTGCTGTCTTCAGTGAGGGATGAGATACTCGTCTGGGCTGTTATTGCAGATTCTGCAGGTGCAGGCTGTGGTTACTGCCTCATGTACATTTTGAAACAGCCTTAGAAAGGTCATCCACAACTTTCAAGGCAAGAGACTTCTGTTTTAAGACAAAAGCTTATAACCAGTTGACGAGGAAGGCTGCTTAATAGAGTTTCACTGGGCTGCGCCAACTACAGTTAAACCCTTAGCATGATCTTCTGATACATATTTTCTGGACTATCCCCGTATCTGGTGGATGTCTGGCCCATGCCACGGTGAGATAAGTAACCCCCAAACAGTTCCTTCAGAGAAGTAATCTTCCTTACAGCACCTGATGTACAGAGATCTTGTTGAAATCATAGAGAATTCAGTCAAGACACATCTGACACTGATATGTATGTCTGTACAATTTGCCTCAGATCCCTGCACTGCTGTAATATTATGGACTTCTTTTTTCCACTGCACACATGTTTTTCATGCTAATTTAGACTCTAGCACTCTTTTTTTTTTTATGTGCCTTTGAATATGGGAATAAGATTGACTAGGATATAGACATCATATGGTGGGACTTCTGTTGGGATGCAGAACTAGATAATAGTTGCAAATGCAATTAAAGGTTAATTAATTCAGATAATTTAATCAGATGTAAAAATAGAAGAATCTTCTAATCCTTTGACTCTCAAATTGTGTGTGGGGGTTTCTGTTTAAGGAATGGTACCTTTCTTGTAAAGGAAAAAAACATTTGTGTCTTTATATTTGTTTAAAGGCCTCCTAATGCATATAAGGAATGAAACAAAGGGATAGGAACTTTATGCTTTAAATACCAGGTCTAGTTTTGCTGGAGGGTTTTTTTTCTGAGGGCTGGGAAATTGGCAGGATTAATGACCTCACGTGGGACAAGAGACTGATGTGGGACCAACTGAAGGAAAACTTGTTTGTTTGTTTGTTTATTTAGTTAGTTAGGCTGCCTAAAATAGTTTTTTCATATATATTTTCTCTACAAAAGGTGTAGTGCAACACAGTTTAATACTTCCTTTTTCTTTGAATTTGAGTGGGGTATCATCACAGAGGATGTTAATCTTACAAGAGTAGCTTTTCAAATTTTGTGGCTTTTTGCTTAAAGTGAGTTTGGTTGAACATCTGTATTCTAGGCCTGAGGAGAGGTGCAGGGATCACCTGTGCAGGCCTTGTCTGGTCTCGCCCATGCTGTCTTGAAAATAAATGATGAATGTGGAGAACCCTTATAAGGACCAGTTCTATTCATGCCATTTTCAAGTGTCTCTTGTTGGAGCAAGGTCCTACCCTTCAAAACTGTAGATCAAAATGAGAAAACTCCCTGGTACCAGCTGGAAAATCTCAAGAGATAAAGAAACCCCCAGCCCTCACACAGAGGGATCAAACTTCCACAGCAGTAGGAGGAAGGACTTGTAGACTTAACTGAGTTTAGACTGAGTAAATTTACAGCGAGTAAATTCAGAATAATGCAGCATAGATAAGATGTGGCATATCCATGTGCTTTAGTAATATCAAATGTATGCAAACAATTGTTATATGAATAAAGAATGAAAATAAAGATATATATCAGAAGAAAGGCAGGTAATTAAAATTAAGGATAAAGAATGTCAGTAAGGAAATCTGCATCTTTAGGGTGGAAGTCTTGCCTAACTTCAAAGACTGTGGTGTTCTTTTCTTGAACCTATGTTCATGAAGGAGGTTCCTATCTAAAGATGCCTGAACTGTTTCTGTGACCTTATGGGGGTGCTGAGCACATCTTTTACTTTCTTAATAGCTTAATCTGCATAAGATATGTCATTTATATTATTTGGTTATGATCTTATCGTACTAAGTAAAACTTGTGTCTGTTAGGTACTTGGCACTTGAGCTGTTTTTCCATGTCCAAAAATTTACAAGACTTATCTGTGTCTTGCATCTATGACATTTTCTGATTCTATAACTTCTCAGTCTAGTGAAAGCTCAATTTACCTAAGCTGCTTTTAGTGGTTGTTCGTATATGCTAAACTCCTGTTTGTGTTCTAATCCTATTCCATATCTAATGCTTATTGCACACTACTTCCCATGTTACTCTATGTGCTAAGTAATCAGGATTGAATCATAGGCGTGCAGTGGTTTCTGACACACCGGCAGAGACTTTTGAACTGCCTTGTTTTTCAAGTCCCTCCCCATCTCAGAGGTAACAAACCTCCCTTTGGAGATGGAGTGCACTTGAGTTTTCATTTGTTCCTGCTTCAACAGCCAGACCAAAGGTTTTCAAGCACAAAAAAGATGTTATCAGGGTTAGCGTGATCCCATTCTGCAGACTGTTTGAAGGTGCCGGTAGCAGAGCTCCAAGTAGCGCTGAGGCTCTGCCAAGAGCAGGTGAGGAGTTCCTGGATCTACTTTGCCAAGGAATTACTTGTGTGATCCAAGGGAACAATTTTTTTCTTTCCTTGCATATTGAGTGCTTTTTAAGCACTCTGTGCAGTGAGGCCGTGACTGCTTCATGAAACTAACATAGTTAAACTTTAATAGTTTTTCTACACAAAAGTAGATTACAGCTGTTCTTCTGGAAGTGGTTAAGAACTCCCACTATCCAGTCCATAGTAGGTTGGCACTGGCTTGTGCCAAGAGCTACTGTCAGTGAAATTAATATTGCTCCCAAGAGGTCACATAACGGAGTGCTGCCACTACAAACAACGGCACTGCAGGTTCTCAAACTGCTCAGGCTGTAATGCAAGCTTCTTTAATCAGAGCTTGTTCACCCAGCTTGGAGGCCGCTCCCACTCTCTGAAAACCTCAGAAGCAAGAAAAGCCGAAGTCGGCAGTTTTATTCATGATTTGTTGTGTTTTAAATGTGCTATAGGTATTTGAACTTAGAGTGGGGCTACCCTGGCTACGTGGCAGAGAGCTTGGGTGCTTCTAGCCCTTAGCTGATAGCTGATCTTTACCAGTAGGTCTCAAAGTGCTTTGCAGAGCAGAGTGGTCATGGTTGTTCCCATTGCATGGGAAGGGAAATGACTTGCTGAAGGTTGTGACCACACCAGGTTCAGGAATAAAACCAAGGTACGCTGAAGTCTGGTGCTTTGTCCAGTAGGTCAGTTGGTCTCTGCAAAATCAGAAAATCAGTTTCTCCAAAACAAAGAGTAAAGAATTTCAACATCTTGTACCTGAAAGGAATAACTGTGCTCTACTTGTAGGAATAAGGTTTGGGAAATTACCAGGTGACCTGCCTTTTGTGCAGGCAGTGGTAAAAGTGGAGCTCTCTGAAAGCAGGGACATTAAAGAACAGGAACATTAAAAACATACCTTTGCACACTTGTAAAGCAATTCATGGACTATTTGTGTGCAACTTACACAAAAAAGAAAAGGTTGCCAGAAATACAGGCATTTTTCAAATAGTAAACTAAACTGATGCAATTTACTGTGAGGTATTTTCATAAATCATAATCAAAGCACTGAATTCTAACTTTGTACTTGAAACATTAAATATACTGTAGTTATTGAAATCTATATTAACTTTGTTTGTACTTGAAACGTTAAATATACTGTAGTTATTGAAATCTATAAAACTGGTTCTTTATTTGCAAATTGCTTCTGAATAAATTAAGATTGGAATGGATTTTCTTATCCAATAATATATATACTTTGTATTGACATTTTTAGCTATTTATTGTCAGCATCGTTCACAGCTGATTTGCTGAATATTTGCTAATATTTGAAGTTTTGTTCCTGCATCTGTGTTCACTGAAATAGCTGCAGCAATATTGGATATTTTTTTTTCCTTCTGCTGCTTGTTACAATTCTTGTGGCAGAGGTGAGCATCCTTGCAGCAGGGTCATGGGGCGGTTCACAAGAAGGCTCCTGAGCCTGTACTGGGGAAAATCAAGTACCTAACCATGCTGATTTTGCCTGACACCAGAGAGGGAGCATTTGAACTTACATCTACATGATGGGTGGTTGGTAATGACAGGTGAGATGAATCACTTGTTTAATTGATTGTCTGCTTTAAAATTTTTATTATATTTAATCTCTGACAAATGTGGGTTGCTGAAGGCCAAGTTCTGGCACCAGTATTATCTGCAGTAATGTTGACAGCAGAGGTACATTGGCTCCTCAGCAGTTGAGACCTGGCACATTGGGTAATGTGATGGGGAGAAGTTTTGGTGAAAGGCTGACATGAAAATTTGTGATCTTTAAGAGTCTTTTTTTTAAACACAGGGTGCATCTAGAAAAGTGTTTCTGGTTGCTCTGCAGCTCCACAGACTTTCTATCCCATGCCTGATGCAGCTGGTTGGAGGAGCAGGATTAAGTTGTGTCTGGGAGTGAATTACAGAATAATTTGGGTTCAAAGGGACCCCCTGGAGGTTGTCTGATCTAGCCCCTGGTCCAAGCAGGGCTAACTTCAAAGCCAGAGCCGTTGTGCAGGGCCTTGTCTGGTCAAGTTATGAAAACTCCAGGAAGGAGATTGCACAGCCTGGGCATTAGTTTCTGTGTTTGACACACAATTTCCCCGTGAAATTTCTTTTTCCTAATGCATGCTTGTGAGTCAGGCTGCCTGGCTTGCAGCACATCTTTTCCAAGTTGATGTGCCATCCTGCTTTCTTTTTGTTTTTATTTGGAAATGTGTCGTGAGAAGGTATTTTGCTGGCAACTCAAGAAATGTGCCAACAGAGGTACTTTGAAAAGCTTTTAAGTATGCAGGCAATCCGCATTTTCCTACTCCTGATCTCTCTTTTCACTGTTTTGTTGATGTGTTTGTTTAGATCTATCTGAAAAGAAATGGTAACCTGTCACTGGGAACATCTTTTTAATTATAGTGTGAAATATCCAGTGCACATTCTTTTGAAAGCTCCAAATAATGTATTCTTAAATTATAACTTGCATCATTAGAAATATTGTTGCATAAAATTTTAATTATCACTAAAAACCCCCACCCACCTGCTCTTGTGTGCTACTCTCCAGATCAAAACCAAACCAGATGCTGATGGCCAGGAACACGATGGTAGATTACAAAGACCATCTACTGTATTTATTAGGTGCTGAGTTTTAAAGAGAAATAAATGCACCAATATTGCTAATTTTTTACGGTGACAGTCTGTGCAGTGCCTATTTTGTACTGAAAAAAAGGGAGGATGCTGCTTTCCTGTGAAATGTTGCTGACAGCCAGGAAGAGTGAAATGCACTGGGAAGCTTTTAAGGTAGCATAAGGAAAGGTATGGCTGAAATGGCAAACTAGACCACAAATGCTGCAATAAAGTTAGGTTAATGAAGGAACACGAATAGTCAATTAAGTGTACTCTGCATATTTTAATGTTATATAAAGCATGATAAAAAGCAGTAAAATTCTGATTCTTTCTTCTTTTCATATTTAATGAACTCTCATTGCAAACATTGTATTAGCATATGGGTTGAAAATGTCCATAATGTTTTTATAAGAAAGAGAAGAGAAAACTTGTTTAAACTCTGTTTCTATACTGTAAACTATGGCTGTAGCCCATGCAGTCTACAATTGATCTATGGAGTTAAATGAGATGGGATTTCTGTTTTACTTAAACTGATGCACTTATGTGAACACGAAGGTGGGAGGTGAAGTTCCCCATTACTGACACCTTTTAATTTTGTCTTGTCATTTTTTGTGGGCATAGTTAACTTCCTTTTTTTGTTGACAGAGCAGAGACACTGAGGATTTATTAGGCGTGTTTTGTGCCATCATTCCTTGGATAGTTTTAATTCAGCATAAACAAGTGCTTCCTCTGAGCACAGCTGTCCCTTCCTGCCTCCCTCCGCGTCCCACTGCTTTCGCCTGTGCCCCTGCCACCCGCCTCGCTAGCGATCGTGTTTGTATGGCTCCCCAGTGACCTGGCAGAGGGAAATAATCTGGGTTAAAATGAGTTGTTATTTAACGAGCCACTTCGAAGCTATGGGCCCTTCTGCTTGGTTTAGGACGTCGCTTAACAGACACACGTGGAAGCACAAAGCAGAAGAGCAGTAGGGATGGGAAGGTGAAGCAGGAGGTGGAGGGAGGACACGACCTGCTTGCCAGCAGCCTCATTTTATGGTACTTTAATCTGCTCGTGGAAACGCATCATTAGCAGGAGAGTGGCCGTCTCCTTTTTTTTAAGGAACATAAAGTTTCTCTAACCCAGGCATCCCTCTCTGCCAGTTCACCACTCCTCCCTTTCTCTCAAACTGAGTTGGCTTCCGTGTCAGGATGCCACAGCTTTATTTGAGGCACAGAATACAGACAGAGGAGGTTCGGGCCTCTGTTGGTGCCTTCCCGAAGCTGGATTTATCCAGGGCTTTTCTCCCATTGAAGGACTGGGGAAGAGGGAGGAGAGCAACCAGT
This sequence comes from Aptenodytes forsteri, assembly GCF_000699145.1. Taxonomy (NCBI): domain Eukaryota; kingdom Metazoa; phylum Chordata; class Aves; order Sphenisciformes; family Spheniscidae; genus Aptenodytes; species Aptenodytes forsteri. The sequence goes on from NW_008795527.1 coordinate 3,068,615, forward strand.
CAGTCCTGCCGTATTGTCTTCTGTGATATTCTTTTCTTTTCTTAACTTCTTTTGGGTAAAGAAAAGGACATTGCAAACAAAATTTGCTCTTGCGGACTACATTACACTCCTTACTAGGCTATGGAGACTTTAAAAGTGGCTGGCTTATGCCAGATTATCTAAAAAAGAGTTTTGTTTGAAACATAAACCCATTCAGCCATATTTAGTTCGGTAGGTATTGGAAAATACAGAAATGCTTCTAAACGCATTGCTTTCCTGACTGTTGTCGTCTCAGAAATAAGTCTTTAAACCTAAAGAGCACTGCTTGTCTTTATAAAAAGCAGCCATTTTCTTTGCAGATCCCTTTCTGTTCTGGGGGAGGTGAGAATAAACCATGAGTTGTGGATTTCCCTTTTGTGAAATAACTTGCTCAGATTCATTGCAGGTTCTTTTAATACAGAAAACAGGTGAGAACAGACTCTTTGGTTTCCTTTCACTAATGCCCATTTGGGTTTCTCCAGAGAGCTTTGCAGGCTCACCTGGGAACCCTACATTGCAAGCTCTGCTGAATACAGATTTCTCTTTTTACAGCTTTTTGACCTTTTTATGCTACATCTAAGTATATGAAGTTTAAGATGATCAGGAGAAGATCTTTCCTTTATAAAGAAGATCCTTTATAAAGGATCCTTTATAAAGAGTTTTTTATTTAATCTTAAATAAATATTAATGGAGAGAAATGTTCCATTGGTTGTTCTTCGTTATCCATGAATTCTGACAGTGGGTTTTGAGAGGAGCAGTGGGGGAAGGTTGTTTGTTATGAATATTATTTGGCAGAAAGTCAGGCATATTCTACGGTTTCATATGAATGATATCTGCTGAAAGTCAGCTAGCTTCCCAACGAACTCTGCTTGCTGTGCCTTAGCAACCACGAGGAAAAATCTGCTGCCACATGGAAACGGATTGGGATTCATGACAACACTCCCTATATCCAGCCACCCTCAAGCGACGGTAGCGTTTCATCTACTAAACACAGCACCCATGTCTTTCTGCTTAAGCCCCCAATAATTTCAACAGGAGCAAGTGATGTCAAACGAAAAATTCAAAGTGATAAGCCAAATTGTTCAGTAATTTTCTCTCCCTTCCCCCACTCCTTGCCTGGCATGAGTAAGCACTGGGAATAAATGAGCTTTTACCTCTGCGGAAAATGATGCCTTCTTGTATTGCAGGTTGAGGAGGGTGTGTCGGGCAGGTACAGCCCAGCTTTGTTCCAAGATTCATGTTCAGATCAGGGCTGGAGTGGAAACTCTCTAATTATTATAGCTGCTTGCTTTTAGCAACTCCAGCAAATCTTTTTGAAGAAAAAACCCCTCAGGGTTCCATCAGTTGCAACAGTTGCAGTAGTTTCTATCGCTGTTATGGCATTATCATTGTCATGGTTCGTAATGAGAGAAAGAAATCTGCCTAGGAAAAAAATAATTACTGTTTGATTTGTGCGTGGAGTGGGAGAGAAGCCTGAGGGAAATTAAATAAATACCCCTGGTGGATTTTTTTAATTTTTCCTGAGCCGCTATATTGTTAGAGTTGAATGATTAGTAAAGAGAGAAAAGCACAAACAGATGATTGTTTTTGAGAGTGAATTTGGATTCAGCTTTATTTGTGATCCTTTTCCATACGCCGTCTCTTATGGTTGGAACGTGAGAAGTTTCTAGCATGAATACTTGTGGAAGTATTTTAGGCTTGGATGCTTAAATGCTGTTTGGAAATCTGTCTGAATATATAATTTCCTTTGTGGTGACATTAGCGAATTTAGGATTCAGGTGTTGAGTAGTTGTAGAAATCCCCCTGCCAGGGAATAGAAACGATCTCGTTACCAGGTAGTCTGTGCTACACCACGTGCATTTCAAAATGAGATGATTTTTTTTTCAGGCTATTTATATTTAGGGATAAGCCCTGATAGAGCACAACACTGAAGCATTTGCTTAATTTTAAGTATACTGAGTAATCCAATTTGGAATGCAGAAGTGCTATACTGAATTCTTTAGTGACATAGTGATAGTGCCCTGAACCTATGAACAATTGTTTTCTTATATTTGTACACAAAAATGTTCCTAGAACTGCTGAGCAGTGTGGAGTTGATCATGGGCATGTCTGCAAATTAAGCCCTGATCAAACAGACAAATATTGATGTGTGTGTTGTAAACTGAAAACAGGTAAAGTTTGATTGCACATTGCAAACTCTTAATGTGGCATTATGCTCAATTTTTGGTAACACAACCAGTTAAAAACCTAGTTATTTGAAAAACTTGGAGTGGAAGCTTAAACAATTTGCTGGGGGGGAAGAGCCTAGATTCTGCCTTTTTCTTGTTTCTTTTAGTTTTAATATAAATCCTGCTGTAAAAGATTTAGGAAAAGGAATAATCTTGATTAATAAAAAAAAGTCTTACTTCCCTATTTTTGCCAAAGCTTTTTTTTCTTGCTAACTCCACAGGAATATCAGACGCTCTTAGAAGAAAGGCAAAACATTTGCATCCCATATTTGAAATTATTATTTTCCTACAATTTCTATGGCCTCTTCTGTAGTGTTACAGCGTGACTTCTCGTGTAGACAGGTTGCTGGCTGCTACCACTGTACTAAATCCCAGCTGAGGAAAGCACTTGAACTGGAGCTCCAAGCACTCTTGCTTTGTTTCTTTCTGAGCATGATGGTGATTAAATTGCTAGCAGATGTATGGAGCGTTGCTGATGCTACCGCGACTGCAGTGCTGGCAACGGCAGAAATATCAGCAGTTGTTGGAACAGCTTGGGCAGGAGGCAAAGCACAAGCAACTTGTAGGCAAGTCATCCTCTGAGGTTGAGATGAGGCCAAAGCAAAATCCCAGATCTAAAAACGAGGAGAAATTTCAAATATATCTCCAAAAGGTATAACTGAAAACATGCTCTATAGTATCTTTAGCCCTTGATTAGAATATTAACCACGTTGTAGTAAGTGCATAGGGAGTTGCTGTAGTGGAGCCAGTTCAATACTCTGCTGAGTAAAGAACTAAGTCAGCATCTCACAGTAAGATACAGCTTGATCTTTCCGATGGAGACCAAAATGTGCCTTCATTAGTACACTTTGCTTGTTGTGTAGTATGTCGTGGGGCAATTTCTTTCCAAACCTTTAAAAAATCAGTTTATGCTCATCTATTAAAATATTATCATCAATATCTTTGCATGCTTAGCTTTAAATAATGGCAGAGATTCCCAACTTGTTGAAAAATAATTGTCCAGTTGAAGCAATACTAATTTAAACCCAGATATAGACCTTGCATAGTAGTATCAGTCATTGAATTAGCTACTGGTTTTAAACTGGAGTATTTGGTTCTTTGGCTAATAATTCCATGAGCTGTGAGCTGGGATTGTAAAGAAGTATTTCCTTCTGGTTGTTTTAAATTACTTGCTGGTCACTTTATTCTAAGCCTCCCATTCTTTAACACTATTGCTCTATTCCCTGCATTTCTAGTGGCTTTAAATACCACAGTAAACTCCTTGTATAATTTTTCTCAATTTCAGACTAAATTATCTGTAGTGTATTCAGATTTGGATCCTAGTCATTGAATTAGCTACTGGTTTTAAAAATCTACCTGGAGTATTTGGTTCTTTGGCTAATAATTCCATGAGCTGGTCATATGGATTGTAAAGAAGTATTTCCTTCTGGTTGTTTTAAATTACTTGCTGGTCACTTTATTCTAAGCCTCCCATTCTTTAACACTATTGCTCTATTCCCTGCATTTCTAGTGGCTTTAAATACCACAGTAAACTCCTTGTATAATTTTTCTCAATTTCAGACTAAATTATCTGTAGTGTATTCAGATTTGGATCCTAGCAGTCCTATTCCAAAACCTTCTCCTGGGCCACCTGTCCTAACTGTCCTCTCCTGTCACGTGCAAGTCGTGTCCCCGGGCTAGGATGCCATCCCTGTGCCGTGTTCATACTTCATATTCCTGATCGCGCAGTGCAGGGCACCAGCTCCCTGCCTCTTTCTTCCTGCACCCCCAGCAGGGAAACTGAAGCCACCTATGCACACCTACTCATGTACGATGGGAGAGCCCTCCTGGAGGACACCCAGTGCTCTGGATCTGCTCCACATATGGTCTCCTGTCCCAGGACCACACGTGCTGCCACATCCCCATCTCCTCCCTGACACATGGTTTGGCAAAGCTTCTCCTCAAGCTGGTGAAGAGGCACAGGGGGATGCCGGGGTGGCAGTGCCTGGAAAGCGGCACTTGGCATGGGCAGCAATAGCTGTTCCAAGGTAGTTTTCACGAGAGATGAGTTGTTTGCTTGATGACTAGTGAATTTGCTTTAAAAGCACATTTTGGCTCATTCTAAGAGTTATTTGCAAATGTATTTTGAATTGGTGTGTGTGTGTCAAAATCATTTGAGAGGAGCAGCCTATATTTACCAAATACCTTCAGGGAGGAGTGGTGCTTCCCCCACACAGCAGCCTGAAGGTTGGGGCTTTCAAACAAAGCCTGGACCCCCGATCCACTCCCTCTTCTTCCTCTCTCTGGAAGAGGACTGCCCAGTTTGTCCTTAACAGCCAAAGTAGAGTCTCTGAACAGAGGTGCACTCAGTAGCACAAAATGAAGTGATATTGTGCTAGCTAAATATTTATTGAGGCAAGTTAAAAAAAAAAAAAAAAAAGAGAAGGGGATCTAATTTGGTAGCTAGGACATAAACTCCTAAAATTTGCTATAAATTTCAGCCTCACTGCAGTGACTGTTTCAACATTACACAGGCTGCATTAGCATAAACAGGAAAGATGATTTTTTTCTATTCCAGAATGCCACTTCCATTTTTGTTTTATTTTCTTCTATGCAATTTCCATTTTCTTATATTTGTAGAAATTTTGTCTGTGTAGATTCCTGCATGGCAGGCTAAATGTGCTCTCCAATGTTTCATGCTTGCTCCAAGCTGATATGGGTTCAGGCTGTCACCAACAGAAGCTGTTGTCCTGTCTTCCCTTCTCCCATTTCAGGGCTGTGAATTCCTTCTCCCTCCCCTGCACCAGAGCTAGCACTATGTGGTTTGAAGGATAAATGAGAAGATTTTTTTTTTTGTCTACTAGTTTTCAGCCTCGGTCACCTTTTGCAGATTCCTTGGAATTTCTTCCTAATATCTAATCTAAATCTACCCTCTTTCAGTTTAAAACCATTACCCCTCATCCTATCACTACGCTCCCTGATAAAGAGTCCCTCCTCATCTTTCCTGTAGGCCCCCTTTAAGTACTGGAAGGCTGCTATAAGGTCTCCTCGGAGCCTTCTCTTCTCCAGGCTGAACAACCCCAACTCGCTCAGCCTGTCCTCATCGGGGAGGAGCTCCAGCCCCCTGATGATCTTCGTGGCCCTTCTCTGGACTCGCTCCAACAGGTCCATGTCTTTCTTGCGCTGAGGGCTCCAGAGCTGGACACAGTACTCCAAGTGGGGTCTCATGAGAGCAGAGTAGAGGGGGAGAATCACCTCCCTCGACCTGCTGGCCATGCTGCTTTTGATGCAGCCCAGGATGCAATTGGCTTTCTAAGCTGTGAGCGCACGTTGCCAGCTCATACTCAGTTTTTCATCCACCGATACCACCAAGTCCTTCTCCGCAGGGCTGCTCTCCATCCACTCATCACCCAGCCTGTATCGATGTTTGGGATTGCCCCGACTCAGGTGTAGGACCTTACACTTGGCTTTGTTGAACTTCGTGAGGTTCACATGGGTCCACCTCTCTAGCCCGTCAAGGTCCCTCTGGATGGCATCCCTTCCCTCTAGAGTATCAATCACACCACTCAGCTTGGTGTATCCACAAACTTGCTGAGGGTGCACTCAATCCCCACTGTCCATGTCCGCGACAAAGATGTTAAAGAATACTGGTCCCAGACGCCTCAGGGACACCACTTGTCACTGGTCTCCACTTGGACATTGAGCCGTTGACCGCAACTCGAGTGCGACCATCCAGCCCAATTCCTTATCCACGAAGTGGTCCACCTGTCAAATCCATGTCTCTCCATTTTAGAGACAAGGATGTGTGTGGGACAGTATGAAATGCTTTGCACAAGTCCAGGTAGATGATGTCAGTCGCTCTTCCCTTATCCACCAATGCTGTAACCCCATTGTAGAAGGCCACCAAATTTGTCCTTTTTGCTGAGTTTGGTCTTATGCTGTCGTGTAACTGTACCCTGCAGTAGCAGTATTTTACCTGACTGAGGCTCAGCCGTCCTCTGAATGCCGGGGACCAAGCCAGTGCAATGCCAAGGGCTGTAGTTCCCACCGGCATCGCTGGAATTAGCTTGCTGATGATAATGTTGTTAGCGCCAGCCTGGGAATGGAGCGGAGAGGGGGGAAATCGATGTATAAGCTTTGACTGTGCTGCTGCAGTGAGTGAGGCTTGTTGAATGAAAGACTTGGGCAGAAACCAAGTGAAGTAGCGGTATGTAGGGCTGCTGCAGAACTGAGGTGTTAATGACGTGCCGGCTAGGAAGAGTAAGTGGGTTCTGAGGCAATGCTGCACTCTTACGGCATCTTTGTTCGGTACAGGAGAGGGGAATTAAGCTGTTATGTTATAGTATTTCCATATGGAGCTACTGTTACGCATGGAACTACACTAACATTTGCGATGAGCGTGGAAGGGTAAATAAAGAGCCTTAGATGCTCCTGTGGTTTCTTGTCACTTCCCTTCCCTTTCTAACAATACAGTAACAAAAATATAGGGGGAAAAAAAGCAGGTGGCATTACTGAAATATGGATTCTGTAATTCTTACAGGGTGTGAAAGATGATTTTTTTTTTTTTTTAATGATTACAATATACCAGGTGTGAATTGGATCCTTCTCAAAGCGAGGAATTAATTATGCTGCCTACAAGTTGCAATAATGTGAGGGAGCACCACACAGTCCTCCCACTGTGCTGCCAGTGCACCTGCACAATGTCTTCTGTCCCACTTCCAGACTTCTTTTAGGCAATGTTTATTTGTGTCTTGTGTGGCTTGTAGTAAGACAGAAGTTGCCAGTAAGCATCAGAGTAGACAATATCTTGTCTTTTAACACTGACAAGATATGGAAGTACCATGATGAATAAAGGTGGGGTAACCTGACTCTCGTAGAGATGTTTATCCTGTCTCTGCCTTCCAGAGTTCTGGTTCACTGTTAATTTTATAACTTTAAATCCCCAATCTTTATTGATCAGGAGTAAGGTTTTGGCATTTGCATTTCCCTGCTGTGAAGAGTTATGTGTCATTTTCCTTTCTATCTCCTCAAATACGAATCCTCTCTAATTTCATTGAGTAATCGGTTATTCTTATGTTACATAAAACAGAGCACAGAAAGTCTGTCTTTTCTCTGTGCCATTTCATTATTTTGTGTAATTGCATTATGTCTCCTGTAATCTCTCCTTTGTAAGCTAAATAGTCACAGTCTTTTCTGTCTCTTCTCATATTAAAATTTATCCAAATCCTTTATTATTCCTACTGCTATTATTGTCTGAATCCCCTCTAACATTGTAGCGTCCATTTTTTTTGAGATGTTGTTACTAGTGCAGCATGTGGCACAGCAGAGATAATGCTGATCTACATTAGAGCAGTGTTACCTCCCTGCTGGTCACCATTTTATTCCTCGTTTATCCCAATATATTTTTTAACTACAGTTAAGAATTTCGTTTAGAAGAGTGGTCTTCCTTGAGAAGTGTTCTGTGACCCTGAGGTGTCTTTACTGAATTGATAAAGTATGCTTTAAGAGGTATTAGAGCATGTGTAATTACATTTTCTCCCTCTAGCACATGCTGCTTTTAATGTTGAACTCATCATGATATTGTCTTTTCACCTAGCTTTTTTAATGTTTATCTTTAAATTCTTCACTGTCATTTCTGGTCTTTCCTGGCCCAAATAATTGTGTGTTGTCTACAGGCTTTGCCACCTCGTTGCTCACCTTCTTTTCCAGATCAAGAATAAATGTAGTAAACAACACAGAACTGAGTTTACCGAACCTTTTATCTGATGTGAAAAAAAAATTATTTGGAGACTTCAGTTAGACTACTCAGATGATTTGATAAATTCTTTTTATTTAGATTTCAATAGCTAAAAGACCTAGATTGCTGCTGCTTTTTTTCCATACAAAACCCAGAACAAAACTAAAGCTCTACCATATTGTCTTACAGACCCTGTCTAGAAGAATTTCAAATCCCTATTTGGAAACTCCTTCAAACAAGGTACTTGTCAAGCTTCTTTTTAATTCCATTTCATCAAACAACATATTAGGAATCTTTTTGCTTTGGTTTGACCTCTTAATCATAGCTTGGAAGACACTTGTGAATATGGCCTGCAGTTAAATCCAGTTAACAAGTTACAATTTGTGCATGTTAAAAATGGTCTACTTCTATTACTGAATTTGCAAACTGAATTGTTGTGAATACTGACATGCACTTGCTTCCCAGCCATTTAAATGATTGCCACCAATTAGCTTACTTTTGCAATGTTTGAGAGCTCTGTTTTTGCATCTCACAAGACTTTGCTGTCTCAGGACTGTTTTATGTTCCTTGAAAGAGTCCTAAACATAGGAAACAAAAAAAAAAAAGGTGAAACCACGGCATTGTTTTTCTTTGGAGTTAGTTATTTGTGTTACATATGTGTTTTGCTGGGACGGTGAGGAAACATCACAACAGAAGCCTGAGTTAAATTCAGCAGTACGGAGTGGTGTACAGAGTCAAGGTGGAACATGGTTTTATGGAAGATGGAGTTGGGTCCTGTTTTGATACACATCTGCAGCCTTGAGGTGTAAGGTAGAAATCATAGAATCATAGAATCATTAAGGTTGGAAAAGACCTCTAAGATCATCGAGTCCAACCGTCGACCCAAAACCACCATGCCCACTAAACCATGTCCCTAAGTGCCTCATCTACTCGTCTTTTAAATACTTCCAGGGATGGGGACTCCACCACTTCCCTGGCTGGCGCAACTTGAGGCCATTTCCTCTCGTCCTATCGCTAGTTACTTGGGAGAAGAGACCAACACCCACCTCGCTACAACCTCCTTTCAGGTGTGTGGGGAAGTCAGAGGTGTGTCCATTCTGAAAGACCACATCCTCCTGGCAAGGCATGGATGAACTGACCTGTAGCTATCGTAGGATACCTCCAAAGCTTCTGAACAAAAAGAAAAAACTATGAAATGGTGTTTCAATGTGTATTAGGCTTGTATTAAATTATTATTCCAAATACATATGGAATAATGTTTAATTTTAACTGTATTTGTGTGGTTTTGCAATGGTTAATATAGTCTTTTTGCTTTGCTAGAATAACACTTGTTTTCATTTGAACTTGTCTGTTGTTCAAAGGTAAAGCTGACAGATAGTAAAACCTCTGCTTTTCTAAGGCAGCAAATGTAAAAGTAGTCCAGCTCATGGGGGCATCTGCAACCCGTGATACAGCGGGGCATGGCAGAAGTTGGGGTGCACTTCCTATGAGGCTTTGACTGCTTGCTTGTTGTTTAGCTGGGGAGAAGGCATTGCTCAGAGGGAGGGAGCGGACAGTGGCAAGGCAATTTACTACAGCAGGAATAAATCCCTGTTTGTCACAGTTTTCAATTTCTCTTTTCATTCAGATTTATGGAGAAAGTTCTTCCTGTGCTGGGAGAGCTCTCAGGAATATTTTTACTCTACAAGCGTCTGACCTGATTAAAGACAGGGTGTACCTTACTGGCATTTGCAGGTAACCTGAGATCATTTGTTTAATCAACTGGAGGGGTTTTATTTGCATTTGTCTATGCCCTGATTTGACAAGAGAGTAAGTTCTGAGAGTGAGATTTTGTGTGTGTTACTAAGAATCGAAAATATTTTCTAAAAAAATTCTTTAAAATGTCATGTATTTTAATATCTTTTCTTATGTTACTTTGTCAGTTGTCAGAAAGCAGCAGTGGCCTGATTGTATGTCCATTAATTTAATTGCTTATGATTTCATATGCAGTTGTGTTTGTCTGTTATTTCATTGAAAAGAAAGAGTATTAAATTCAGCCCTGGTCTGGAGTTATAAAAGAGATTAATTGGATTCCTAAGATTTAGTTACACTGTGATTTTTGCATGTAATTTATGGAATATTTCTGTAATGAAGCCATTTTCCATTTGTGTTGCATTACAGCATAAATGCTTCCTCCTATTTTCAATTATGCCAAAATATGCAGGTCTCTATTATACCACCATTCATTCATATCCGTATTTAAGAAAAAGCCACAACTTCTTTTTTTTAATGATTTAAAAAGATAAGTTTACCAATAATATGAAAGATGAAGTACATCCTAGAGCAACATTCAAGGTCTTACACATATATTGTGTAGCTGTATTGCTTATGCCTATGCTCAGAAAGGAAATAAAATCCTGAGGCTAAAAGCTGGATTTTATTTAGCTCTTATACATCTTTGGATGACTGTGTGTATGCAGCACAAATTGATAAAAATATTATATATTGTAAATTGTGCCACATGAATTAGGTGCGTAAGGGAACTTACTCATCTAACACGAGTTCCCTCGTTGTAACTAGGGGCACCCCCTGAGACTTGCCAGAATAATTTCTTCCCTTGAAATGAATAGGATTACAAAAAGTAGTAATTGAGACAAAGGGTTTGCCCTGCTGAACAAAAGGATTCACTTTTAATAGCTTTAAAAAATACCTCTTTATTATAAAAGAGCATTTTAACATTACTGTGGTGTAAGGAGTGATGTTTTGCTTATTTTCAGGAGAAGCTGTGTTGGATCGGAACTGGTAGACTGGCTTCTGGAGCAGTGCCCTTTTGTTAAGTGCAGATCTACAGCAGTTGGAGTGTGGCAGCTTCTCCTGGATATGGGCATTATATTATCAGGTCAGTCTTGATAGTACTTCTAGCGTGAGGAAGGCTATCAAGTTTCTCCTGCACAGGATAAGACTCACATTTTTGATGGGAGAGGAAAGAGGGAAAGAAAAAAAAAAAAAAAAGATTGATCCATTTTTCTTGACAGTTGTTTATTTTACTATCTCTTCAGTAGGCTCACCTCTGTAACCTTTCATTTCATAAACACCAAAGATTAATCTCTTTTTTTAGGCAATTTCCTTCCTTTTGCTTTTGCAAATGTAATTGCCTATTACAAAGTTGCAGACAGCGTGTGTGTCTTTTCCAGCCTATTTTTTTTTTCTCCTCAAGCTCTTTTAGGTTTTTCACAAGACAGCAGCTGTTTAGTCACTGCAGATCATGGCTTCGCCAGATGACTTCTCTAGCTATTAGTGATTTTTCCCTTCCTCTCTCTGTTTTTCATAGTTTTAGATTACAATGGATTGAGAGAGGATTCAGCTCCTTGAGACAGTGGTGATGCCAGGTTCTACCCGGCTGTCCACACCTTCCCCACCAAATTTAGGGGTTTGGTCTAGCTAATGTGGTTGGTGATAATTACACTGGTAACCAACCTCTGGAAATCTGATGGACTTGACTTGTAGCTGGGACTACTTAGGTAGCTCAACTCAGAGCATACCCCGCCCTGGGGTCTGTGCTAGACACTTAACTTTCCTCCTTGTGAAAAGGTGAGGTGTTATGGAAGATTTCTGCTTATGTACGGTGACAGTATACTTAAAGGTTTTCTTCTGCTCCAGCTACACTGACAGTATGTCTGATCATGCAGCCTCAACAAGGACTAAATGGCTTTCCCAGCAGGAGCTTGTGCTTTTGGCTTTGGACCCTGTCCTTCGATCCCAGTTCAATCCTGGTTATGCCAGGAAGATGACAGCTGTTGTACGGGTGCATCATCTTACCCAGGTCTAGTCTACAAATCCAGTAGCCCTGAATTTGAGGAGAAGCTGGGATAATGATGGGCTGCATCCCCATTATTGAACTTTTTTTTATTGAACTTTGTTTACTAGTGCCTGGCCATTAGTGAGAACAGATTAGAAGCCAATGGAAATCAAGGCTCAGAAATCTGACAAGTGGAAGGTTTTTATCCCCTAATTCTGAACTGATTCCAAAATTGATTAAATACTCAGCAGTCTTAATGCTTGAATTTCGGGAGCCTGGAGATCTTCAAATTGAGGTTTTGGGGTTGTCCTGTTTGGGTGCACTGAGTTAATATGAGAGGGCAGGATTGCTTCTATGCTGAGTTTGTGATCCTTTTGTCCTGTGTGGTGGTGCAACTCAGCATTAAAATCAAGTGCAATACAGAATGTGGTGGGGACACAGAACTTCTACATGGTAAAGGTTTAAAGACTATCTAATGTTATTTTTTCTAACAGTGGACAGACAACTCTATTTTCAAGACACTCATGCTTTCTACCAGTTCTCAGCGGATGAATGTACCTACCTTTTCTGTGAATTTGAGAAAGAGGAAGGGTGGAAGAATGGGGTAAAGCTCCTACTTCAGCTACTGCCGCTGTCTCCTCCCAGGATTGACATGTGTAATCTGTAAGTGTGCATATACAGCTGTTTGCAACTTTTGCTGACTGTTTTGTAAGTGGCTAGCTTATAATTACTCTGTTTAGCCCCAAAACCACTGTGCAAATGAGCCAGCTTTATTTTCAGGGTTGACAAGCTTGGTAGAGATGGGCTTTTCATCTGAGAAAGTCAGTGTGAGTAGATAAATGAAGGCACTTGACTTGGGGTTTTTGGCATATTGTGGTTCTTATGCACTAGCTTGCTGACTCTAGCTTGCTATATTACCTGGGCAAATGGCTTTATTATTTTTTTGTTCTCTTACGTTTGGAGGTTCGGCACGAATTTGGCAGCAGGCATGCTGTGGAGCTGATTGACTAGCAGATCAGATGCCCTCGTGCTGTGTCAGGATCAGCTATCAGATGGATAGAGAGGATGAGTAGAAATGTGGTAGCTTCAGTCATCTGATTTTAGTTTGCTACTGCATGTTTGCCAGAGCTCTGTAGTCTCACATTATTAGTCCTTTTTCAGAATATGCCTTTTAAGAGTTTTGCTTCCTATATGTCTCCTCTTTCGCCTGACTGTTGGATGTTATCATACCCTCTGTGCTGATACAGCTGCGCTCTAAATGTTGCCTATTTAGAGCAGCTAGAAGGAAACCATAGTTATTTGTGCCACAGTGAGACACCAAAATATAGGAAAAAGGTGTCAGTGAGAGGTCTGGAGGCTCATGACCCCTCATGCCTTTGCAAATCTGCAGGAGCTGGCCTGGATAGACAAGTTGGGTTAAATTCTTTCATTATCCCTACCATGATGAATCCTCAAACCTGATACTTATACTGTGGAGAACTATTACTCTGCCAGTACTAGGATTTATTCTCTTTGATGTCAAAGACAAAACTTCCTTCTATAAGTACTTTCCTTCTCTACATATTAGATTTTAAAAACACATTCTCTCAAATAAATGTCCAATGGAAATATTTTAAAGAGGCACAAAGCCCAAAGTCCCTGTAAGCGGTCTCAAGCCCAGCTTCTTAAATTCAGACATGTTGAGCTGGTAGAAAAAAAATCTCAGTAATTTCTCTGCATGGCTCAGGGCAGAAACTTGATTCCCTCCCCTGTTGCTGACTGCCCTCACCAACCAGAAATTGGCAGTTCTGGAGTGGGGATTCTCTTGAAAACACATTTATTTGGTCAGATTGAGTGAGTGTAGCCAAGTGACAAGGACCCCAAACTGGCTAGAGGAGGGGACTGAATGTGATCTTCTAAGCAGATGACTCATATGGGAGAAAACCTTTGAATATTTTTGTAAATAGAATTTCTTGTCTTCCAGCCTACTCTGGTGCTAAGCAGTTTGTCTGTCCCTTAAAATACCAGGGGGATTTCATCTTGATTTTAGTGGGAACTGGGGTTTTCCTCATTATCACTGCAAATCAGGCCACTTTTCATGGTTCATGACTACTTGTACAAAAGCTTTGAATCAAAAAGACAGAAAAGATAGGTCATATTGATGTGTTACGTGAAGGATGCTGGGTAGGAAAATGGATTGAAGACTTTTTAGATTCGAGTTAAAAATGTGTCCTGCATGCTGACCCTGGCTGGAGACTACCACTATTTTACAGTCTGCTTTGCAGTTTTATCATTCCAGTGCAACTGTCATTTCTAGTGGAGGATGATCCCTGTCACATGAATTGAACAATTATTCATTAATGTACATTTCCAGTTCCTTCCTGCTCACATTATTCAAATTTTAGTTGAAGTTGGATTCCTTTTGGGAACATTGTCACTGAAGAATTATTTTCTGGAGGTTTTACCTGTCAGATTGTGAGGGTGCTTTTTAAAAAAAATACATATTGAAGGAATCGAATTTTAAATAATGGTATACTCTTGAGGGAGTAGGATATTAAAGCAAAAGGAGACTTTTCCGGGTTCAGAATTCTCCATGCGTGATGCAAATGGTACACTGCTAAAACACAATCTGAAAGGGAATAGATGTGATGAGGTGTTTGTTAAAGTTATCTGACCGGGTTAAATAAACCCATATACTCTTTTTCATGAAGAAAGATGGCAATTCTAAAAACTCTTCCTTGCAGTGAGTGTTTGTCTTTTCTCAAATATATAAGCTGTTTTGCATACCATTAGAAGCATAGTCTTTCTTGTAATTTAATATTTTTGTATTCATTTTTCTGTCTTAGTTTTTCTCATAGTCTGTATTGACGGCATTAATTCTGTATGTACATAGGGATAGAGGAAGTCCTACCTTATTAATTAGATTCCCTGCTTTTGATGAAATCAGAAGCAACTGCCTGCTTGTGCACCAGAAGTCAACATTGGACATCTCCTGGTGGTCCCGGGAGCCAGATGAGCTCTGTCTCCTCTGCAGCTGGTGGGCAGCAGCTTTGCGCTTGCCTGGACTGCTGGGTGCATCAGTGGGTGTCCGTGGAGCACGATGGATTTGCTCTCCCAGAATGAGCCTGTAGACCTGAGTAGGCAGTGGCAGCTCTGGGGACTTCCTTTAGCAGCTCTTCTGGAAACCCTATTAAATAAACGTGGCCTGGTCTCGACTTGCTGGACGGATTTTTGATGGATTTGTATTTGTTTCTGGCCAGTATTAGCAGCGTTACCAAATAATACTATAGTAAGTTCTACAATGAAAACAGCGTCCTGAAGCCCGAGACGTGCTTACGGTTCCTGAATAAATGATCCCTGTTGCCTTTTGACCTCGGCAAATTCCCTACATTAAACATAACATTGGTGGGAATCCACCATGGAAAACAAGATGGGACATAGCAGATTTTTAGCAGCTCACACTAAACTGAAGGCTAATGTTGTTATGTGTATTCCACAGGACTGAGCCCCTGTAAATGTTGTCAAATGAGATGGGACTGATGCAGAGGCCTCTTGGGGTCATTAAACACCCTATGTTAATCACAGCCAATTCTACTTGAATAGAAAAGAAGTTAATATTGCAATAGCCTGGGAACAAAAGATCTGTATTGAAAGCTGTGCCATGGACTTCCTTACAGCCTTGAGCAATCACTTAGGCTCTCATCCAATGCCTCCTGAATTCTTTTCCAGTGACTGCAATGGCTTTGTATCAGGTGTTTAATCTTTGTGTGTTTCTGTTTCCTTCTTTGTAAATGGGGGTGTTTATAACAACACCTAACTCCCAGAACCACTGGTAGACTCAATGAAAATTTCAAGAATGCATTGGGTACCTTAGTCTATTGAAATGTATCCCACAATATTTTTTTAATTCTTTGAAGAGGTGTTAACAGGATTTTTTTTTTCTTTATTTCATATTGCTTGTTATTTTCTTTTCAGAAGTGTTACACTATATTCTGTATCTTCTGTCCTGAAATAATTTACATTTTATTAATTTCAGAAAAGTAACCATTCTTAAAAGTAATTTGTTTTTAATGCAAGTAGCCAGGATGGGATATTCATTTAGTTACTGCCTTATGGAGTTCCTGGAAGGCTTTTGCTGAACGCAAACAGCTCTCAGGTATCCACGGGTCTTTTATTGGCATTGTAGGTGGATTGTAAAGCCAGCGTAGAGACATATGCAGTGGTTCTACATTGGACAGTTGAGGTCCAGGCCCAGGACCATGGGTGTATCCGTATTGCTTCCTCTGTCAGCGGGTTGGGAAGCACTGTAATTGCTTTCACATGGTGTACAGTAACAATTGTGCTGGACCTGACTTGCCTGCATGAAGATCTAGGGCAAGCATCCCTGCATCTCGCTCTGCTTAACACACTACCGAGCCCACGGACCACTGAGCTGTATAAGCATTAGGCTTGTTTGCCTGGGCTTTGTAGCTCCTGTTTGGTACCAGCCCTACTAGGTCTTATCTGGCCCCTTTAAAAAAAAAAAAAAGGGTGATATCTGTCCTGATTCTGTTCTTCTGTTCCCATTCTGTCTTACTTTTTTCCATTAGCCTGGGTATCATAATACACTCTTCCTCTCTGATTCTTGAGAGCTGACTATAATTTTTAGTATATTAATGGTTTCAGAAGTGTTTGATGCTCATATGCAGATGAATACTGGGAGTATTTTTAAATAGAAGATGAAGTGATAAAGGCCCAAGACAGAAATAGCTATGCTATATGCTGTTCTGAGTTTATAGATTGCATCTGTGGCTGTGTCTAGTGAGTTGCTATCTTTTGCCTCCAATTTAGACGAATCAGGTCCTAGCCAGGTTCCGAGAGATCAGAAGAGATCAGATGTGTAGGGAAACATAGGCATCTAAAGAGGTCAGTTATTTTAATCTCATTCCAAATTATAAAGAGAAAGACTGAATAAATCAGTCTTTGCAAATGAAACTGCATTCATTTATTTCTTTTAACACTTTATAACACTTAAAATGTTAAATCACATTTTTCCTTGAATAGGAAAGGCAGTTATGAAAATAATTGTGATTTCTAATCTGAATTACCATTTTGGTCTGAATATGCTTACCCCAAAATGAATGCATGTGTCATTCTGTGCTTTCTGACCTTAATTTTTTAATCAGGGAAAGAAATTTTCGGACATGGGATATAAGAACCACAATATACCAGCTGCATATTCCAGACATGTTGTCAGCTCTCTCCCTAAACCCATCAAGGCATATGAGCAATTAAATAATTTAGTCAAAGATAGAAGCTTCTGCTAATACCTGGGATTTAAGTTTATTAAAGCAGCTGCAGTTTTGCATATCTGCTCAGTTTGCTGGCATGCCACGCTTCTTGAATAGCATGAAAAGTAAAGATCTCAAGGGCATTTTCTTTTTCTTCTTCCCATAGTAATAACCCTATCATATTGGTATCTTTCTTCTGATTGTCAATAAACCTTCCAAAAGGCTTGCAGATGTTTTAATGATGGGAATTAGACTGTTTTAAAGAAAAACATAGTCCTATCCTGTGCTGTCCACAGCAGCTTTTGTGTGGTTTTTTCCATGTGGGCCAGACTTCTGTGACGGTTTCTATAAGTGTTCTTCCTGCACTGCCCCACTCTTGCAAAGACACATTAAGTCTCTCTGTCTTGTGAGTAACTATCAAGACAACCTAATAGTGTTCTCAGCCATTGCTTTAGTTTGCTAATTTATGGCTTCTTACATGTATTCTTTCCATTTTCACTTTTTTTTTTAAATATCAAACTTCATGTGTGACATAATGATTTTGATGTTGTCTGCTTTTATCTATGCATTCCATAGGTGTTGCTCCACACCTTAGCAAAGCTGGGTGCTGGGCAGATGGAAAACTCTTCTGCTCTGTTGATGGAGTATGTTTTTAGCAGAGCAAAATATGCACTCAGATAAGCAACTCTGAGCTAAGATGGTCCTGCATTCTTCAGTTCTTCATCATATTTTTATAGCTGATGAATTCTCTCACTGTTTTACGTTAGTCCAATCAAAGGAGTTCTTGTAGTCTGTCGTTACTGACACAATTAATTATAGTCATGTTGCAGTCATTATTTTGATGTGGAAACTCAAAAGCCCTTTTACATTAGTGCCTGTGGCTACACAGTTCCTTGCTTTCCAGGAATCGAAAGATGTTGAAACAGAATGAAAGAAATAATAAAATCTTATTTTTATTTTTTTAAGGCCTGATCAAAAAATAGAAGATACGGCAGAAACCAATGCTGAAATTCTTGCTCGTCTCACTTCTGCGGTAAGGTCACTGCATCAAAGTTTGTACTGATCATGTTTGAAATATTGTCATGTTTTGTATCCTTTCAAATTAAAGACTTAGTCTTAGTGAGCAGGTGTTTGTAATGCGAACTACTTTTTTGTCTCTGAAAGGAGGAAGCTTTACTGAGGTTGTAGTGTGCAATTCCAAAGCTATTAAAATCAGTCCAAGCAAGGACTGCTGCAGCCTGCTCTCTTGTAATCCATGCTATTCATGGCCCAGGAGATACCAATTTGGAGGATCATGGTAGTTTTGCTGCCAGGTAGCTTACACTCAGATCCTCTTGATCAAGTGGACATCAGCGTGAAGAAAATGATGGGGTGGGGACAAAGGGAGAGAAAGGGCCTCAGCAGCCCTGGCATAGATTATCATAAGCTTCTGAGGAGACCCACCTGGGAAGCCTGGGTATCTGGCTTCCCAACTATGTTTAGCCTCAATGAACTCCATCATAATAAACCATAATAAACAACAGCTTATCCTGTCTGTGCTAGAATTTGGTGCATCTTGTTTATCTTGTTGTAAGATCATTGTTCTAAGAAGCAGACAGACAGGACTAAGCTAGATTCACTCGATTTAATGTAATCTGTATGATGGTACAGGGTACACCCTCAGCACATTTGCAGGTGATGCAAAACTGGGGGGAATGGTCGATGCACCAGATGGGTGTGCTGCCCATTCAGAGGGACCTTGACAGGCTGGAGAGATGGGCCAACAGGAATCTCATGAAATTCAACAAAGGGCAATCAATGTCCTGCATCTGGGAGAAATAACCTCATGCTCCTGTACAGGCTGGGGGCTGACTGTCTGAAAAGCAGCTTTGCAGAAAAGGACCTGGGAATCCTGGTGGACAGCAGGTTCAACATGAGCCAGAAATGTGCCCTTGTGGCAAAGAAAGCCAACTGCCTCCTGGGCTGCATTACTAAAAGCGTTACCCTCAGGCTAAGTGAGGTGATCATTCCCCTCTACTCAGCACTGGTGTGACACATCTGGAGTGTTGGGTCCAGTTCTGAACTCCCAGTACAAGAGACATGTGGATGTACTGGAGCGTATGCGAATGACCACGAAGATGATCAGGGGAGTAGAGTATCTGACTTACAAGGAGAGGCTGAGAGAATTGGGAGTTGAGCTTGGAGAACAGAAGGCTATGGGAGGATCCTTATGGGTCCCTTCCAACTTGAGATATTCTATGATTCTATGATCTTATCAATGTGTATAAATACCTGATGGAAGGGAATAAAGAAGATGAAGCCAGGCTCTTCTTGGTGACGTCTTGTGACAGGACAAGAAGCAGTGGCACAAACTGAAATTCAAGAAATTCTACTTAAACATAAGAAAAAACTTATTTACTGTGAGGGTGATCAAACAGTATAACAGGTTACCCATAGAGGTAGTGGAGTCTCCATCCTTGGAGATGTTCAGAACTCAACTGGACATGGTCCTGAGCAACCTGCTCTAGCTGACCCTGCTTTTGAGCAGGGACTTGGGTGAGATGACCTCCAGAGGTGCCTTCCTACATCAACCATTCTGTGATTGTATGGTTCTGCGAACATCACACCTAAATCATGGTATCAGCAAAACATGGAATTAGTGCTAGTTCTGTTTTGGGTACGTGAGAAAGTACAGAGATGAAAGTGAACTAAGCAGGGTGAAGTTGTCATGAAAAAGGCATGAGGATAAGAGCTATTTTAAGTAAAACAAATAAAGTACTATCTTGAAATTGCTGAAAAATGGAAGGGAAGGACAATTTGTGCTATATTTTGTAAAGACAAATGCCTTTACAAAAGACATTTTGTAATGTGTTTGGAAAGCCAGTGGTTCTGTATGCTCAACCTTATGCAAAAATAATTTAGAATGTATGACATTAGAAAATTTTGTGGTTTAACATTTTTTTTTATTTTTTATTTTCCCTATATTCAAATTCCTTGTTTCCTCTACCTTTTTTCCTAACTGAAAATGAAAGAACTCAGAACCTCAATATCCTCCATTTTTAGTTCCATAGAGAGAAAAAATAGAAAAACATAAAATACTTTTTGCAAAGTTATATCTTTTCAAAACCTCACAAAACTACCAACTCTATAAAACATTGCCAGTATCCCTCAAAAGCTTCGCCTCTCAAAAATAGAAGAATAATGGGTTTTTCATCAGTTAAAAAAAGGGAAGCACTCAACAAAACAAAGTGACTTTCTGAGTTTAAGAACTGGGATCTAACTGTTGCTGGATACACTTGAGTAAAATGCATATCCTTAAAGATGTGAGTAATTGACAGTGAGTTCAGAGTGCTTCACATCTAGCTTGCAAGGTCAAACCTTTGAACTACATCCTGAGTGATTCCAGCAGCAGGGCACATGGACAGGTTTTTTGTTTTGTTTTTTTTTTTTAAATGAACCATTTTATTGCTGTAGCTAACTAGCTAAAGAAAAATCAGGCAGCTGCATGTCCAGATGGCCTGAGACCCATCTATTGCCATGGTGGTGTCAAAAAGACTGATCTTTTCTTCTGCGTTTTCTGATTTTCCACAGAACTGTGCAGGCTCTCTATAATGATTTTCTAGTCTAACCCTGGGGAAAAGACATAAGACCAGAGCAGAATCCTCCAAATATTAACATCTGTATATGAACTTCTCCCTCTTATCCATCCAGAATATTGCTTTTCCTCCATACAGTAGACTGGGATCTAAAGTACTCACTGCGAGTTTATGGAGAGCCTTTATGCGTCCCAAGGGAATTTGAACCCTCAGCTTGCACCACTCAGCAGGGGGCTGGACTCACCAGGATACAGGTTCTCAATGTTTTTGTTGCTGCCAGTTTCAGAATTTGTATGGAAAAAGAGTCCTGTGAGCCAGGGCTGGAAACCAAAGGTGAAGGTATTAGCCATGAACTGGAAATGTGTTCATACTGCCTTGCTTTTTGGCTCACTGAATGTTTACATATTTTACACAGAATCAAACAGTCTTCCTTGAAGAATTCATAATTCAGAATCCTGTTGACAATACTCTTCAGACCAGTGTTTCAGAAGTGGAAAAAAAAAAACCCCAAAACCTTACTTCCAGCCCAACACTAAAGCAGTCAGAGATTAGAGTTGACTTTTTTGTACATTTCTGGGTTTGGAGGTTCAAATCCCATCGGTGTTGATAGTACCACTGTCTCTTCTGCTTTTCTTTTTGCTTTTCTTGTAATGGAATAAAACATTCTATGTCAGGTCAGAAGGATGCTTCTGTGTCAGCTTTTCTTTTTTGGGAATTAAATTCCCAAATTTTCAAACCTAAACTGATTGTGAAGATCCAGCCCAAGCAACATTGTAGAACTGTAAGCATGCATGCACATAAGGTCTAATTATATATTTCTGTAACTCTGTAAAAGCTATTGCTGTTGCAGGGGCTGAAACTCACCTCACCTAAATATAAGTGGCCATATGGCAGGCATCTACATCTGAGCTAGCTTCCCCAGGCACTCCTTACAGCCAGGGAGCAGGAATAGGCACTTTTAGGATGCTGAGTGTATGATTCATTTTGAAAGTCTACTTTAGGGAAAAACAGTCATACCTTAGGCTCCGCTGGTAAGGTATGCACTCTCTATGAAGGGGTTATAGAGTGACTAGCACAGACATAGGCATCTGTACAAGTTTGGTGAATTCCTCTCTCCACCTCTTTTTCTTTACTGTAGCCTGACTTTCTTTGTTGGCCTTTCTCTTATTACTTATTCCCTACTGCTTTTTGTTACCAGGTGTTGTTTCTCTTGTAGAGTTCCACTTTTCACATTCACTGCACAATTTGTGATTTTTTTTTTTTTTTTTTTTTTTTTTTTTTCGCCCGGTTTAGAACGGTTTGT
>NW_008795527.1:3090694-3109681 GCF_000699145.1 Aptenodytes forsteri
TTTCAATTCCCTGCCAAATTTTTTTTTTTTTTTTTTTTTTTTTTTTTTATGATTCAGCCAGTCTAGAACTGATTAGTTAGGGAAATGCACTCTTGGTTTTAAACAATGGTTATGGAGATTGTAGAAGATAATAGCGATAGCTGCAGTGAGTGATGCCAAGTCAGAAGGGCAGCAGGGAAAAAACTGCAGAGGTTTCTTTATCATCTTAATTTGTGCATAATGTATGGAACAAACCTCTTTTAAGAGCAGAGTCAGATACAAAAGATAAAGTAACTTGTTGGGGGTCTCACTTTTTCTTTACGCTTTATTCTACGATGGAAGAAGCAGAGTCAGTCAAGATAACTGAATGGAACCTATCAAATTATACGCTCATATCATATGCTCCATTACAATGAGGCACTGACAACACCATCAAACTTAAATTGTAAAGGCAGCTGACATGCAAGCAGTGCAAAGTGCCATTTGAAATACGTTTGCATTGGATAATCTTTTTGGTGATGAATTTTTAAGAAAATGCAATGATTACTCCTGGGTTTAAAGAAGCATTCCAGAGCTGTCATGCATCCCATGTCATGTCCCAAAGAGCAGCTTCATATTCAATGTCTTGTCTGCTAAAACCCGAGCACAGTGGGTTGGCTATGAGTGTTTCCACTGCAAAGCTCTTACCTTACCTTGTGATGGGACAGAAGAGAATATCAGGATGTTAACGCAGTGTTTCTGGGAAATACAGTTTTCTGGTACTTTAAGATGTCAGCCAATACTACTTTTATTTAGAGTCCATCAAACTATCATTACTTGAGATGCAAAAATGTGAACTAGACTCTCTTATTTTTCAAAACCCTGCTGTTTAGAGCTTTCTGTTGGAGGATTTCATTTTGAGATTCTGTAAGGATTGCCACTTTGCCTCTAGATCTGAAGTTCTATTTGGCACATTGACATCTAGAATACTGTTTCACAAAAGACTACTATAGGCAGAAAAAAAGAGAGGGGAGAAAAGTAAAGGTGGTATGCACTGTCTACTGGATGCACAGCTATGCCTTCTATAATAAAATGACCAGATACATGGATAAGAGAACAACAGTAGTTGTCATTTACTTTTGAAAAATCTCTACCTCTGTCCTTTGAAGATGAGAAGATTCACCATATAAATATGCCATTTGTATTTAATCAAGCAGAAGTATACGTGGGTACCGCTCTCTATGCACACTCTTGCTCTTTCATATTGCATAAAGAAAACTGATTAAGATGTGGTAACATGCCAAAAACACACTCAAAATGTTCTCTTTCAGACTTTCATAATATTTCTGTAAATACTGTGTGGTAAGCTGGCCTTTAAACTGAATCAGTTTTGACATCTGCAACGCTACTCGAAATGGGATACTATTTAGATAGTGTTAGCTTTGTAGCGACAAGCTATATGTATAAACCAATTTTTTATATTTAATATCTCAATTTATTTTCATAGGCATAGCTCTTGTTTGAATGTGTATTTTACTTTGAGTCCACATTATTATCTTCAATGTGATGTGCAACTATTGATTTTGTCAAACAGGCAGTAACTGAAATCTGAAAAGGAAGAAGTATGATAACGTGTAGCATGTGTGCAGTGAGGAATGAATGTTGTACACGGATTTCCATCGGTGTAATGATGCGTAGGAATTGTATGTCCAGCAAAGGTGCCAAGTGCATTTATGCTAAAATAGACAAAAGCATATAGATTATGAAATCCAGGGACACCAGGCAAATCCAGAAGGATGTTCAGCAGTACCAATTCTTTGTGATTTCAGTGAGTCCTATGAGAGGGAGCTCAGACCGTCAGGATGAAACCCTTTGATGAAGGAACATTTGCTTAATATTAAGACTAGAGGAACATTTTTTTTCTCCTACTTTAACTGAAGGGTTTTGCTCAGATTAAGTAATATGCCAGCTGCATTCCTGGCACACAGCAAACAATGAGATATTTTGCATAACATAGACAAAATACAGAAAAACAGCCTTTTTATTTCCTGTGATGTTAGCACTGTTTTTCAAACTTGAGAAGTGCTACCGTATAAGCAAAAGTAATACTGCAAATATAACTGCAGGATGCCACAATGCTGCTTTTTCTTCTGAGAAGAGGGGTTTTTCTTTACACTCACAGAGAGATTTTTATTTTTCAGTAGTTTGATTGGGTTAATTGGTATGTTTACAACTGTTGCAGATTGTAGAGTCTCCTAAGGCTAATATTGAGATAATGTATTTACTAAATGCTAAAAGATAAAGATGAGACGTCAGTGCACTGTTTCTTACTGTCCGTAACCTGTGAGAATAGACCAGGATTGGGGCATTGACATTGGTACCTCCTGCTGAGTTTAATGAAGGGAGAGAGTCCGAGCAGTTTAGCCATGAAAAGTCGTGGTGGTGTTATTCAGAAACAACCTGGGCTTTTATTGAAAATCCCACTCTAACTCTGGATAGCTTGTATGTATTATTACTAGTGTATATTAATTGCTGCAAGCAAGCGCCCAAGTTGTTTTTCCACAGAAGAACTGTTCTTTCCCATCTTACTTGCAGTTTATGCTTACATTAACCGTGATTAACAGTTCTCCAGACATGGGAATGAGTATACAGGAAGGAAGGAAGGGAAGGTAATACTGCCAGCTTGCACAATTGTGCTGGAAACAGGACGACATTTAAGAAAACCGTGGCACTGCCTTCATATTTTCCTACTTGGAGCGGCAGAAAACTCTGTCCCTCTCAGTGGGGCAGCATCAAGGAGTAGGAAAGATCCTTGTACCTTGCAAGGACAGCAAAAAGAGCTCCCTGGTCCTTTGCCACAAGGGAAGTAAGGATGCAAGCAGAGGAAGGATGTGGCCTCTGGTATGACTGCCTTCTGCCACATGTAGAGCGTACAGCTGGGTGGCTGCTGAGTGTCTGATCAGTGGATGCTGGAGTTACCATTGTACTGAGATGTCCTGGGTGATTTTGTCTGTCTTTCTGCTCAGACCAATATAACATTAACTATTCTTGTTTCACATTTTCAAACTTTTCTTCAGAGTCATGAGAGTGGGATGTTGACAGTTGTTAGTAATTGTATTACTTCGGGGATCCTTCATGGGCTTTGTGCCTTATTCTGATCATACCACATGTCTTGTGAATGATGTTTTAAATTTCACATGCTCTCGGAAACTGGATGTCAAAACTCCCACTGCAGAATAGCCTTGAGCTTTTCATAGGTCTGTTAGACAAGATGGCTAGTATGCAGCGCAGGAGACTTTGTACAGAGAGGTAAGACAATCCCTAGAAAAATAGTTCGAATGTTCCATAATTTTTTTTAATACTAAAGACAGGCTGTCTTGGGAAAATGAGGGAAGTTGGAAGAAGCTGGGAGGTGTACAGAAGAGTCTGAGAGCGTGGATGGGGCAGAGGAAGGGAAGAGCTGAGGTGTATGCAGGAGAGAGTGCCTGGGGTGCTGTAGGTCAAGTGCAGGGCACTTGAACCAGCTGCAGTGGGACAGATGATGGCAGCGAGGAAGTATGAAACGTAAAAATAATGCACAATACAGAATCTTACTGACAGAAAAAGGAACAGACGTGTGGAGAGAAGTGGATGTAGAGTTGAGCTGGCTCAACAGTCTAGCTGGTCATGTAGAGATTATAGGGAAAATATGAAGAATGCAGAGACAAGAGGCTGAGGAAGGGAGCTGGCTAGCATGGCAGGGCTCTTTCATCACAGGCTAGTAAGATAGCCTGTGAATCTGGAAATCAGATAGCTCTTACTTCTGCATGTTCATCTCAAGCTAAATTTTGGTCCTGAAATGCTCAGTCATGCTATTAGGAGCGGTTGTTTCCTCCTGAAAGCTCCAAAAAGCGAATGTCAATTATATACGTGAACCTCAGCCAAACCTCAGCATGGAGAACTCGCTTATCCTGGAGTCACACAATAAATCCAGCATTACAGTGTGCTCAGCAGAGGCAAAACAAACATTTAACAAGGAAAGGAAGAAGCTTCAAGTGTCTGCTTGTGAAAGAGATATGCTGTGCAAATAAATTACCTGTTGGGCTACTGAATTGCCCACTCCCTAAGGAATGTGCAGTATTTACATGAAATTAAAGTAAAAAAACCCCAAACAAAACAGTTGTCACAGAATTCCCAGCTGAAAACGAAATAGATTTGCTAGGAAAAGTGACTGTAGTTTCAAAACCAAGTACTTGCATAATTCCACGTGCAGTTGACTGCTCCAAAGGATTGATAGCTGGTATCTTACCAGTGTTGCATTTTGTTTTGTTTGACCGTGCTAATAACTATAACCATCCTTTCCTTTCCTGGTATTTTAGGTTCAGAGAGAACTGGCTGCTGTCATTGCCTTGAAAGCAAGGAAGTCAGGTGAGTCAGGCTGGACTTTAGAGGGGGTTTGTAATGCTGTTCCCTTTTGTCGTTTATTGAAGTATTTGAATTGTCATTGCTGTCTTATTAACATGGGGAAGCAAAGATAGCAGACCTTGTTCCTCTCTCGCTGGAGAATCTGTGTATATTGCACAATGCAATTACTGTCAAGCTTCGCTTCCCCTAGCTCGTCACATCTAATGACCTAGCTGATAAAATCGGAGTGCTACAGTTGAATGTGAACTTGGGTCTCTTTCTGGCCAAAATCACTATTTTCTCTGGGCTTGCACTTTATAAAAGAAGCTTATGTCTTTATTTGACTTACATTTAAGACAAATAAGTTGATAATTTTCCTATGTTTTCTTTTACGGCCCAGTGTCTCACGCCATCTTCGCTGTGTTTTACCTGCCCAGTCAGGTGTATTTCTTTATACTAAAGCAAAAGGACAACTTCATGCATGAAGGCATTCTTTCCTGAAGACTTGTCTATACATCCGCATGGTTGCAGAGGCAAGTCTCTGTTATCAGGGCAGTAGAAGGGGAAAGGCAAATGGGTAATCGAAAGTCTCTGACAGTATAAGCATTTACAGCAAATGCTGGTGATACAGTGCAAAGGCACTGAAATACGTGGTCATCTCAGCTCCGTCAGGGTTTGGTAGCACAGCCGCTTTCAGAAGGTATCTGCATTGCTGAGCTGGAGTGGAAGCAAGGGAGCTGTGTTTTCTGGGCACTGCAGGGGAACTAACAAAACCTACTTGGCCAGACCTGACTCTATACATGGTTAACTCTCTGGTGTCTTCATCTATAGTGCAGTTAATCTGCAGCAAGGGCAAACTGCATATGGTGAAGTGAGAGTTGAATGTGTTTCTAGAGTAAAACAGAGGTGGAGTTGCCTTAAATTATTGGTGTGTTCCCAAAGCCATTGAGGTCTTTGGGAGCATTTTCACTGAGCATCTCTTGTGATCTTCAGTGGTTGTGCTAGAAATTGAGATCATGTATCTTGCACTTTTTGAGCTATTTTCTGACCTGTTAATAATATTGTGTCATAATATCTGTATCTGTCTATCTACGGCTTACAAGTACAGCACAAAAGTTATTAAACATAACACATGCACTACATACAACATGACATCTTAAACTGGAGGCACCAAGAAGATGTGGCTGGCATATCTGCAAATATTTCCTTGTGAAAATGTAAGTATTACAAAAATATTCTATACACAGTTTGCTGCATTTTTGTCTGGAAATAAAAGGACCCATAGGTTGACCCACAGTCATCTGTAAGTGTAAATCTGCAGAAAGTAAACACAAATCTAAGTGTGAATTCAGACCTAAATTGCTTCCGTGTAATAGCTTTGCTTCTGAAACTGCTGTAGTAGTTTACGATGTTAAGACCCCTCAGCTGCTTGCCCTTACCTGGTATCACCCCAGTCCCACCTGAATTATAATGGCTGAACATGGAAATGCTTCTGCTCTGTTTCAGTGCAGAGAAAAACAGGCTATTTTAAGGAAGGGCTCAAGGTAACATTTTGTTTTGCTGTAAGGGCTAAGAATATGGTGCCATGTACCTTTTTACTTAGTGCTTACACAGTTGTAAGAAATCTCTTTCCCTGCTTCTCGGCAGTTGTGTTGGCAAATATTACTACTGCTACTGGCAATAAATAAAAACTCCATTCCCCAAAAGAGTTGATTTTAACCTGAGTTAGCCTCTCATTTCCTTTTGGTGGATGGCTATGTAAATGGTTGTGTCAGTAGAAAATGGGATGGGGGTTGGATTAGGAATGAGCTGCAGGAGATGACAATGGGAAAGGAGGATAGCTCTTGGAGTCTACTTTATACTAGCGTAATTGTAACCCACATTGAGCAAGTAGAAATATTTCAGTTAAAAATCACAGCCTTAAATAAACAAAGCTCCCTATAGAGTTTTGAAGTGCTGACCAGCCTTTCCTAATACATTAATGTAAACACTTAAAATATCAGTTTAGATCTGAACAAAAGATACCTCTTTAGTGAGTTTAACTAGTGCATGCTTGTTGTTGAAATTTGCATTCCTTTATGCCTCATCTTGGACGACTGTAAAAAATGGCTACATGATCAGGCATAACTGGAAGGTCTAATTTAAGTTAATGCCTTTACTACAGTATGAGCAGAGTAAATTAGGGTGGTTGATTATGCTTTTTTATTTTATTGCTGATGGTTAAATTCACAGCGTAGCAGTTACTGTTAGCAATCAAGCTATGGTATGCTGTGCCTGGTGAAGTGAAGCGTATCTCAGAGAAAGTACTTCTGGAGCTAAAAGCCACAGTATCTTTCAAAGATACTGTTCTTCTAGCCCTCTCCAAGACTCCATATAATTCCAGGAAGTAAACCAACAAAGATCAGACAAAGGGTTTATTTTGGCATGAAAAGAGTGGAACATGGCCATTGGGCCAGCTGCCCTGGGTGGCTTCCAGGCTGGTGTGAACGGTGTGGGCGCCTGGCTCATCTGCCCTGGGATTCATGAGTGGGGAGTGCAGGCGACGGGCACGGTCCTAACCTGCTGGCTGGAACCTGCCTGCAGTGGGTAATCGGTTCGTTAACTGAAAGCTTTCCTAGAGCTCGGCAGTGCAAAAAACAAAGCTGTTGTGCAGAAGTTCCTGTACTGTTTTTGACGGTTTGGTGGTTTTTAAATTACAGTGTTTAAAAATACTTCCTCTAGATGGCTGGTTAGCGCTACCAGTAAGAGCAAAAAAAGAAGTATTTTTGCTTAATGCAAGGACTGTGTAATTTGTTTCTGAATTACTTTAATTTCTGGATATACCTCTGCCCTTGGAGAGGCACTTCACAGTGGTTTAATTGTACTAGAAAAACTGTCTGATTAAAGCTTTCATATTACTTGTCTAGGTCTGTTGTAGTAATCACTGGGTTACATTGCACGGAAAGTGCTATACAAGCACACGAACACCACAGGTCCCTCTGCAAGAGGTGAAGAGGGTCCAGCTAGGAAGGTTTGCTATGCTTGGAGGGGAGGGAAACATTGGCCGTGGTTACCCAGGTGAAACAGTTCATTTTTGTTTAAATGAAGCTTGGGTTTGCTACCTAGTATATGTATGTGAGAAGAAGTAATTACAAGGATTTCAGTTCTTGGGCCAGAATGGCTGTCTCAGAGATTTAGACACTGTATCTACTGACAAAATGCTTTGAAAACCACGGTAGACACCTGAGCCTGCTGTGGGGTAGGGCAGAGTATCAAATTCTCGCTAGTACAGGATCTGACTTGATGGAGAACGTCGGCTACCAGAAAATAAAAACTCACTAGGGTGTGGGGGAGAATGCCTTTCCTGAGGAGGTGTTCTGTTTTTATTGTGGGGTGGAAGAATAGGAGAAACACATAAAACTGACAGATGGCTGAAGGAAAAATGCAGAACCTGAAAAATGAAAGACTTCTGTGCTGTGGAAAAAAGTTCCATTTTCGTATTTCAGATGTGTACTGCAAGTATACCACTCCAACAGCAAGGCGTAAGCTGATAGAGAGGTACTTGAGAGCCCTCATGCAGAAGGAGCTCAGCATTTTTAGCTTCTTTGCAAATAAAACTAAAAAAAGGGTAAAATTAATGTCTGTAATCCTGAAGCTTTGATGGATCTCAGTAACACTGTTGACTAAAAAGCACATTTATATTTCATTAGAATAAAGCTCTCATGATAAAGGTGACCTAAGAGGGGGAAATGAACTTGTGCACTTCTCTGTGGCTTATAAAAATGCATTAAAATTGTTCTTGCTTAACCTTAGAAATAAATTGATTGAAAGCTGTCTTCCTTGGTTTGGTAAAAGGTCTTGGGGAAGCAAGTAGCTGGAGCAGACGAGAACTTTCTTTTTAGTTGTAGGCACTTGGCATTAGAATTGTTGTGTTTATTTATACCTTGCTGGCTTCTGATGGCTTCCACAAATGTGCTGAAACATAAGAGAAATGCAGCCCCTTGTCTGAAGGTTTACAAGGGTTGGCATTTATCTCAGTTGCTTGTCATGGCTCATGACATGTTTCTTATGTGTTAGAGATGGTAGCTAAAACAAGGATAAAAAGCAGCAAATAGCCTAAGGCTGGAGGCTTTAGCCGGTGGCGTAGCTACACAGGTACATCTGAACTGATCAAAATCTGTCAGGTAGATGCTCTGAACTGGTGTTAATCCCATCCACAAACAAGACGCCTTGTGTTTCTGTGCATGAACCTAGCAGCACCCCGTGGCATCACCCAGCAAATTCCTTTAACTTTATGTCTAAAGGAATTCCTGTAATTTTATTCATGCAAAGGGCCATTAGTAAGAGCATGGCTCTGGTCCTTGTGTTTCTGAATACAGGGGCTAATTAAGATAATAGCTGACAGAGTATCGATGACGTAGGAAAAGGGTGACTGCAGCTTCTCCCCAGGCATTGCGGGAGCAGCGGCAGGGCTATGGGTGCTTCTGCCTCACACTGTGAAGCGCAGGGCAGCTACAAAAGTCCTAACACTTGTGTGTGTTTTTGCTCCCCCTTAAGAATGATATTCAGGTTTCCACAATATAGTTAGATGCTTTTGAGTCATGCCATTCTTAAATTGACAAGCTGTATTGATTTTTTTTTAAAATGGGTCATTTACATTTTATTTATAATAATATGACTTTTGCAACATATTAACTTTATATTTGAGATCTTCTGGATTACCTCCACCCTATTCTGACATATATGTATGCATATCCACCCTTCCCCTTTTCTTTTGTATTGCTTCTCTGAGGACTTAATCGCCTATGTGATTTGTTTAGTATTTTTATTTTAGGGCAGACTATTCAATATGAAGCAGTCACTGGGGCTTGAGCTTTGCCGACATGAATGAAAAGCAAGCTGTGAACAGCTATTCCTTTTCCCAGCCACTGCGCCACCTCTACAGCCCTGCTGTCAAGAGCCGATTGCATGACTCGACTCGAACACGCTCCAGGCAATATCAGCCTGGGTAAAAACGTGAGGCTGGGTCAGGTTAGGAGTCCTTCCAGCTCCGATCCTGCTGTGAGTGATGAGTTAGGGGATGCTTAGAGTAGAGAAACAGAGCAAGTTAAAACAGTCCTTCTTCTGATGTGTGTACTCAGCATCTACCAGTCTGCGCTAGAGGGATTTTACTGTACCCACACTGTTGTGTTAGGTAGCCCTTGGTGGACCTTTTCTCCATTAATTTATCGAATTGCTTTTTAAGCCTGCTTATACTCCTGACCTTCATAATCTCTTGTGGCAGCGAGTCCCACAATTCATGTGTGTGGTATGTGAAAGCGTATTTTTTCTTGTTTGTTTTAAACACATTCCCCACGACCCTCACTCTGTTGTGATATAGCTCTTTGGTGACGGAAGGTGGCGAATAATCCATTCCCAGTTTATCATCATACTATTCAGGATTTTGTGCACCTCTGTCATACCCCTGTGAGTTGTCTCATTTCCAGGCTAAATCGCTAGTCATTCCTCATACCAAATCTATTCCATTAAATCTGATCATCTTTGCCACATCTATTCTATTATTTTTGAGACGGGGCAGCCAGAGCAGCATGCAGTATTGCAGCAGCATGTGCTGGAGTTGGCACAAAGTGAGGGTGGCAGCTTCTTATCAGGGTGGGGAGGTGGAGGGATGTGGGAAGGAGCCCAGTAAGACCCTTTTGGCAGCATTAAGCTGTTTTATCAGCTTAGTTAACTCAGGAAACTGTATCTTTACCATTCAGCCCTTTTCCCCAAGTAGCAGGGATCCTTGTGAGACTTCTTGGTAACTTTACTCCACAATAATTAGCAAAACCTTTGTCATTTGGTGCTATATGAATATCCTATGTTATGTCATTAGTTTTATTTACTTGTAGAACAGAGTTGCTATATAGGCAATGGAAATCATTACAAATTTGAACTAGATTTGTACACATACTTGAAAAATGAGGTTACAAATACATGAGCAAAGGTCATTCAAGAATGGAGCAGTTCAGTATTGTGTTTAAATCTCAAACTTATTAAGTACCCTTTGAATTTACAGGTTTTGCAAACAAGCAGATATACAATATCTCTGGTGTAAAATGTGCACAGTTTATTATTACTTATTTTATGCCGCTGAAAAAGGGCATAAAGAGGGATGAAAAAACTTCCTCCTGTTTACAGAGTAAAGTGGCAGTCATGTGCCAGAGAGGTGTGCATTTTCTCTTGAGGAAAAACTGAGAAAGTTTGAAGGGTGGGAAAAGGTTAATACCAGTAGGATCTTACTGCTTTTCTATGATCCCCTTATGTCTCTTTTCAGTGGGTGTATTTACTTGACTTAAGTAAGACCTTATTTCATTACAACTTTCAATTCCTCCAAGCATCCACTTCTTTAAAGCAAGGGTCAAACTTAGGAAAATGTATGGAATAAGAGTTCTTCTGCAAGTGTTACTAATAGCATTCATCCTGGAGAAATGGCCACTCGAAGTAAAGGTGCAGGAGTGTCATGCTTCTGGTAGGTCTCGGAAACTTTATCTTTACTTTTCCTCTGCCCATTGAAATGTGCTTCAAAATAAAAGTTGCACCTGAAAACATAGCTAGGAATATTTTAAAAGCTATATTGTGCTTTAAGGACTTCATGCCTTGAAGTAAGGGAGGTAATCATGTTGGCTTCTTTAAGCCATCCTTTTTAAACATTTTATGCCTTTTTGAAGGGAATGCCCATCCCTAGGGACCAATGTCTTGTTGCATCCCATGGGATTCTTCCATTACTCCTGACATCAGGCATACCAAGAAACCGGCAGCACTTCAGAAGGATAGGATTAGACCCCTTCTAGCCCTGGGGAACGGTGCTCATTGTGTTGGCTGGTCAGGAACACTATGTGGGACATACACACAGCTCCTCTGTGCCGTGGCTGAATTGGTGACAACCTGCGTTGTGCCCACCATGGGCAATGCTGGGGGTGGGAAGTGCCCTGGACAACATCAGTGAACAGACTACACAGTTACGCTCACCAGCCTTTGTGTATTCCACAGCTGATGTAAAGCAGAATGGACTCTGAGCCTTGGAAAAAGAAGGAAGAGAGCTCCAAAGAGCTCTCTGGTGAGAATTACACTGAGAAGGATTTTGGCAGTTTATGGTCTGTTTTTTTGCAGTTGTTGCAGAGCTTTGTGTGATCTGTGAGGCACTCACATAGAAGAAATGAGCAATGCAGATTAGCTGTGTAGGCGACAGATGTTTTGCACATACGCAAAAAGGGATCGCACAGTAAGGTCGGAAAGACAGCAGTTGTGCAAAAAAACAATTCCCAGGTGAATGTTTTGTTTCCAGTGCTTTGGGAGACGCATTTACAGAGAGTTCACAGAATTTATTTATTCAGAGTCCTCTTTGTTTCCTGCTCCTTTCCTGGCCGTGCCCGGAGGATTTTTCCATGGACTAGAGAGAGGTGTTTCGCTTTGCACCAGCCTGCTCAGTGACTGCCCATACCTCCTTGTTTGATCAGTTCCCAGCAATCATTCTGCCCATGCCTGCTGATCATGTAATGGGCTCTTCTCCACCCTTCCAACATCTCGTTTCAGGCAACATGGCTATAGATACATTCACTGCCATTTGATTTTTTTTTAAATTAAATATCATGCACATGAGAATGAATGTCTAAAAGCACTAGGTAAAAGTTAAAGCTTTCTGCGTTCAGCCATCAAATGGTTTTCCTTGAGCTGCTGTTGCTACGAAGAAGATTGCTTTTGTCTGTACCTGTAGTAATCCTACAGTGTTTGCAACTCGTTTTCCACTTTTTTTCTCCTTGATAAAAAATGATATGAGTTCATATGTTCACAAAGTGGGTGTAAAATGTAGCTTTTCCTTTGTATGTATCGCAAAGCGCCAGGCATTGAAAACCAAACCTCCCCTGGCCACATGAATCAACAGTAGTTGATTATCTATTAAAAAATGCCTCCCTTGTTTAGCCAGAGGTATTTTTACAAATTATGTTCTTCTAATGCACCACCACCTTGGATGAAATATGGGCCTTCAAACCCAGATGAAAGGCTTCAGTTGTGATAAATAAAACAAACAGAACTTCCTAACAAATCCAGTTGTATGATAATGTGAAAAGAATAGCAGCAAGGGCTCCTGGCCATAATCCGACTGAGTTGGGAAATATCGGTGGCTTTACTTGGTATGCTCATTTTTAATTTACAATGGCTATATAATGTAGATGGGCCTGAGTCTCATCTAAACTGAGGTTTGTCCTTCCTGTGGTCATTCAGATGCAGTGGAAAGGAACGGCGCCTTAATGGTGTGTGGATCAGCAAGCCCAAATCTACATCTGTCAGCCTCCTTTCTTACCACACTGGCCTTGCTCTGTTTAGATTATAGATTCCTACCCTTGCTGTTATCTGTTCCTTTTGATAAACTCTGCAATGAGAGGAAATGTTTTTGCATCATTTTCGGGAGTCCTGTTTCCTATTTGAGATCTGAGAAATGGCTTGTAGCACTAGGACCCTTGGGAACTTATTTTTCTGCATGGAAACTAGACCAGCATAATGAGTACCCTCTGTGCAAATTCAATATTAGTTCTACACCTAAGGTCAAGCAGAAGTTAATGACCATTTTTTACATACAGAAATCAGTTATGAAACCAACATTAGATTTCATGCTTTTGTCATTTTAAAATGAAATAAAATGCTGGAGTAATTTATATTAAATTGATTTAAACTACAAAGCATAAATATCATGAATCCCAGATTAGTGTTTGAGAGAAAATGGCATCATTGTCACTTGTGCAATAGTTCAATTTACAAGCATCTTTATTCCATCCCATGCTTGCTGTGCTTTTTTAGATACAGAGATGTTGAACAATGCTGTAAGCGGGAGTCTGTCTTTAACAATTTTTGCATTTTCTTTGTTTCTTTAATTAGCTGATTTACTCAGCTGATTGCACAGCTGTCTGGGCAACACCCCCCCAGGGGTCTGCCAACTGTTTCAGAGATATGTAGTGTACTCAGTGAAGGGAAATCTGTACAATAATTTGCATATATATATGCAGAAATAGTGGGAAGGAATGAGAAAGCTCAAAGGCAATTTTTGTATTGCTAATAAAAGGAAACATGTTAAGGATGAGCTTAAAAAGCTTTCTCTTTTCAGTAATTTCTGGGAAAAGATTACAGTTTCATGGTAAATAAGGAACCAATTCTCAGTTGGAGGGTTTTATTCCTGGGATTATCGCTGTCTCTTATATGCAGCTTTTGGGGATTTCAGATGTATTCAGTGCTTGTTGGTTTTCCGCCTTTAATTTGGAAACAGGACTAAAAAATGCAGGAGTATGCATGAGGACCTGGTCTGGCTTAAAACGGTCCCCAAATCTGAGGTTTGTAAAGCATTTACTGGCTGTTCATCTTCCTTTCCACCGCTCAGCGCTAGTGCCTTACGTAAGCTAGAGGATCTGGCTTTTAGTTTCCCCAGTGGTATCAGTATGAGCTATTCATTTTTTTCCACTCTGATAAATTAATAAGCATCAGCAAACATTATAACGCTGTCAAACAGCTCAGAGCTGCCATAGTAACCAGCCTCTCTAGAGCTCGCTGTATACCCTCCACAAAGAATAACAAGGGATACCACAAGCTCCATTGTTCAAAATAACAATAAAGTTTTCAAAAATCATGAAATTAGCTTAGAATGATGTGATTTTAAAAAAATACTTTTTTTGCTTTTTGTGTCTGAAAAGCTTCATGCTAGCAACTTCCTTTGGAAAAAAAAACAGAAAAGAAACATGCCTCAAAAAATTTGGGATATAAGAAGAATGCTACAAGTTGGGAGCTTCCCAGCAGCTGATGATAAATCAACTGGTGCAGGCTGCTGGCAATTCGGAGCGCTGGAGCCTTCCCCCGGGGAATATTCTTGCAGATTCCTGAGGTCTTTTCAACAGTGATGGTTTGACAAGGACAGAAAAACAGGCTATAACCATCCAGCAGGGACGAGACAGTGAAAATCTGTTGGCTTGTCAAATAACAAAGTTGTTCTGTTCAGAAGTAGGCTCTTTACCACTTGTGGTGTGTGTCTCCTATCTGTAGAGGGCACGTTAGGTGCCTTTTGCTTACTGGCTAGAAAAAAGAGATGCGTATATGAACTTTGATCACACAGTACTGAAAAGGTTGAAATCTTGCAAAGGGCAGAGTCGTTTGATGTTCTAGGATGTTAGCAGGTTAAAGAACAACACTAAATAATAAATGAACGTCCTCATTTGAAATGAAGGAGCATCACTGAAAACATGAGGGACGTAGCCGAAGGGGTGACCGAGCTTTGTATGGCGAGCGGAGCTGCCTTTGGAGCAGCTGTGGGGACAGTGAACTCCTCATCCAGCCCGTGCAAGGGCTGTGCAGGTGAGCCTGGCAGCGTTTGCAGCTGGGATCCCGCACGCTCCGGCTGCTCCCGAGGCTATGCCTGAGGGTTTGCAACGTGCTAAGCAAGTTCAGTCTTGGGAGCAGCCTAGGGCAGCGCAGAAGTAAACTGCATGTCTGCCAAGGGCAACGTTTATGGGCTCCCCGCCCCCAAAAGGCAGGCAATCCTGGTCCCGCAGTTGGACTTCACAGCAAGCTCAAGGGCTGAAGCTGGAGTTGTGTGGCACAAGGGGTCTGGCAGCAACGCCGGCTTGCAGGGTGCCCTGTCCCCCGCCCTGCCTGCTGCCTGGGGGCTCTGTTCTCAACCGGGTCATCAAACCGAGCCAGGTTAAAAGTAATCCTTTGCCAATCCACAAACGCCAAATGCTTTACGGTAGTACGGAGAGGGAATAGTAAGTACAGGAGGTGTGGGACAGGCAGTAGTGATGGGGAGCTAAGCTGGCTTTCTGTCCTGGAATGGCCATGTGGGTGCCACCCAGAGTGAGTTGCTTACGGATGGACAGATGTCCCTGCCTGCTGTTCAGCAGCAAAATGGTTAACTGTGATGTCCTCTCTTAAGCATTTAAATAATTAGCTTTCAAAGTTAACACCCTATTAAGCCAAAAGGAGGAAGTTCACACCTCTCCTGGTGTTATTGTTCCAGTCTGGCTGGCTGCGGCAGCAGAATGACGCTAGTGCCTTGGTTTGTGTTGTGAAGGTTATCTTTGCAGCCAGAAGGGGTAGAAAGAAGAAACTTCATTTACAGAAAAGGAAGAAAGCACAATACAGCAAAGCCTCTGGGAAGATTGCAAGGCTGTGGGTTCCAGGAGTTAGTTTATGCGTGGATTATTTTTTTTAACTGTCCTTTCCACTTTCAGTTGGGTAAAAGATTCTGCTGTTTTGAATAAGACAAAGTATTAAAATGAAATAATGTGCATTGTATTATGTGACTTTTTAAAATCTTACTCTTCAAACGTGATTAATTTACCTTCAGTTTGGGGCTGTACAGAACAGCGTATCGTGGAGGCACTGCTCTGTGGGTAACCCTGGCACCCACCCTGGCAGGATTCTTTCATAGGCAGAAGATCCATAGTGCTGCAGGTGGCTGTTGTGACCCTCACTGTGTGCCAGTCTGTCTAGCCCTTTAGCATGCCTGTAATGCTCCATGCTGCCGAGAAGGACAAATCCCTTCCAATGGCTTAAATCTACTTTAAACTTTGTAGCGTGGCAGTAAAAGCGGGGGAGCACTGTTGGTCAGTAATGGTGGCACAACGGATGTGCTCAGTTCCAGTGTGAGCGATGGTTATGTTCCCTTTCCCTTCACACCCCCGTGTGATGGCTGATTCTGCTGAGGTAGCTAGTACAAAATGATTTAGTTTTGTTTCTTATTTCTTTGTTATTTTTTCTGCTGATTTAACGAGCTCAAATGGGATTACTAAAGGACAAGGCTCTCCCCCGCAAGAATTCTTTGTTCCAACATTAGTTTATAGAAGAATCTGCTAGCACAATCTCAGCTCTGGTCCATGGGGGCACAAGGAACTCAGATCAGATGATGGCCCTTGTGATCCTTAAGTGAGCACAAAAAATCAACATCCTGAATTCCCTAGGCTAATTTGCAAATGGACACATTTGAACTGCACCTTAGCAAGCTAATGCTCATTTAACATCTTCTTCTTTCATTCATGGTGACCTCTCCTCCAAAGGAGGAGAAATGCTGCAGGTAGAAAAGGGAATTAGTCACTCTATGTTTGTTTGCATT
The DNA here is from genome assembly GCF_000699145.1 of Aptenodytes forsteri. Lineage (NCBI taxonomy): Eukaryota > Metazoa > Chordata > Aves > Sphenisciformes > Spheniscidae > Aptenodytes > Aptenodytes forsteri. The sequence continues at coordinate 3,107,148 of NW_008795527.1, forward strand.
TTTTTTTTCTGTCACAGGTCTTAAGTCTGAACCCAAACACAACATTAAATAGATACATATAGACCAGGGTAAGCCACCTTTGCCTTTCCCCGATGTTGCTGCTTTGTGAGACATGCTGGGGTATTTGTATCAAGGACAAAAGCCGGGTTTATGCTGGCGGAGAAGGAAGGGTTTGGCCCAGCTCCAAAGTTCACAACTTTTTTGTATGTACATGTTACAATTTTAGGGAACTGTCCCAGAATCAACACTCGCCTGGGAAATACTTTCCCATCCCACCCTAACCTTCTGCTCACTTTTCCTACAGTTGAATTTGCAACGTCAAGCCTTTTTATTAAAAAATAAAAGGCCAGTTGACAGTAAGTGGGAAATTATCTTTGAATTCTTATATTTTATGACAGAACTTGTATTGCGGGCACAAGAGCCCACGAGGGTAGCGCCTGGGCCAATTCAAGGGGTCTCTGTAAGTTGTCATGGGGTTAGGAGGCACACTGTGTGTAGAAATACAGCTATTGGTTTCTTCTCTGTGTGTGATGACCCCTGTGAACATAAATTTCTGAATACAGTGGAATATTTTAAGAGATTTGTGGTTTTTTCTGTATTTTATAGACAAAACACGTAGTAACATTTTCATACAGAAACCAAGAAAATATAATTAAGGGTTGTTATTTGTCTGTGTGACCACTTCAGCCTTCAAGGGACTATGTTCTTGTGATGGAAAAAAATGTATGAGATGGTGTGATTCCTTGAGTATTGCTCCCTGGCTGTAGTTAAAGGGGTTCAAGTCGTGGCTGGTTCTTATGTGTTTGGATAAGAGGCAGAGAGGACACAAAAATCAAGTTTATGATGGAAATATCATGAAAAAGAGGCCGGCTGCTCCCTCTCTCCCAAGAGGGCTGCAAGAACGTCAGTGTGAGGTCTGGGACTTTTTCTTTTCCTTTAAGAAAATATTTACTGGTTCTTTTCTACATTCCTTACACAGTCTAAACAACATTGAAGCCAAGGAGGGCTGGGTTTGGACTATGAACTTTTTCAGCTTTTTTAAAGTTGAGCTGTGAAATTGCTGATAAAAACAGCTTTTTTTTTTTTTTTTTTTTTTTGGAAGCTGTTCACTTAGGGTACATCTAAACTGATGTTGTTTTCTCATCATCTTTAAAATTGCTCATGCTAAAATTTTTCAGCACCCAAGGATACCTGGATCCATTGGGGTTGTGGACACATACCCTCTTTCTCTTTCCCTTTGTGCTAGGGAAAGGGTGTTACTACCCTCAGCCCGGGGTGTTTGCTGCTTGTCACTAGCTCCCTGGCCAGATACTGTCCCTTCGCTAATCTGCCAGCCCAGCCAGGTTAGCAACAGCGTACTGCTCCTCAAAGGTCCGCCTGTTTGCTTTGGTTGAAGATGCTCTGGGGTGCTTGCCCTGGCACCGGGCAGGGAATGGGACACTTGTAATAGAGCCCGGTGACAAGAAGCCAGTTGGCAGCCACTAACCTTTTCCCCTGGCACAGCTGTTTGCAGAGCGCCCATCTGCTCAGGCTTATTGGAAAAGCTGGCTGGATCAATGTAAATCACTTAAACCTGGACCCGTGGTCTTGTTACTAGCAAGGTGCCACTCCTTTAAATGCCATGATTAATAGCCAATGTCTGTGGGGATATTTTGCCCATCAGTGGCTAAAGCAAATTGATTTTGGGAGAAATCAGAAAATTGAAAGGAGAGTTGGGGAAATGTGTTTCTGCTAACGCAGCCACAGACTTCAGTGATTTGCAATTGCTCAAACAACCATTTTTTAACATTCGTTAATGCCTTCTGGCATTGCAATGTTCCCAGCTCATGCCGGTTGTTCTGAGTAGCATTCAATAGCAAATGGATATCCTGAATGCTTTGTGTCCCCCGTAGTGGCAGAGGGTAGAACGGGGTCACGCATGTGCGGGAGTGTGCAAGAGGATGAGGTAGCTCTTGGGGAGGAAGGCTGGGAGGCGGGTTGCAAGAGAAGGGACTGCACAGAGCCCCCAGCTCGGTTGGATGGAGTAGGTTACCTTGGGAAACCCCGACCTGCACTAGGAAAGCAGGGGCCACATGGGGCTGTTGAGGCAATGACTGGTTACTGCTTCACTGGGTCACACGTGACATTGCCACAATGTCCCAAGCACGTTTTGATTTTGCCTAGCTTTAAATGCTGCTGGGATTTAACCCCCATTATACATGCTTTCTGTTATAGGTATAGATTGACCCTGTGTTTTCAGCATTCACCTTGAATTTCAGAGGTTGGCTGGTAAAGTGATGTCAGCAAACCCACGAGTGAAGATTTATACTGGACCTCTGTTTTCATAGAATCATAGAATCATTAAGGTTGGAAAAGACCTCTAAGATCACCGAGTCCAACCGTCAGCCCAACACCACCATGCCCACTAAACCATGTCCCTAAGTGCCACATCTACATGTCTTTTAAATACCTCCAGGGATGGTGACTCAACCACTTCCCTGGGCAGCCTGTTCCAATGTTTAACCACACTTTCAGTAAAGAAATTTTTCCTAACG
>NW_008795527.1:3109703-3145423 GCF_000699145.1 Aptenodytes forsteri
ACCCAGACACACGAAGCTAGACCTCATGGCTCACGTTACATGTATTAGCTCAGTGATGGTATCCTGGTTGTATGTCTAAAAATTCAGGCTGAGGGTTGAGGAGAGCTTAGGTGAGGGTGGCTGATGAAGGTAGTACTGCTACCTCTACAGCCGATCTGTTCATCAGTCAAATCCCGGGCTGCCTCAGCTCACGGACATAGTTTTACGGCAAAACAGGACTGGTGATCCTTGTCTGAAAACACAGTGCTGTGAGCTGTGGCAGTTCAGTTGCAGCCTGACGACCAGCTCAGGTACCCAGGGGTGAAGGAGAGAGGAGGTGGACAGGAGGAAGCACACAAGCTGAATCCTCCTTCCCATCCATCAGAGCCATGAGTCTGGTGTTGTTCAGGACGTGGACTTGCTCTACCACTTCAAGGATGCTTTTGTTGTCACAACTGCGATGGCTACACTGGCAAATCGTTCAATGCGTACAAAAGATCGATGATATTTGAGTACGTGCTTGTAATATTCTGTATTCTGATACAGAAAATACAATCACTATTTCTGATACAGAAAATACATTTCCTTTGATAATGGATTAAAAAAGATCCCTGAATGGAATAAACTGTGTGGACAAAATGACTTTTTTTCCCCTTTTATAATTACATATTTTTACTACTTTTTTTTTTTAATAGCATAACTGTGGGGAAAGAAAGAAGAATTATACCCTATATGACATAGCAATATCAGCAGAAATCCTGCAGTAAAAAGAAAATAAATCCATATGCTTTATTTTAGAAGTCAAGAACAGTCTAAAGTTACTTTTAAGTTGCTGGATGCTGCCTAAAGGTTAGGCTGCATTTTGTCTGCAGCAGATGCTGAGCACCCAACCCAGACACACGAAGCTAGACCTCATGGCTCACGTTACATGTATTAGCTCAGTGATGGTATCCTGGTTGTATGTCTAAAAATTCAGGCTGAGGGTTGAGGAGAGCTTAGGTGAGGGTGGCTGATGAAGGTAGTACTGCTACCTCTACAGCCGATCTGTTCATCAGTCAAATCCCGGGCTGCCTCAGCTCACGGACATAGTTTTACGGCAAAACAGGACTGGTGATCCTTGTCTGAAAACACAGTGCTGTGAGCTGTGGCAGTTCAGTTGCAGCCTGACGACCAGCTCAGGTACCCAGGGGTGAAGGAGAGAGGAGGTGGACAGGAGGAAGCACACAAGCTGAATCCTCCTTCCCATCCATCAGAGCCATGAGTCTGGTGTTGTTCAGGACGTGGATTTGCTCTACCACTTCAAGGATGCTTTTGTTGTCACAACTGTGATGGCTACACTGGCAAATCGTTCGATGCGTACACAAGATCGATGATATTTGAGTATGTGCTTGTAAGTAAATGAGTACGGTGTAAGGTGAAGTCACTTCTCATGTGTTTCATCGTGTCTGACCCTCCTAACCTGCCACGTGTCACATTTCAGAATGGCTGAGGGCTTGATGTCCCACTAAAATACAGCGGGTGGGCATGTTGACTGGAAGAGTATCTTGGACTATAGCTAGTAAAGCTACTTATAGATATAGCTGTTTGCAATACGGAAGTCTGATGTGTCTCTTCAAATGTGGTCCTTGTTTCTTTAGCTAGGTAAACTGATAATTCTGATTTCCACCCGTCCAGAGCTTACTTGTTTGATCCAAACCATTTTTCTTTAAAGTCTGGCAAAACTCACTGGTGTTAAGCAATGTTAATTGAGCTAAGTTACTCGTTTCTCTTATTGTGCCAGCAGCAAATAACCTTCAATAGAACATCTTCTGCTACAGTTTCTTCCGGAGATGATTTTCATGGATAGTGGTGGTGTTTGTTAAGATTGAGATGCATACAAAGAATTTTCCAAGGCTGAGATGAGGGATAAATCTGCTTATTTTGTTTAGTCTGAATTGACCTTCTGCAATATAATGAAAATAAAGGGGTGTCTGATTTTTTTATTCTTTGTGAGTCATCGGGTCTTGTTATAATGTATGGAAAAGTGGAGTTTCCTTAAATGTCACCGTTTTATCAGGGCTAGCAGTAGCAGGAATGTAACTATTTAGTACTGCATTTTACTGCCTGGGAAAAATAAGGTATACCTTATAGGATTTGTCCAAAACCACTCGATGAGTTAACTGGAAAGCCAAACTTGGAACGAGGTTTCTTGAATGGTCATCCTATTTGATCTAAACTGGGCCATGCTGCTTTGCTGCATCTTATGATTTGAACCTGCCTGCTTCCAATACATTCCCTCTTTCTTATTTTAGCAATTCATCAAAATGAAGAAAACAGCAGTCAAGAAATAAGAGGACTAGAAGAGCTCAAGGATACCTCTGATGCTCAGGTAAATGTGCAAGATTAATGGCGTCTCAGGGACTTTTTCAGATCTACAAGTTGAAGGATCTGCTTTCAATAGCTCTGGGAAATGGATTTTCCTTGATGTTCTGCACAGGGAGCCTGTATGAAGGAGAAAGTCTGCTGGATCTTGTCTTATGTGACTATTTAGAATAAGATTGATGATTACCCTGGGAATTAATCCCATGATGTTGAAATCTGACAGCATTCTTAAACTGTCTTTCTGCTCTTTTTAGATAATACACAAAGCATATACCAGATGTGAAAATAAAATGAGATGTGTTTTAGGAGGCAAAGGCATGTGACATTTTGATTTAATTTTAATCACTGTAAGTAGACATGCAATGAATTGAAGATACTTATTCGTCACTCGAGTGTAAGCAACAACCTTTTTCTTTCCTTCCCTAACTGCCTTCATTTACAACTAAAGCATCCTTCTAGATATTGCTCAGAAGAAACTTAACTGCATTTTAGAGTATTTTATTGTGGAATTGCTTACCCTTTTTAATTCTGTGAAACTTTTTTGATTAATCTCCAGTTCATTCAATCATTCAGTTCATGCATTCAGACTGTGCAAGTGTAACTATATTGCTCATTGTATTGGTACTGATTATTGCTTTTAATTTAAAATTGATTTCTCCCAGTCTTGACTGTTTGTTTTTTTTTCTTCTATTCCTCTTGAAAATCTTATGTTTCCTACCAGTTGCCACCTTTTCTCCTTCCTACGTATGCAATTTGCAGTTCCTGTCTCCGATTTATCTCCTAACACCTTGCCCGCTAAAAAGCTGTGTGCGAGAAAGACAGGATTTGCACTGCTCTCTGTGAGCGAGCCTAGCTGAAGGGGTACAAGCCATGTAGCCAAGTTAGCAGTACCTATATCTTAATAAAGGTAGGGGCGGTCTCGACCACAGTGAGCCCAGGAGGGGCTGTAGGCAGCTCCAGTAGCAGACCTGGGCCATGGCAGACACCTGGAGAGCGCAGGCAGAAGAGTTGGGGACCATGCGGATATGCCTACTGCGTCGGTGTGTAACTAGGCTTTTCTAGCATACTCCTCAGAGTAACGCTCGAGCAAGATGTTCGGAAATGGCCTGCTCTTTTCTTAATTGCACACAGTTTCAAGTCTATTTAAAAAAAAAAAAAAAAGTGTAGTAGGAGCCCTATTGTGTGAAAATTTTGTTACCCGACTTTGATTCCTAATTCACATCAGCGCGGGGCTGAGGATCAATCTTCTAGAGCTCAGCTGTGCATTACAAAGCTATAGAAAAGACCCAGGGGGAAATACTGACCTCACTGCACAAAAAATCTGGCTTTCTGTTTTCTTTTTTGGGTTTCATATATGCTCAGTTCTACTTGATTGTTGTAGTTTTTTTTTTTTTTTAAATGTTTGTTCACATTTATGTCAGAGGTGTAAAAAGAAAGACTATGACATGTGTGCTTAAAGCTCCTAAGTAGCCAGCTAATAAGATTACATGGGCAGATTATAAAAATCCATAAGAATTTATTATTGGGATATTGATTTGCTCAGCTTTTATTTGGCTGGAAACCAGCTTCTAAAATTTGAAAGAATTTGAAACACATTTAAAATTAAACAGTTATTAAGTGAGCAGTTAACAAAAGCGTTCAAGCGCCCAACTGGGAGGAGAGCAGGAGCGTTATCAAAGCAGCTGTTGCTCCAATTTGTTTGTCAGTGCCATAAAAACGACATCCTGCAAACACCGAATCCAGTTTGGTTTAAGGGTGTGAATGATTTTTTTTTTTTCACTTTAGTGAGACCGTGCATGTGACTGGAGCAAAGCAAATGATCTTTCGAGGCAGTGGCATATGGTTTTAAGTTTTCAGGTTGATCAAAGGTGAAGCCTGTAATAATTATGTTGTTTTCACCAGACACAGAAGGAGACAGAGGTGCGGTGGAAAAAAACCAAACCACCACAAACCTCTTCTGTTAGTAGAGTTGAAGGGTGTGGTGCCTGCTCTAAACACCGCTCTGCGGGATGGAGGCTTGACTTACATTGGAGTTAGTTGACAAAACTGGTAGAAGTGTGGAAAAAATTCAGTACATGGATTTTTAAAAGCGAGCATGCTGTAAACAGTGTAAATAATGTAAATAAAAAAGCCCATCGTGTCTGCCTAGGGCTGTCTTAATTCACCTCTGTGTCACTGCTAGCATATTCATTTATGGCCTTTGCAGAGGGTGTGTTTTCCAATGGATGTGCTGAAACAGAAAATGTGTTGTCAGCATCTTTGCTTTTCCAACCTCAGTAGTGACAAATTTACTTTCCTTCCCATTAAACTTTTTTATTTCATTTCAAATATTGCATAAACACCTTTAATTATAGTAATTTTGTGCCGTGAATGGTAGTAAAGCCTTACTATAAAGCTTTTACATTCTTTTATTATTCATTAAATTAAAGCCAGTTAAAATATGCAACTTTGTGATTTTCACCTTCACATAAGTTAGTACTTGTGTCTCTGTTGGTGTACACGAATTAGAGGACTAAGCACCAACATTTGGGCATGCAGGATTTTGGAGGGTGTGTGCCCACACAAAATACAAACTGAAATTGCACTTTGCAAGTAGGGCGGCTCGCCTTTACCCTTTTGCCTAACAGCTTCAAAGGTATTGCTTGAAAATTAAATTTATATTGGCAAGTGAAAATGACCAGTAATAGGAGACTCTTAACAGCATCTTCCCAACCAGCTTTTAGAAGCTGTCATCAATTAATTAATTAGTTGACCTGGATGCTTTCTTATAAGTATTTAGCAGAAAGATTTATAGTGGAAAGTCAGCATAATTGAGGAAATCAGAATTAAAAGCGAGGGATTCATATTTTTCTTCTTAATTATGAAAAAGCATGTTTAGCCTTTTGTATTTCAAGTGCATTCTTTACTCCCAGAGCCAAGCATGTACATTTAACTTGATAATACCTTAGCCCTCCCAGAAATTTTTTAGTTGACATTTTAGCCTCTGGAAACCCAATAAAATAAATATTTTTTTCACATTCTCTGTAATTCTTTAAATTAAAGAATAGTTGGGGAGGAGGGGACATGTTAAAATGGAAGACTACTTCTTGGTGGTTATTTGAAACAGGACAATATGATTCTTTAATGAAATTGCCAACTTGAATACAGACGGTATTCGTGGCAGGGGTAATGGGCTCGTATCTAGAGTTACTTTTTCCTGGGGGTGCTCATCCATGCAGAAAGCCATAACATGCTCTGTCTGAACACAGGGCGAGGGGTGAAAGAGAGCGAGGCCCATGCGTTCAAAAAGTTGTCTTTCTCCAGGATGTTTCTTCCACTTGAACATACTGAAGCCAATTGGTCCCCCCAAAGTGAGATCCCCCTCCCTCAGCTTAAAAAAAAGTGGTTTTAACCATTGGGCTTTGCTTCATACACAAGATCAATAAATATTTGTTCAGCAGAGTGAACACTGCATTTCTGTCGATGTCCATCTGACATTTGAAGTACAGGGACTTGTAACCATCTATGCCGCTCGTAGGTCATGGTCTGACTTGGCTGGGCACAAGATGAAGGTGGGGAAAGTCCCTCCGCAGTAGTAGGATCCCAGATCCAGAGAGGCTGTCAATCTTTACAGTCCCAAAGCCAAAATAGTCCCAGAGCCCTAATAGGCCATAACACTTTGAGTTGTCCTTAGCCTACAAGCCTGGGGGGATTACAGTGCACAGATGTATACTCTCTGCTAGAAGCATCCCGAAGCCATGAAATAAGCAGGTTTGGCTCTAGCTGATGTCCCCAAGCCATCAAAGCGTTGTGAAGCGCAGACATCTGACCTCAGCCAAGTCTGTGACAACTGCCTAGGCTTCCTGTGCAAATTACTGGGAAAAAAAGAAGAATTTTAGGAAACAACTCATCTGACCATTTTTAAATGTCTACGGTAGAGTAAAAAAAAATTCATAAGTACCTCTTTTTCTCTATCGATTAAAGAGAGTTGGCACAACTAGCTCATTATATTCTTCCACATTTGATAAAATCAGTCTCACTCCTGATCTGCAGGTGATAACGGTGTCTCAGAACTGGTTTATAAATCCATGTCCTCGATTTAGAAGATCAGGAGCTAATCTCATAGAAAATGTAAGGATCTTCAGGTTAAGCGCTGCAATTTCTTATTTTCTTGGTGGATTTCTGACCTTCAAACCAGTGTGTAGGTTCCTTATGTGGGAAAGCTGGGTGCCTCAGGAGGCTGGGGACTGAGCATGGGACATGCAAAGCACAGGCTCTATCTGAAATTCTTTCCTTCTCCAGAGCACAAGTGCCTGATGCAGGCTTGTGAGGAGATGCCTTCATCCAGACTGAAGGAATGTAGGCATGTAAAAATTTCTTTCAAATAATTCATTAAAGATGACTCTTTGGATGTGGCCATGGAACTTGTTTTTTTCCATCAGCGTTAAAGCACTTTTATTCAGAAAGTGGATTTGTTGGCCTCCTCAGCTGAAGAAACCTTAACCCACATTTCCATCCTCCTTGGAGAAAACAGTGGACTGTAGGATGGTTTGGGTGGGCACTCTCACACCTTCAGCTGTCACGGGCAGGATTTTCTCCAGGCCAAAGGAATGAAGCCTGCATGGCATTACAGGTTAGGGATCAGGGCGTCCCTGGCTTTTGCTCCTGACTAATAAGATGTTTTATGAATTTTGGAGTAAATACCGATTCAGTTAAACTCAGGATGAACAGTAGAAAGAAAAGGGTGGAGGAAGTGGGGAAAAAGGTTTATTTGCAGATTGTCTTTAAAGTCATATGGCAATACCATAGCCATGCCACCTGCCTGGCCTTCTCAAGGCATATGCTGTTCCCATCAGAAAACATTTGGGCTAATAAAAGCCGTGCGGTATCGTTGAGCCAGGTCTCAGTTACGCAGAGGCTATATCCATGACCAAATCATGGATAGTGATATTAGTCACTGATTTTTCAGGGAGCAATTTAGCCCTCATCAGCTAACTTTGTGATGGGTTTGGTATGCCTGTGTGCAAGCATGAATCCGTCTTTTTATCTGTGTGTGTATATATATATATATATGGCATTTTTATAAAACAACCAGTGCTGAATGTTATGACAAAACACTATCAGCATAGCATGAATAACTGGCAGATTATTAGCCAAAAAAATAGTTCTAACATAGTTTTTAAAGCAAATCTCATTTTCTTCCCTGAACAAAATCAGGAGATACTGATTTGTTATTTACAGAATAAATAAACGTGGCGCAACTGTCTCTTAACTCTTATGGCTTGCATACGTGAAAAATGGTTGGAGCTGGAGCAGGGGGAGTTGTAGCCTGTTATTTTTAGGAGTGCCTTGTGTTGCGCTTCATTCTTTTTCCAGGGCTGTTCCTGGCTAACTTTCCCATGAGTTTTTAACCTCTTGCTCTTGTTCTCTTATGTAACAGGAAACAGGCTGACAGGAACAAATAAAACACAGCGTATCTGATAGTCACACTCAGAGGAACGGTTGATTTAGTTAGCCCTGCCTTCGCTCCTCCAAAGTAGATACATTTGGAGATTCAGATGTGCCTCAGCTCTTCTCCAGTTGTTTCCCAGGAGGCAGCGACGTGTTTGTGTTCAGCAAGCGGCACTGAAGTACCACAAATATGAGAAAACAGATGTGTTTCTTTTAAGGTTGAAATTTGTGGCGGTGTCATGTCCTGGGATTGTGGATTTAAGTATCTGTTTGCTCTTTCTCCCACCCTTAAGGCAGGGGTTTTGTGCAAGCTTCAGGGAAGAGATGACATCGGACGGATTGAGCTGGTCCAGAAGCTGGCGAGAGAAAACTGCCAGTTTTTGCAGGCGGACAGAAAACCACCGGAGAAGGCAGAACAAGTAAGACATTTCTTGTTTGGGTTTTTTTGTTTCTTTCTGGTAGGGGAGGGAGATTCAGGTCACAAAACTGAAATAGCAAAGCTGATGGTCAGAATCCAGGGCACACATTAGTCATGGAGCTGTAGCTGCTCTCCTCTGGCATTTACATTTCTCTGAAGTGCGCTCAGTCCAATAATTGTCAACACAAATTATTATGTTGTCATTGACTGTCAGTTACTGTTATTAATATCTTACACACCTAGGAAATATCAGATGATTTCAGGATGCTTTCTACCAAATCATTGTTAGTGATTATGAAATATTTGGGTTTTAGGGTGTATTTAAATAATGTATAAGGTATATGAGTGCTTCAAGTACTTGCTTTAAATTGTCTTAAAATTACTTTGCTGCTGGTATATTTGGAAGGAAGTATTGGCTGGAGTTTTTCAGTGTGAATTAAAAAGAATGGTCTGGATAGGGAATTCAGCAGTTTCTTGAAAAAAATTGTGTTTTCAACCAAAAGTGACACTGAAGAAAGCAGCATGCTGTTTAATGCTTCTGAAAGCACTTATTCAGATGTTAATAACTGGATTGAAAATGCACTAAAACTTGACTGCTCTGCTTATAGCACAATGTATCCTAATTTTGTTCTCCTGGTAAGGATTTCTATTCTGATTGCATATTCATCTAAAGGTGCCCAGGATAATAACTGCAAGAAACAACAAAAATCACACCTAGTCCTCATGTATCTTGCTATAATGTATATGTAATTTATTCCATTTTCTGCTTACTGGACAGTAGAAAAAAGGCATGTGCTTTAGAAAAGAAATACTTTTCAGCTCATCTGCAAGCTCATTCCTACTGAAGTAAGGCTGCACAAAGGAAAAGAGAAGGATGGAATCTTATTTCAGAGCTCTGTGCTGTTCTGTTCGGCAGCGTATAAGGTCTAGTCTGGTGTAGTCAAATATGTAATTGTATCAGTAGGTGTGCAGGAGGGAGGAGGGTAATTAGCCAGGCTCAAATCCCTGAGATTGAATTGTTCCTCGGCAGATCCGCTAGCCATGGACATCTGGCAGAATTTCCATATATCTTTAAACCATACCAGCAAAGTGCAATTAAAAGTTTAGGTGCTTAAGTAAGGAAGATTTTAAGCCAGGGAAGGTTTCTAATTGTGTTTCAGGATTTGGAAGCAAGGTTACAGATGCTGTGGGCATAGGGGAGAGGGGAACGTCGGGACTGATACTCCAAAAATTCAGTGGATATTTTTGCTGCTTACTCCGGTCATTGCAAAGGGTGCTGTGGAGTCAGCTGCAGCTCTGTAGCTGCACAGATTACAGTACAGTTCCAAAAATGGAAAGGAAAGAAGTGCTCAGCTTTTCTTCTCCTTTGAAAAGTATGGTACTTAGCAATTGCTGCTATTTAGGAGATGAGTGACTTCAGTTTAGCAGGAGCTAGAGCAAGCTGCTCATATCCATACTGAGCGGCATAATGCAGTGGTTACTGCTCTTGGGCAAGGATGTGCCTTTAGACCTAGGAGGTGACAGGGAAGAGAAATGTCGCCTGAGAGACTGCAGAAGCCCAGGTCATTCCTCATGTGCCCTTTATTTCTGGGTGGGGAGTATCTTACAGCTAGCGCTGGCAATAACAAATTATGGCGTGCTTCCCCTGCCCTGTTCTGCACTTTGCTGGTTGTTGTAGGGTGGGGGGGGTGACGTGGCTCTTCCCTACGGTCCAGGCAGCCCATGCCCAGATGTGAGAGAGACTTGCAGGCCTCGGTGCAGGTGTATTTGCTAAGCCCCCAACCAGTCTATTGACTTCATTAGGAACAGTCACCAACGTTCATTACTGAACATGGGCAAGGTCTGTCGTAGGGTTCTCAGTTTAGCTGACTCAGGTAGTTCACTTTCACTGGAAAAAACCCACGCTTTGCTGTGGTGGGGGCTGTGGGTCGCACACATTCAGGAAGCTGTGAGCTTCCATCCCATCCTCTCCCTCCCTTCCTCCCTTGTGGTCTGAGAGCTGCTCTGGCGCATGTGCAGGTGGCAGGATTTGGCTGGCTGGGCAGGGTTTGCTGCTCCGGGCAGCTGCTCCCTCTCTTCTCCAAGGAGAAAAGCAGCAGGCTGGATTGTAGTGAGTACCGCTCAGATGCGGGCTTTCAGACCTTCCCGTCTCATCCTGCTGCTACAGAAGTGATGGCAGATTCATTGGCATCGGCTTACTGCCCAGTCCCTTGTGCTCACTGTAAATGTTAGAGGAACAACATGTTCAGGGTGTGGTGTCCTTACAAAGTTATGTGTAGCATGCCCATCTTTCTTTTTTTTTATTTTTAAAAGCATAGCTTACTCTTACGTTACTTTCTTAGAAACACAGGCTAATGGGCACTCGATGTAGGCAGTAAAATGGAGTGGCTCTGTGCATTCTCCACAGGGCCCTCATTTCTCAGCAAGTATTCCATCGCTAAAGCTTTCACCAGCTTTCCCTCCTGGGGAGATCAAACTGTGCTTTCACGGATGATCTGCCTTCCTCAAAGGGATGGAGTTCGGTCTGCAAATGAGACGCCTGAACATCCTGCCAGGCTCCTCTCCCTGCACTTGGAGAGCCGGCTAGCCGGACTGGCCTCCTGGCAGCCCATCTCAAAGCAGAAATGCTGCTGGTTTGCAGGGCTGTGTGTTTCAGTCAGCCCGGGGCAGTGTTGCTGTTTGAGGCTGGGGGCTTTGGAACCCACCTGGAAGTAAAGCTGCTCTTTCCAAGATGGCCAAGGGGGAATTTTTGCCCAAAGCAGAGTTCTGGTTTGTTCTTCTCTAGGAATATGCAAAAAAACCCCCAACTTGAACGCAGGGTTAGAATTGTGCATATGCATAATTCCTCTCTACGTGTACTGTGTCCGAGGCACATAATGGGAAATGGAGTTGGGGCTCCTCTGGTGCTACCCACTGTGTTTCTAAAGCACTAAAGTACTCTTCAGATTAGTATAACCTCACCTGGTTTTCCAGCATTAACAGCAAACACAAATGTAGTAAGATTGGGCTTTGCTGATTCTTGTACTTTCCTTTGAAGAAGGAAGACCTCTCAGCCTAATTGAAGAATTTGGTACCCAATGACCCCAATAACTTTTTTCCTGTACAGTGAATGAGGTGTGGAGCGCGATGGGGAGCGAGGCTGTGAGGAGGACTGGTGAGCCCCTCCTCCTTTATCATTCAAATAAATAATCAACATCTTCATCTGAGTTTGAGGACAGAACTTAAGTGACTCACGTAGGAAAGGTAGATGACATGTGGATGCACAAGAGTCTGGTCTTCCAGAGGTTTTCGGGCAGATAAAGTACCCCAAGGTATTCTTCAAGGTGTGGAGGAGTCTGGTCTTCCAGAGGTTTTCGGACAGATAAAGTACCTGAAGGTATTCTTCAAGGTGTGGTGTTGGAGGTCTGTGGCCCACAATGGGCAGGTGAAGCATGGATTGGTTTGGGTAGCTGGTTCAGAAGGAGATGAAATATAATTATTTTTTCTCAGAAAAAGCAGATGGTCTGGAAGAGGGAAAATATGTGACAGCTGGGTGGTTCATTGGAGGAAAGCTCAGTTTGGAACTATGGTGGGAGAGAGAAGGGATTCCTTCAGTTTGGGCATGTTCTGGAGGGTGTAAAATTGGGGTGTACATATATATATGATCATTTTGTACATGCATACATTTTTACTTCATATTTTAAGTACCCAAGTCAGAAAGTCCATACTGCTTTTGTTTCAGGTTTCTGGTATGCTCTCATTTATTTCCAGATTTACGGTCTGGAGAAAAAGGTGTTCTGAAAAAGTCCTATAATTTAAAAAGTTTTGTGCTCAAACTCTATTATATGTGAGCTGCTTATTTGTTTTTGGCACGGGAAGCTTGCTGTGACCAGGTTAGACTGGTGTGTTGGAACTGGTGTTCTTCTGTAGCACACAGTGCCAGCTTCCTCTCTGGTGAATATAATGTTTGCAAAGTGCTCTAACTGTAATGGTGCTCACAGACTTGTAGAGGAAAACAAAAACTAAAGTATAGTGATTTTTTTTCCCCATTCCCACTTGCTAATGTGTTAGAATAAGGTTCTTAATTAAGGCACTGAACCTACCATATGTGTTAGGTTTCCTGAAACTTCAGTTTTGCTAATGAGTAGAAAGTAAATAGTAGTAAATAAGCTTCTAAATAGGCAGATAAGCTGCTTCTCTGTGCTGTTGCATTCCTACAATGAGATTCAATGTATTGATAAATAAATAAAATTAAATGGTTGTCTAAAATGCACAGAAATTATTTTAATATCAAATGTGGGCTAGAGTAAAAATAACTACGTAAACTTGCAGTTCTAATTTTATCATTACATGCAAATCACACTCAGAAGCCTAGGGAAATGTGAAGCTGGATATTTGTATTTTTATGTTATTTAAATATTTCATTCCCTTAAAACAATTGCTTTGACAGAAAATAGATGAAAAATCTGTATTGAAATATTCAGCTATAAAATGAGCCTGCTTTTTTTTGAGAAGTTTGCTTACTGTTAGCATTAATTAGGATATAGAAAGCAAGCTCCGGATGTAAAGCCATTTGAAGTAATTTGTCATAGCTTTTTTTGCTCAAGCATACTTTTGAGATGTTTTTGAGGCATATTTGCACTAAACTATTTTTTTTTAACTCCTTTTAAGCAACTACAATTCAATTGATTAATGCCTTTGTAATAGACGTGATACTGTTTGTACAGTGTTTCCAGTTATTATTTCAATGAAGCATTGCACTCATTAAGACAATCCCATCTGTTTATAGTATCCTTGTCTTAGCAAAATCGTAAAAGTGCTTTTCACCTCAGCAACATGGGGAAAATATTCTTTAGATTATCGTACCGTTTTCATAGTCAGATCAACTGAATAAGCTTTCTACAAATTGGCACTAATGTTCAAAGGAAATTTAAGATTCTCTAATGTGTTCATTAGAGAACTAAAGAATATGAATTTATTTATTCAACCATACAAGTTATATTCTAGGCTGGGGCTCTTCCAGTATTTCCATGCATCAGTGGGGAGGGGAATGTTTCCTAAATCCACCTTGTAATCCCTTTACAGATTAATGTATATATTAATTAGTTACATACTGTTTAAAAGTATATAAGTACATAGAGGTTGAATGTAGTGATTCTGTGACTTAGCCAGTTCAAGATGAAACAGAGATATTATAGGGGGGCAGGTATGTTTTCAGAAGGACAACAGATACTGAAGAACAGTTTTGTTAATTTACCGGGTACTAACTTTTGTAATCAGTGGTCTCATTAAGAAGACAGATGATTTGCTCATTGAAGCAGATTAGTGGTTGGGCTGAAGCTGTTAAAAGGCTTACAAAAGAAGATTTACGATTTAGAGCCTCGGGTTGTATAGATTACTCACGACCGAGGAATTTCTTGAGGAAATTCCAGCCATGACACATCAAGGTTATTTTAGGGTGCACCTACCTGTCCAGCTGGACGCCTGCAAGGAGACAAGAGTGAACATCAGGATGTGTCCAGAGCTGCAGGTTTTGTTAGCCTGACAAAGCTGTGGCCTTGCGCTGAGGTACTGTTGAATTGATGGTCAGTAATCAGGGCTCCGATGCAAAAATATTCTTTAAAATGATGACATCGAATGATGCCTGAATGCAGTCAGTGAGTGAAATCTGTGCTTTACTTTTTAAAAAATCGTCGCTGCTTTTGTTGTATCTGCTCTGGCTGGGACAGATCTATTGGGTAGCTTGAGTGCAGATTTACTGCCTTTGGCTTTTGGAGGCTGTTCTGCATCTCTTGCAGAACTGTGGATCAAGTGGACATAACAACTATAGCACAGTAAAAGTTTTTGCAGAAACTTTCGTGGCTTGAATAGCTATGAGGTGGTATAGATGTCTGAAGTCATTGAAATAGAACGGATTTAGCACGTCAGCACAGGAATTTGCTATTTCCCTTCATACCTTCATACCCTCCTTCCCTTCTCCGCCAGCGTTAGCAGAGAGAGCTGTACCAGGGTAAGACGATAGTTTGCAGTTTTGACTTAGTCTTCAACTACAAGCCAAGAAAAAAATGAGTCTATCAATGAGGTTGTCAGTTTATAGCTCCGTGTTGAGTAAGAGTAAGTAATTAAGAGGTAGGTACATGCTTGCTGTGGAGGTAACCTGAAGTTCAAGTCTCTGGTCTGAATCAGGAGGAACAGGGACTTGAATCTAGTTCTGTCATGTTCTGGAGAGAGTGTCCTATTCCAGACGGTCGATCTTTCATCTGCTGGAATGAATGCATAGCCCCAGGTGATCACCTGTTCTTCATAAGCCAACCTCTTTATCTTCTGAGAAGAAAAGACTTCTGCAGGTCCTAGGATTTTTTTTCAGTGCAGAACAGGCACAGGCATCTTTTTGAAATGGAAAAAGTTTGCCAGAGATAAGGATCCTCCTGCTCAGATGTAAGACTGGGATCGTTTGGCTGCTAGGAAAAGCTTTGTTTCAGTTTCTTGCAGCACTTTTGTTAAAATAATACGAAAAGTATTTTTATTTACTATATACTTTTAAGAGGACTTACTATTCCTTTTGTTGAGTTATTTAATGTGGCCAAAGTTTTGGAGGAGAACGCCCTCTTGCCAGGAGTGCAAAACAGCAGTGAGATGATATGGTCCTTCCTGTTAAAAAAAAAGCACTCGAGAGGAGTCATGCTTGTGCTCACATGATGTGTTGTGAGCATAGTATAGGAACATGTCAAGTGGGAAGCTCACTGTTTCCCTTTGAGTCAAGTTGCATATTCCCATAATGCTTTCTTTCCTCCAGATGCTCAGCCTAGTGTTTAAAAGAAAAGAAAGCTTAATTTGCTCCTCTTTGATTTATTCTGTAACATTAAACTACTTTGTATAGAAGGAAATTCCACAAACACATTTTGCATGCTGGGCTTTCTTTGGTGTGGAACAGTGACTCATTCTTGTATGGGACAATACCTTAGCTACTAGGCTGAAAAGGGTAAAAAGGGCAGGTAGTATTTAGCAGGCTAAAACCTGGGAGCCAGAACACTGAATTTTTATTTTTGATTCCGTTGGTTATTTAATATGTAACCTTCAAATCATGTCACTTCTCTGCACCTTTGTTTACCCAGATATAAAATGGGGTCTTAAACATGTAGGACCTTGAAGGGGTGCTATAAAACCTGCAGTGGTTAATGAATGTTAAGATACTTGAGAGGTGGTTTGGGGATGCCAGCAAGCTGGAAGTGGGTTGGATTTTGAACTGCTGAGGGCCGGGGAGATATTTTTTAAAAACCTGAGCATAGCTGAGGCAAGGCCAAGCAGTAGTAGTCACTTCGCAGTCTGGGTCCTCAGGCGTTGCTTCCGCGCCTGTGCCGTCGGCAGCATCCCTGCCCCGACTGCTTGTCCCCATCCTTGGGCTGCCCCGTGTTGTGCTGCTTTGTGAAGACACACAGGGAATAATCCAGCTGAAAAATAAAATAAATACACCTTTCTTGTGGGGTTATTTTCCAGCTGGATCAGTTTCCCTCGTGGTACAGGGATATGGGTATGGGGTGGGAATGAGACGTGGTGTCAGGGATGACTCTCGCTGGCGAGAGCTATTCTACTGCTGACAGTGAAACACAGCCTTCTTTATTCCCCAGAGCCTTGTGACTTACCAAATCCAGAAACTGAGCTGGTTCAATTAAATGTCTTTGCGTTTTTTTGGTTGGCATAATTTTAGTCTAGATCCTGTGTTTCACCATGTGGCTTCATGAAGGCTTTACATGCACAAAGAAGGGGGTGAATGATGAGTAGGGGTCAGCATCCAGGAGTGGGGAGAGGACAGGACTGCTGTTTTTCGTGGGCAGTGGGATGACACAATTCCTGGTAGCATCAACACTGAAAACATGATTCCATGGTTCTACCTTCTGCTCCGTGTATCAACGTGAAAAAGCAGAGAAACTCTCCGAAAGCTTTCGTCTGCAGGTTGTCGCTGTCCTCTGCTTCTGTGTTTCTCTGCAGATTCTGAACCACTTACCTGCTTATGTTTCTAGACTGTCCAAAGGCTTACATAGAATTACTCTATCATTTTCTCCCTTTAGAGAAGTAGAAATTACCAGTTTATAAATTCAAAGCACCTGCTCTAATGTTTTCTGGTTTTAAATTTACCATTCTGTCCCTCTCTTTGTATGATGAATACATTTGGTAATGCTCTGAATGTTCTTTTCTCCATTTTTCTGATTTATGACATTGATAAACTCCCAGTTATGCTGATAATACAGTGGATGAATCCTGCTATCTACTTCTGTACAGTTACTTCTATGTTTGTCCTGGGAACTCTGAAAAACAAAAGTGCCTGGATCTCTCTGTTAAGTTAGGGATTTTGTTATCTATATTTGTGAAGATTAAAAAGAAAAGTTGATAATGCTTTTAATATGACCCACAAACTTAAATCAGAAACTCCAAGCAGTTTTTGAAATTCAGAAGTAATTTTGTCCTTCACCTTTTAGTGGTGTAGATCTTTTAAGTCATTCATTGTTTTACTCACTTTTCTCTTGGAATTGAATCCAATCAATGGCATTTGTCTTTGGCTGTGGTCCTGGCCGAGAAGAAACAGCCAAGATAACTGGAAAACTTTGTTGATAAGCCAGAAGCTGATGGCTGTCCACCACATCATCCTCTTTGGAAGCTGTCTGAGATTTGGTAACCTGCCCAGAGATCAGTCATGTAAAAAGGATTCAGTGCTTCAGGCCCCCCCCCCCCCTTTTTTCTTTTTTTTTTCTTTTTCTTTTTCTTTTTTTTTCTTCCTTTTTTTTCTTCCTTTTTTTCTCCTATTCTCCCGAATAAGTTCAGGAAGAATTTTCAGCTTCATTGAAGTGGAGATTTGGGCCAGTAATGCAGGAGATACATGGCTAGTGTCATTAAACAGGTGAATACGTTTCTACATATCAAGCTCTGCTCCTGTTTGCAGTAGACACTGCACCAGAGCATATTCTGTAGCAAGATCTGCATGCTATGCTAAGGTCAGTGTGGTTCCAGTGGCAGGGGGGGCTGCGGGGGGGGGGGGGTCCTGTATCAGGTGCTGCTGGGCTGGCACCACAACCCTCCCCAACTGCCAGAGCAACCTGGCTTTCTTCAGAGATCTGACAGCCTGTGTCAGGACCTCACTGGAATAAATGCCACCAGCATTTGTTGGCATTTGTTCCTGCAGGCAGGCTCTGGAGACCACCTGGAGCATGCCGGTGTGAAGACTCGGCCTCTCCCTTACATTCAGCTGCCTCCCCTGTACCCGTCAGGCTATCTGCACTGAGGGCTTTTGGGAAAAGGGGCAGCTGTAAAGTGTCTATCTCTGCCTCCATTGCTGAAGCCTTCTCCGCAGCAAGAAAGGAAGGACAACTTGACCTTGTATTTTTTTGCAGGCTTCTTTTTTCCCAGGGTTTATTTATTTTAATCATGAGACATCCCTAAAATCTCCAAACCCTGTCCTTTTGCTATGGCCATTTTGTCACTCACTGTGCCTGCATTTTAAAGCTTAATTCAGCTCCTGCTGACGTTAATAGGTGTTTTTTGGTGAGAGCAGGGTATAGCTCTTAGGGTCTAATGCTTCCGTTGCGCCGTAGCCTTGGAAGGTGGTGGCATTTGCAAGATGTGCTTGACACACGGACACCTGTGGAGAATGCTGATTTGGTAGCAGTTAATACACCACTTGCATTCATTTTTCCTGGTTGTATGTGGCAGCTCAAAGAGCAAAGGAATGAAAACCCAGGCGATTAGTGGTATTTTTGCTGTCTTCCTCTAAATCAAAGCAGGTATTCCCCTCTCCTTCCTCGATTAGTGTTCCTACCGCTGTGTACAGCACCTCCTATATTCTAATTCACAGCACGTGAAAATGAGGTCTCAAGTGCATATGCATGGATTTCATTTTAACTACCCAGCGAAAAGTTTTAATTAGATGTTTCATGTGGAAACATGAAACAGGGTTTGAAATTAGCAACGACCTTGCGGCCTTACTTGAATATACTTTCTGATACCATGCGGCAGGCAGTTCCCAGCTTTTTCTGTCAGTGGCTGGAACGTGCACAACTGAGCAGGGAAGGCGCTGATGCATGGGAGCAGCAGCAGTTGCTGGTTGCAGGAAAAAGTACTTTAGCCTCATTTGGTGACTTGGAAAATAATAGAATGACCTAACTCAGGAAGATCATGAATAGCAGCTGGTATTTCCTTTAACAGCTTGCTGGAGATCAAACCTTAGATGGATTTCCAAGCTCTGAACGAGGGTAAGCCCTGAACAGGGGGTGATGCTGAACTACACAGCCTTGTTTGATCAAGGGAAAGGCATACAGCTCACATCCCTTGTTGGCTGTGCTGTGCATCAGCTCTGTCCCCTGCCAGCCTGGCTGACACTGCTGTCTCGCCTGGAGCGGCTGGACTGAGAGTGCCATCCCTTAATTCGTCTCCATTTTCTCTGGGAGGTGGGGGGAGTAGACCTGTGAGTGTTCTATCAGGAGCAGCGTTTCTACTTAGCCCAGTGCTGGGAGGAACAAAGGAGAACCTGCTCTTTTGGTAGAGTAGGAGACAAGCACAGAATGCAAATATGCATCACCTTTTTGGTTTGGTTGCAATATCACAGTGTCTCTTCCCTTTTTAGAGGCACGGATACTTATCAAATAAATACAATATCAGTTTAGGCCTTTTTGCCAAATACTTTCGATATGGCAAGTAGGGGATTATTCACCACAGGAACTTTTAAAACATATACGTGGATACAACTACAGCAGTTACATCGATTTAGTGTTTGCAAAATATGCTGTTTGGCCATATTTGGCAGGTTAATAGAGAGAATTGATGTTGTCAGGGTCAGGGGAGAAGACACTAATCAGAGCTGGCTGGAGTGAAGAGGCCAGAATTTCAATTCTCACATGCAAAGCCTGGTTGTTCAGGTTTCAAGCTAAAAACCAGACACATTCAGGCCTGGATTTCCTTGTGTGGATGGTACATGGCTGGAAAGTGTGCTGATACTCTGGCTTTGTCCCCTCATGTGTGAAACCCAAATCTTTTCAGTGGAATCAACACAAATATTCTGTCAGTCTGTACACAGTACCTATAGCGAGCTAATCATTGGGCTATATTGATTTCTTTTTGGTTTCCTAGATTTGATGAACTTGTGTAAAAGAAGCATGTAGCTTCTAAACAAAACTCCCTTTGCAGTGAGTTCCTCACTCCTATTCCCCGCAGAGGCAGAAGAAGTAAATTAAGCCTGGATGGAGGATTGTCCTACCTGCGTTATCATTGGCATCGCAAGATTTTCCAGGGGAGTTTGAGCAGTGCCCAGTGCCCCATGGGGAACTTGTCAAATCCTACATTGCAGGTGATGGCATCCTGCATCTGGGGCCTTTCCCAGGATTTCACCAAAGATATGGCAGAATCCTCCTCCACCAAGGAACTTGGGGTGCTCATGGTCCCCCAGTTCTCCTTCTGTAGAGAGACGTGCCTATGTGTGCACATGCTGTACATATTTATTCATTAAATAGACTGCAAACCTTGCTGAAAGCAAAGCTGATCACGTACAAGGACTACTTATGGAACCTTTTTTCACCTTGTAGAAATAACCAGTCAATTACACACAGACTCAGTTGGTAACATAAAGAAGCTGCTTTCTCCTGGTGACCCATCTGTTCTGACACTCCTCTCTTCCTCCTCTCTTCAGATTGCATCAGGTTTTCATCTAGCAGTTTCTGAAAAGTTCCAATCTCCTTTTCAGTTCTTCAGATCAAAACCTGAATCTCAGGCATCACATTTGAGACCTGTACAAACTTCTGTGCCCCTACCTCGGGGACGTCAGGGCTGTGAATGTCACCTTTCTGCTGCTCTCCGTCCAGTGCCTGCTGAAGGAAGAAGCGATAGAGGCAGGCTGTCTGTACACTGGGTTATCTTGCGGATAACTCTTTGTAGGTACACGTTACCATAGCTGCCTCCCTGAAGAGGAAGGATGGGTGGTGGAGTAGGGGTGTCAGACGGGGACTTGGGGGCTCCCCGTCCTGCACAGGCTTCCTCTGAGACCTTGGGCTAATGACTGAATGTCTCTGTGCCTCAGATCCTCATTCGTACATGGAAGTGCTGCTTCCTGCTTTCAGGAACTTTGTGAATGTAGGCTTTCGGGATGCTCTCCCACACTGATGTGGTGTTTGCGTAGTTAGTGTGCACTGGCTGGCTGGAGGATGCTATAGATAGGTTGAAGCAGCTTCCCTTTTAAAGTCTGAACAGATTGCTTCAGGTGACAGATTTTTAATGTGGGACCCCCAAATCAGGTACTTCCCGAAAGGTGGCCTTCATTAATTTTTTTTTTTCCAGAGAAGCAGCTATAGCCTTCATTTCAGGAGACCCCTAGAAGCCTGCCTCTCTTATTTCATTTTAGACATTTCCTTGTAGGAACCTACGCAGGATCTGAAGGAACATGCTCCAATTTTACAACAGAGCTGTCGGTATCTGTGCTAATTTGTGTGGGATCTGCAGCCATCCGTAGAACAGAGTTGCTCTGTTCTTGCACTGGGTGGCTGTATGTTCCCTGTAGTTTGTCTGTTCACACTCTCCCACCCTCAGCTGTTACACAGACACACATATGTATACGTACAGATATGACTATTTCTTCCCTGGTGCAAAACTTAGTTTTGTACTGTGCAGGAAGAAACGCTACAATTCCACTAAACCATTTTCCTTTTCAGCTGCTGTAGCAATGCACTTAAACTCTGCCTAATATTTACTGGTTAATCAATTGACACATACTGCTTTCATTGCAGTGACATGTAAATAGTAAATATTTGTATTAGACAAAAGCTACACAGTAAATCATGCATATAACTTGTGTAATAACAATATGCCCATATCACTTTTGCTTTTATAACAAATAATTTGTTCCAATCCTTTTTACTTCTTTTTTTCCTTCTGATTTGCCATGCACATGTTAAATGCTTGCTACAGCAAAACCTCTTCGCTTCCCTACCTTAGACAATATATTTAATGAACTTTATCTGTATTGCATTGTTAAAGGCAAGGAGCTAGGACCTAGCTCTAAATAGACTAGGGCTTTTACGAAAATGAAAGCCCCGAAGAGTTGCTTCATCATGGCAAATCACTGCCAAATGTCGTGTGAGCTCTTGCTTTCCTGGCACACACAGTGTAGAGAAACATTTTCATTTTTAGCACCTTGACATTTTTACTTCTATCGCTTTACCACTTTTTAGTATATGAATGTTTTCCATCAAAATGTATTGTTATGAATTTGCTTATATTGAAATAACAATTGAGATAACATAGAGATATACATAATTAGAGGCTTAGATCATGCTGTACAGAAACATCTTAATCAGATCAAGTAAAACCCTGCATTTTATTTTTAGCATAGTCTAATTTTTAATAAGCTAAAGCTTAAAATCTGATGAATTGGCAATGATTTTGTGATTTGATATTCAGAAAGAATGCGTCCTGAATACCAAGTGAATGAAAGTTACTGTGGACTATCATTGCTGCCTTTTTTATTTTGACCTTGAAAATGGGGTTAGTTTATTTATTTTCCACATTGCTAACCTTGAAACACTGTAATTGGAAAAAAGCAGTACTAAAGGTTAGCAATGCTTTCACTTCAGTTATCATGGAGAAACAGTTTGAAGTTTATGGGGGTGGAGGGGAATTGTCTTCGAGATCTTCAAATAGCCTGAAAGTTCTGGTGACGACAGCACTTTAAATTATCATTATCCTAAAAATGTCCTTCTGTGCCAGTGAAGCCTCACATAGCTAAAAGGAAAGGTGACTGGGGAATGGGGTTTAAGTAATGTCAGGAGGATGGGGATGCCTGAGAAGCTGCTCATCAAACCCTTTTGTTGGTGCGCAAACATATCCTCCTGCATTGTGGACGCGTCCCCTCACAAAATATCCTTTGGCACAGCATTGTTTTGGTAGGTCAGGTGAGTAGCTATGTGTAAAGTTTTTACTTCTTATGTCAAATAAATGCTCATGAGCCTAAGGTCTCATCCCTCTCACTGCTGGTATTAACAGGCAGCCACTGCACCAGTACAGACTAAGAGTAGATGAAGAAACAGGCTTTGCACAGGGAGAGTTTCCTCTGGAACAGAGAGAGGTGTAAGACAGAGACAACGAGGTTTTTTGTCTTTACCGAGTGGGTAGTTACACTGTTAACTGCACATTCGTTACTTACACTGGAAAGAAAAATCCTAACAAAGATCTTCAGGAACATTAGATTGAGATCACTTGCATTTTAAGGGAGCAGAGGAAAATGTAAGCAACTTCTGCTTAGGATCACCTGAAGATATAATTCATTTTATTAAAAACCTAACAGAAACCTAATGTTTAGATACCTAGGATTTTACAGACTTTGTCTTCCCCCGCCCCCAGTCAAATCATTGTGGTCTCGGTGTTTCTGATTGCAGTCTCCTAATCCTCCGATGCCTGTGTTAAAATTCAAGGCATCCATAAAGCACAAGTCCTCCTGACCTAGTGCTGTAGTTATGATGATGCATAAAATAAATCATTGCAATTACTGAGGCAGTCTCAAGCACTTAGTAACTCAGGCGATTGCTTCTTGAAACATGAGTGAACTGAAGAAAGGATCATTAGTTATTTCCCTGGAGTACTTGGATATTATAACCCTCTCCACAGGGTTCTATTAGGGAGTTAAGACCTGGTCATTTGTTCACACATCTCATTTTATCTTTCCTTTACTCAAATGCTCTGTGACAGCTGATGAATTCCAGAGCATGTCTCTTCTTCACCCACAGCATCTCCTTACCTGTCAAAGTTCAGGTCAAATAGCAAATGACCAACCGGGCGGGAAGGAAGAGCCCAGCAGTGACAAAGTAAACAGATTTGAGAAGTCATTACTGGAAGGGCTTATGAGATAAGGTGACTTTCTGAGCCATATGACATAAAAATAATTTCCTGAGTAAGTAGGAAGAAGTTGATTAGATGAGATCTCAAGCTTATACACAAAAGGAGTATAAACCTGTATAAAGCTATATAACTTGTATAAAGCTATGAAGGTGAGGAAGGAGTTGAAGCCAGAAATGGGGGAAGGGAGGTCAGGATCGGAGATAGACAAGAGTTTAGGTATTTCTTGGGTCACATCATAGGTGTTGGCAGTGTCTGAGTAGGCCGTACTACGCTGTCTGATGGTGATGGGATGTGATGTGGAGGGAGAGAATGGGATCAGGAGAAGATACCTGTCAGTGGACATTTGCATCCCCAAGTGGAGCCCTTGCTGGCTGAAGAAACCACTGTGCACACAGAAGCTGACAAGTGGCATCATGGTATGACTCTCTGTTTCTCCCTATAGATAACACCGCTTCAGGTGGCTCAGGAGGTCAAGAAGGAGGACATATTTTGAGGGAGGAGAAAGGGAGTGATCCAAGGGAGATTACTCGGGAATCTGGTGTCGATGCTGCTCCTCATGGTGAATTAAAAGGATGGGGAAGGAGCCTTGTGCGGGCATGATAGTGGCTGGAGAAGAAGAGCTAGAAAAGGGCAGCAGGGAAGTACAGTCAAAGCCCAGCGACGGATGGATATTTGATGCTTTATGGATGGGACTGGCAGTAGAGCAGTATGGTTTGAGGGGGTTGTTCTGCAGAGAGGTGTCTTCGTTAAGAGCAGGGAGGAAGGGGAGGCCCTCTCAGGGAGAGGTTGTATGTTAGCTGCTGATAATATCGGAGCCCGGCAAGACATGCAGCAGCGTGGTTCAGGGCTGATTCAAGGGTAGATCGGATGTCCTTGTTTTGAGGGTGGCAACATCCATCAGAAGGGTGGGGCAGATGGCTGGAGGCGGTAACAGCTCCAGCTGCCCCAGTGCGATGTGCTGCTGCACGTCTGGCAGCTCTTCACGCTGTCAGGATGACTTTTTTTTCTAGTGCTGTTGTGAATGGTCTTCTGATGCCAGGGTACAAAGTGAGCTTGAGAGGTATGTGCTGTCATTTGTAAGGTTTCACGGTCTTGATCGAGGCGAATCCTAGCACAACATTCAATGTTTGATCTTTTTTTCAGTATTTCTTCCTATTCTAATGATAGATCTGGTTAAATTACCCCATGCAAAAATAACATTTTGGATTACTTTTATCAACTTTTTGTAGAAGAGACAGTGAAATCTGGACTATGCCACACTTCCGCACATGTTCCTCCACAAAAGAACCATTCTGTGTGGAGGAGGACACACAGGCGCACAGATGAGTGTTTACTCAAGATGCCTTGTATCTCATTGCAGATACCACGTGATTTACCAGTTGCCATGGTAATGATGCATTTTTCATTCCATAACTTGAATAAATGTTGAGACTGCCCTTGGTGTAACTAACTTACCTCCCTCCTGAAGTTGGGCACGGTTGTATTATCTAAAGAAAGGAGAGAGGAAATGTCTAACAGTCATACTGAAACAAATTTTTAGAGCATATAATTAGTTAAGAAGCAGATACATGATTCAGTCCAGAACAAAACAGAATCAACTTAATATGTTGTTATTTAAAATCATAAAATGGTAGCAATATAAAATGTTACTTCATAATGTGGTGATTGGCATTGTATATTTTTCTGTAATTTTTATTGTTTGTGACACTTCGGTTTTCTTCAATACATGAAAATTTAATTAAATTTATCATTTTATGGTATTATTCTTCACATAGACATGCACAAAAGTACAATCTTGCAATAAAATTTCTTTTATTTCTTGTGTTTCAACTTCCACTTTTAAATGAATTATTGCTGACAACAGCTGGTTAATTGTTAACCCACTCTTTCCCACCCCCCTTAATCTTTTCTTTTTTACTTTCGCTAAATGTGGACAACAAACCTTGTACCAAAGCAAAAAAAAAAAAAGGAGCCTTTAATTTGCTTCTGTGCATGTAACGTTAGAAAAAAGCATCCTGTATAGAAGCAGCCCGGTTTTTCTCATTTCTATAGTAGACTATTTTTGACGTCAGTGAGCATTTTATCCTACAAAATAAATGCAGAATCAAATCTCCTGCTATTAGATAGAAGGCGTGAGCTTTATTTTTCCTTCTAATTCCTTTTTCTTTTCTTTTTGGCAGCCTTATTGCATGCTCCGCATATTGCTGTCTACTTAGGATACATTATCAAGTCTGCGAGTGATTAGTGGCTTATCTATTTTTGAATGATTTAGATGCATGAATTAATTAGCAAGAAAAGAACCATTAGAAAGCATTAGTAAAAAGGCTGGTCATTTCAGGCTATTTTGGAGGGAGTTAAAACCGTCATCTGAACCCAAGAAAATTATAGTTGTAGTGATTCATGCTTTTCTCAAAAGAAATCACCTCATTATATCTAACTTAGTTGAAAACAACCACCAAAACACAGGATATAAACTCTACTTTGTGACTTCTACTGTTGGGCTAGAACTTAAATAAATTGGTTTTGTTTTAAACATTAGCTTTGGGTCTTTTTTTACTCCCTTACTCAGTGCTTTTTCACACTTGCTGTTAGAAGCCTGTGTTAAATGTCAGTGCGTTTGAGAGAGTTTGGTTCTGGAGTTCCTGAGAATGAGCTCAAGCTTTATATAGTATTCTTGGTTTTAGAATTTATCTTAAGTGTTTTGCGAGGCCAGAACCAGCTCCTGGCCTTTGCTGAGTGTTCTCTCGTGAAAAGTCAGCTGCGTCCTTCTGTGAGCATAATGCTTCAACAAAAAGATACATGCCTTACAGTGATAAATGTAATGAGCAGCACCTCAGTTTAATAGACAAGTTTTAGTCTTCCAAGTTTGGAATTGTGGCTTATAATGTGGATAGTGTATATATATATTTTTTTTTTTTAATTAGAGTAATGGCATTGTCAGCATTGAGAGGTGCTATGGACATAAGGCAAGAGACAAAGGTTTCTCTGGCAGATAGTAAGTGGATAAGTCAGTTTTTTAAAATAATATTTTACTTCACACCAAGTATGAATTGAAGTGAAAGGCAAAGAAAGGGATCAGCAATCTTGTCAGTTTGACTTAGAAGTTGTATGTGTGCAACACTGGTAATTAGAGCAATAAAAGGCTGACAGTGTCATATGTTTACTGCCATCTCTCTTCCATTCCTTCAGGAGCCCTTATTTATCGCTACGTCCATTATAAGGGTTGTAAGGCCTTTGTACACGTGTCCTTACCAAGGTGAATATTAGTCTACGTTAATAAATTAAATCAACTAATGTTAGCGAGCTATCTTCTACAGTTTTCATTCTTGTGTGAAAGCTGTATGGGGGCTGCTGTAGAAGCCAAGTTCCAGCCCTGTTGGATGTTAATCAAGTTGTTAATCTAGTTCCCCTCATATCCCAGTAATTTCTTGAATTTCACTGTTCTGATGTTAAGATTATTCTCAAGTATAACTTCTGTATATTTACTCAGTCGTCTTCCGTTTTTCTTTTCCTAAGGCATATGGCAATAGCAGTATGTGTTAACAGTCCAGGGGTATCTGGGTTAAGTCTGCAGACCTCCTCAAATCCTCGGCAGTCCTCCCCCCTTACTGGCCGAGACATAAGTCCTGCAGTTTTTATATCATTTCCCTCATGCTTTTCACTGCAGCTAAGGCTTGATCACTGCTACTGACATCACTGGAAGACACTCTTTGGTAGCTTTGGCATTGAACTGTTGCTACATCTACATCTACATCTACATCTACATCTACATCTACATCTACATCTACATCTACATCTACATCTACATCTACATCTACATCTACATCTACATCTACATCTACATCTACATCTACATCTACATCTACATCTACATCTACATCTACATCTGTCTGATCTTTGGTCAGATCTCAAACTGTTGCTGTGCATCAACAGGCACAAACAAGCTTCCCCATGTTCTGCAAATGAAAAGTGCATTTATTCTTATTAATTGTACTGTGGTCCTGACAACCAGACATCCATCTTCCTTATCAATATCCTTTTATTCCACTAGAAGGGCTGGATTGACCTCCAGGTAAATAGGGGACAGCTTCCCTGTATGCATCTCAAAAGACCTGAGAAATGCATATTGCAGCTATTCTCTTCCTAACTGTCTCATTATCTCAAGCAGGGCTGCTTTATGCTTCTAGAGCTTTACCTTGATATGATTGTGTTTCTCACCTGTTTTCTCCTTTGCCTAACTAGCTTAAATTGTTTTTTGCCTATGTTTTCTCATGCAATTTATGTTCTTGGCCAGTCTACTTCTTTTTCTGTCTCCTCTGTTTCCTTCAGCCTGAGCCCATGCATTCATTTCTCATGATAACTTGCATCTGGTGTTTGAATGTTTGTCCTATAGGGAACTTTACATTCTTGGGGGGAAAAATTTTTCCATTCTGATTCTGGTGAAAATAATACAATTTCAAAACTCTCTTAGGGCAGAAATATAGATTTAATTTTCCTGCCACTTTCTCTGGAAACCTTGGGACCTGGACCTCCAGGCTGTAGCTCCAGGCCCGATGAGCTCCTGGGGGGCGGGGGATGCAGAAGCCCTGCCAGCCTGGGGCGGGCAGTATGTGCAGGCGGTGGGGGAGCCTGGCAGGCTGCTTTCTGTTCAAACCGACATGTTCTGGCACTGTTTCAGTTGTAGTGAATCCACATTTTTTCAGTAGGAAAAAAAAGTTGTATTGGAAAGTTTCCAACCAGCTCCACACCCCAGCACACTGATTGCAAGGCCACTGGAAGGGATGGTTGGCACCTGGCCCTTTTGTTCTACAGTCACATTAATTTGCCCTGGGATGGTGCAGATTTTTTTTTTGTTACAAATACATATCGCCTAGACCTGCAATTCTTCAATATCCTGGCGTTTTTGAAGTAAGCACTGCCCTGCCAGCTGTGAGAAAATGATAACAATAGTAATACCGTCCTCACGTCTTTTGTCTCTCTCTCTCCCCCCCCGCCACCCCCTTTTTTTTTCCCCTGCACTTTTGCATGGTTACAGAGAGAAGGTCTCCTAGGTTGTCCTTGCCAAGGTGGTAGCTCTCTGTCAGGCTGTCAAACTTAGCTACTAATAACTATGAAGGGCGTGTGCTCCAAGAAAGGGAAAACCAAAATGCATAGCCTTCAGTTGTCTTAAAAAGACATTTTTCATCATCCAGCAAAGAGTTGTGGCGAGTTAAGGTTATGATATCATTATTTTGGTGGTTGTGATACCAGTAATGGGTTTTTTCATGTTATTTTAGAAAGTGTGCCCCTTTCCCTGTGTTAGACATATTGCTTCCTTTCATTAAAGCCCGATCCGTAAAAGTGCCCTCACCTTAAATGATGATGTTTGGAGGTAACTGGGGGCCAGTAAGGGGTACGGACAATTTGGTCTCGATTTAGAGCATTTCTTGCCACTACCCTGCTGGGAAATGCCGTGTGAGGTTCCTCTTCTCTTGCTCCTTTTGTCTTGAACTACACAGATTTTTCATGTTTTTTAAGTGGCCTGTGCAATGAAACCCCAAGCTCGTTTGCAGTGGGACCACCGCTTGGGAACATCAGGCAACTGAGGGTTTTTTTGCCCTAGGACCTAACTGCAGCCTTTCTGCTCACGTAAGGACTCGCGTTTAGCAGTGCCCTATTCCCATGAGCGGTTTCTTCTTAGTAATAGGGAAAGCAGAAATAATCCTACTCTCAGCAGTTTTGGGATTACAGGCAAAAATTGAGTTCCTTGATGTATGACTGTGTAGGGATATTAATCTTTTCCCTGATGCCTGTTGTCTGTCATCTCTGTCTTACCAGCACTGTCCTTTTGACCCCTCTACAAGGGTAACTTGTTATTAACGTTGCCTTTGCTTGCAGATACTCGGTATGCAGATGACAGCACCAACAGTTTTTCTAAAAGGGCTTATTCTGTGCATTATTGAATGTGATATTCAAAATGGGTTTCAGCAACAAAGGATTTTGATTTTTTTTTTTCCCCGTGATGTGGCTCATGCTCATTTTATCACCGTTTGTGAAGTTGATAAATTCAGAGGAGTTTGTGTTGAGCCGAATGTCGGCTCTTTGTTGTGCATCTCTTGAGACGGATAGTTCAGCATGAGACCACCGGGAAGTTTTGGTATGATGCCTGGGTGCCCGTTGTTGGGAGAGGTGGTGGTCGAATCATTTAAAGCATTTTATAGTTTTATAGACTGGTCGGAAGTTGCTGAGAGCCAAAGCAAAATCACTGTGTAAGCCATTTTAATTTTTCATTGGTGGATTTCTGTTTCTCCCACTATACTGTGGATTAGCGCATGCTTATGAAAGTAGATTTAACTGCAGAGAGAAACAAAAATATTAGAGTACAAAGAATAACTGGAGAAAAGTTCATGAGATGAGAAAAATAATAAAATGTAATATGAATATGCTACGGGCTGTATTTTATAGTGAAATAAAATAACACAGCCTTATGTGAGAATTTTTTTTGATTCTTAAGAATTGTCATATGAAAAGCTGCTGTTGATGTTCCTGCAGTCCTGTAAGGTAATTTTTCCCTTGAAATTTGGGAAAAGTAGTGATCATGCAACTGACTATGAAATAGGCAGTCCCATTTAAAACATTTTGTGCTGTGGTGTTTTAGGTAGAGGTAGAATAGTAGCTATTTTTTATTTTTGTCTTTCCAGAATAAAGAGAGGGTAATCACTGCAGAAAAAAATACCAGTTTCCTCCCTATACAGCTTGGTTAAGCCGCGCTGGTGACTTTGAAATGCTTTTATCCTGCTGTAGCTGAAAGTCAATCAAGCCCATTAATACAGATTTTGGTCTCTCTCGAAACTCTGAAATTCAGCAACGTATTCTGAGATGGATTATCCCCAGAGATCAGAGATACTGTCGTCCATCTCCACTTTAGTTGCGCTGTGTTCATTTCCATTTTCTTGTCAAATAAAGAGGAATAGCCCGTATAGAATAGGGTCATTTTTGTACATCTATTTATACTTTGGTGACTTTAAATCTAATTCTGCAGTTTCCACAATAACAGATTCCAGGGAAAAACAGTGAAGTGTAAGCAGGCAATCATCTTTAGTCTTTGATAGATGCTGTCTGAAAGAGTGTCTCTTACAGGAGAAGCTGTTAATAGAATGTTGTTGGGTTTTTTTACTTTCTTTCGTGTTTGTAATATAAATAAGTTTGTATTTTATAGCTAGGACTCATCTCATTGTCTACTATTAGCATTGGCAAATGCCTCACATTGTAAGACTTCATTTTCAGTTGCTTCTAAGAGTTGTTGCATCTTACCTGCTTTTTCTGAAAGGTGTCTGCCTTAGCCTATTTAATTTTTTAATGAAAAATGCAGCCAACATGGTTCAGAAGCTGCTAAGAGTAAGGTTAGGGGTGAATACTGTTTTGCTATGTTAAAAAAAATTCTGGCAGTAGTTCTCTGAAAAGCTCTTATGCCCTTATACTTCTGAAGTGGGATCTGAAATCCCTTTGGGGAAGAGTCTTTGGTTTTTTGCCATCTTCATAAATATCTGCCCAAATCTGCCCCAAGTTAGAGGCCAAAAAATGCAGTTTGTATACGCTCTGTAAAGAGTTTTTAGAGCTTTGCAGGTTAATATTTGAAGGATCGGTAAGCTCTGAGCGTGCTTCAGCCTGAGCTGCAAAGAGTTTTCTTCACAGCTGTAGCTCTCGGCTGTTACGGCCAGGATCTGCTTGTAGGATGTCATGAGCCTGGACGGAGCTCTGAGCTAAAGCAGCTGTAACTCTGTAACTTCTGCTGTGTCCAAGCTAGCTGTCCGTGGGCAGGTTTGGGGACCTCAGTGTCACACTCTGGAGGCAGGTGCTTCCAGCCTTTGCAGTGGGTACGTCGGGGTCCCAACAGACAAGGACGTTTTGTCTCAGCATTGGCCCGGTCCCAGAGCAAGGCCTCAACATATGCTGAGCAAGGGATGGAGCAGGACATAGTAAAACTGGGACAGTTTCCAAATGTTTAACAAAATCATCTAATACTACTGGCAGGGTCAAGGGATGGGGGAGGACATAATAAAAAAAAAAAAAAAGGAAAATAAAAGTTTTTTATTCAAAGGAGCTAAATTAAAGAATACAATCAGTGTTTCCCAGTTTTTGGACTTGACCTTTCTGTCTTACTCATGTTCTTGTAATTCTTCTTTTGCATAGGTAATATGCACCAGGGATTGATTATAACATCCAAGCAAAAATATACCTGCCCAGGAAAACAATCAGTCTTCTGAAGTGAGGATCTTGTTATTTTGTGCCTTTTGTCCTGCTCTGTCACCTATTTGAGCACCTTCCTTGCACTGCAGTGGAAGCCTGTCTACGCTTGTGCTTCTGAGCCCCCTTCTAGCCTCCACTCTTGTATTTCACACCTCTTACATGGAAATACTCCTCTGTGTGTAGGGAAGCTCCGTGGATTGATTGGGGGGGGGAGCGGTCTCCTCTTCAGAACACGAACAGTCCCAGGAATCCTTCGTGTATGCCTTTTCCCCTACCTCTCAAGGGCATGCCCTGGCACCAGCATCAAAAGACATAGAGGCAGAAGTGATCAGCAGTAGTTGATTGCGTTGAGTCAGTTTTACCAAATTACGCTATGAAAACAAAATGTTCCTGCCCTCCATAACTCCTAGAGGAGGCAATTTCTTTGTAATTTAATGTGATTTTGAAGCAGATAGCCTGTGTAATAACATTTGTTTTGTTGTCTGTTGCCCAAAGAAGATTCTCTTTGCCTTTCCTCAGTTGTTTGGCAGCAGGAAAATCTGTGTGCAGTCTGGATTTTCAATGTTCCATTAAGTTTATAGGTGCCTTTATTCAGGTTATTTCTTAATTGCTGTATTACTTCTTTACCCATTGAAACCAACAATGTGGGAGTCTCTCTGGATCTGGGGTTTGCCGGTGTAGCTCAGGGTCTGGTCCCTTTTTTAAAAAAGCAGGTGGAGAAATGTTGAAGTCATTGGGATGACTTAATTCCCAATGTCATTGGAAAGTACATGTTTTGCACTGCTAGTTAGTGGTGTTCCAGCCTAACAGGCACTTCAGTAGTGGGTAAGATAAAGAAATAAATCTTTGCACAGGTGTCCTGTCCCGTGGAGGAATGATGTGAAAATGCAATTTCTTTTCAATGAAGCAGGCTTCTGAATATACTGTGTCCGTTGCAGAGCATACTGGTTTTTGCTGTTAGAAAGCTGTTAGAAAGTAGAGCAGCTTTTCAACGCTATTTCTAGCAGTGGATGTTTCTGTAGGAAGAGGGGAGGCAGCACATTCTGGGTGTTGGTTCCTCTTTTAATTAATTAAAAGGCCAAACTCAGAAATTCAAGGGACATGGAAATATCCCTGACCGAGACCAAAGTTATCGGTTGCTTGGGCAGAGATGAGATTCTTCCCTGCCAATTGCAAATAACCCAGAAACCTAATGTCTTCTGTAAGGAAGCCGGCACGCCGTGGCTGTTTTCAACACTACCGTATGTACCTCTGCTTTCTTCCGCCCCAGTGGTAATTCAGAGGGTCATATTCCTACTCATGCAAAGCCTAACCTGCACAAGGCCCGCTAAGCAAGGACTTCCAGCTGTTTCATTCCTATAAGCATATAAATATTTATACCACCCCAGGGTTCCTTTCATGCTGAAAAGAAAGGTAGCACTTGTCTGCTGTTAAAATATATTACCCGGGAGATAAACGGCTTATCTCAGTATTAGGAAGATGGATGAGAGGAGTGGAAAATTGACCATAATATTGGTCAAAAGATCCACCGAGTCCAGAAGGCCTTACTGTTTACTTGAAACTCCTGCTGGGAAGTGACATAGAAGTTGATAGCGCTGTGTTTAGCTATCAAGAGATGATTAATTAAAAGCCGTAATAAATGTGAAATATAACGGTGACAAACATAGTGCTTCATGGACACTAGCTAAATTCCCTAGTGATGGGTAATCTCCACCAGGGATTGAGTATAACATCCAAGCAGGATGCGAATGGTGCTTTTGAAGGGACAACTGAGAGGGAGAGCCTGCACGAGTGACTTGCTCAAGGGCACATGTGAAGTGAGACGGCGATTAACCTCTACAGCATCTCTGGTGCTCTACCCGCTCCTGTCCCACCTCTGTGAAAGCACAAGTCCAAACGTATTCTGACCGAGGCCGCTGGGAGTCATTTCCCACCCTCTGCACTGGAGGGAAGTAAAGGTCAAATAGGCAGCGTGGGGGGCTCAAAGCCGAGGTGCCAGTGTAGTGTCACCAGAGTCTGACTGCGATTCTGCTGTTGATCTGCAGCACGACCCTGCGGCAGCCTCTCTGCCCCAATTCGTCTGCCCAGCCGTAAAATGAGAGAGATGGTAACGCTGAGCCGCTGTGCTCCTGCGTGGTCAGTGCAGGTTGCTTAAGCAAGGGCTGCGTAAGGGTCTGAAAAAGTGCTGGGAGGCTTCGTTGTCAATTGGTGGTATGATGAGAATGTCTCTTGGAGTCAGCCTGCTGACTTTTAGGGAATCAGCTAGGGTGCTGCCTTGCTCTTCAGTACATGCTGCTGTCACCTGGGGTCCCCTTGCATCCTCCTCCTCCTCTGCCACTGGATTTAGATGGAGCATGCTGAGAGCAGCCCGGTTTTCTTCCAGCGAGAATTAATTATTTCACGGACCATTCAAGATTCCGATAAATGAAGCGTGCCTTGATGTCATTTTAGAGTAGTATCTGTAGTGAAATCAGAACTTGTAAAAATTGGGAAAATACATAGGACTTGCCTTTGTGTTTTGCTTTGTTCAGGTTAATTGTTGTTGCTTGTGGTATGATTAAAGGGTCTGACGGAACACAAAAATACGTCATGCATAAGTGGGATTTTAATGAAATAATAATTCTTCCCTTAAAGTGAAATTGTTTTTAATAGAAGATAGCAAAATAAAGAAATTCTCTATCCCTCTGCTTTTTTTGGAAATAATTATTATAGGTAATGAAAATCCAAATTGAACCTGATTGGCCTTGGTTTTGCACAATTTTTGTCTTTCCTGATAAAATAGATTGATTTTTCTCTTCCTTGAAATTGATAAAACAGGCAAGGATAAGAGGAGGAGCCTTATGAAAATCTCACCATTGGGGCACTTTATGCAGTTAATTTGCATACAGTTACCCAAAGGGTTTTTTGAAAACGTTTCTGCTCGGTGAGATGCTGAAGTGGGAACACTGTCTTCCAGAACAACCATTGTTAATGTCCTTTCAGTATGAGAGAGCTTTTGCTCTCCCAGTGCTCCCTGTTGACTTGCTGCCAGCTGCTCATGTATGTAATGTATATGGGTATGCTTAAAATCCATTCCCAGATCTGTGGAAATAGATGGTTTGTACAAATACGGCACTATACATCACATATATGCCCCATATGTGCTGCAGTTTGGAATGTCAGTGAGCACAGGGAAATGAGGATCGGGGCTATTTTAGGGGATGCCAGAGGAAAGACAGAGAAATGGAAAGATTTGTTTGGATAAACCTCCCTGTTACTGAATTGCTTTAATGCTGCACTTGTTTCTCGTTCTTCCTCTTTCTCTTTTGCTGCTTCTTTCATTGCAGCTTTTAAAGTATGTAGGCAACAAAAAAACACGGCCGGTGAAGTGGAAGATTACAATTATGCATCAGTATTCCTGTAACGCGTCTGCTCAGTAATGTCCCCTGGGAGCGTTACAATGAATATCTGACATTAATTGGCTCAGTACCTGTATGTCTGACCTTGCAGAAATTTCATAGATCAATTCTACACGTTGTTTACTGATAAAGAAAACTTCTTCAGGGCAGGGGCTGCATCTTTGGACATGCCTGCACCACAGTGACAACCAGAAACAGCAATCAGACTCACTGGGTCTTGGAGTAAGAAATAAAATGATAGAAAAGGGGATCATAAAGTGGTTTCTCTCCCTTCTTTTGCCAAGATCTGTTCCTCAGCAATTTTTAGCCCACTTGAAGTCTTTATCACTGCTGGATACTGTGCACTTGATGCACAAATGCTGTTTTTTCTCCTTTGAGTAGTACATGTATTGCCTTCATACATGTGTCTGACATACTGAACGATATAACGAAACCAGGTCAGAATTAGAGGAACAGCAACTACTGGATGTACTTGCATTGGAACAGCTGCCTCTTTTGTATCGCTTGCCCTCCTATGACTGAATCCACCAGGAGGATCTCGCAGGGGGCTGCGAGCAGCTCTTTGGCAGTCGCCGTGTTTCAATGCGCCCTGCTCAGTCAGCAGCAAACCCTCATCTCCTGCGCTGCACAGTCAGCTGGCTTTAGCTGCTCTGTGGATGCGGGCTGCGTGTGCAGAAATGGATGATTGTTCAGCTCCCTTCCGTTTAAGGGAGCCAAGAGGGAGAAAGTCAGTGTCCACATTGCAGCTTAGCCGAGGTTCACACCAGGGGTGGTCACTGGGCTTAACTTTCTGTGGGGGTGTTTGTTTCCCAAGTTAAAAAGTTGTTGAAAAGGAGGGAGATTTGTACA
Organism: Aptenodytes forsteri; assembly: GCF_000699145.1. Taxonomy (NCBI): domain Eukaryota; kingdom Metazoa; phylum Chordata; class Aves; order Sphenisciformes; family Spheniscidae; genus Aptenodytes; species Aptenodytes forsteri. The sequence continues at coordinate 3,145,218 of NW_008795527.1, forward strand.
CAGAGCATTTTAAGAGATGCTGAGAGGCATACATTGCATGCCCGTCCCACTGGTTTTATTGCCTTTGTTGAAGTACAGGAGAGAAGCTTTACAGAAGGTGTATTCTGCTTGTGTATTATTGGAGTGCTCGGGAGCGCTTGCCGCTTTCTGACTATTGTTACCCGTCCCCTGCTTTATTTGACCGGCTGGAAATTAAACAAGCCATC
>NW_008795527.1:3146402-3198178 GCF_000699145.1 Aptenodytes forsteri
TTCCCTGCCGGGCACCCCCGGCCGAAAGCCGGCTGCCAAGCTGATGTTCCACCCGGGGCAGTGTGGGGCGGAAGCCGTGAGCGTTGCGGCAACCGGGAGGTGGCAAAGCGGGGCGCCCGGCCTCGGGGCAGGAGTGCCAGCAACTAACGAAGCCCCTCGGGAGCCGCATACTTAGCAGCAACTTGAGCCTGTTTTATATTCGGCTTTCGCTGCTGCCTGAGTAGCGCTGGCTGCGGCGCGCGTTGTACAACACCCGTGTCTCTTCAGGCGGAGACTGCCGTTCCTCGTAGCCTGCAGCTATTATTATGTTGCTCACAATACTTGCTGTGCACTTCAGCCTCCTGGCTAAGTACTCGTTTTGCCACCACCCAAGTACTTTGGCACATCTTCTGTTTCATAAGCACGGCTTATAAATTTCCTCATAACCCAGGACACAGCGTCTAGCCTGGTGCGGTACTTGTGTGGCTTCAGCCAGAGAGTGTAATTTGTTCCAGCCTAGAGCTGGATCTCTTGGCTCTATGCGTAGCTCGCTGTCACCAAGAGCTCCTGGGGCAGTTTAACAGAAGTGCCTGCAACCAGCGATTCATAGATAGTTTTAATGAAAGCGGCCAGGCTGGTGAGACTTTTGCAGGTCCCGAATACTGAAGAGCTGAGGAAGGCAGCTGGCTGTAAATGGAGCTGTGGATTTCATCGTTCCCAATAGGGTTAAAATGCATACTCCTGCTGCCTGTATATATCTCTCTCTACAAATGAGATTACTGAGAATAAACACACTTTAATCCTTTTAAGTGACTGAAAATATAAGTAACATCTGCGATTCCCAGAGGAACGTCAGGATTGGGTTCTCGGAACAAGTAATTAGTTTAATGTGGGACAATAGGCGTATTCCTAGTGCTGATGCATGAATGCCCCAAAGAAACATAGAGTGTCTGCTGGTGATATTATTACGGTATTCCTAGTGCTGCTTTTGTCTGCCTAGACATTAATATTTAGTGCAGAGAGAGGCTGTGATTGTTTTCCTTCCACAGATGCCCTCAGACTAGTTCTGGCTGTAATTTACTTGAGCCAGCTCTTAGGCAGCGTAGTGAGGGTCCTTCGTTGGCCCTTTGAGGTCAAATATTGGATCCAGAATAAGTTTCCCCATTAACATTTACCATATGTAGAGACTACCCGTCTCTGTAGTCTATTTAATCTTTTTTATAAGCTCACAATCTTGCTGGAAAACAATCAGATTTTCACTAGCGTTCTGTGTTATATTTTAGTGTTTGTAAATACAGAGCATTCCTTACATAAAGCATTAGATGCTGCATACATCCTCACGTGTACTACCTTTTCTTTCTTTTCTCTTTGCTCTCTCTTCCATCACCGGGAGGCTGTTCATAAGCCTGTTCTTATTGTTATAGAGAGGGACTGGTAAACTGCCCTCAAAACAAATGCTAAACCACTACTTGCCTGGTTGTTAGCAGATGGTAATGTATTTAAAGGTTGATTGGCCTTCCCTCACCTCTTCTGCCTTATCCTAACTCCTTTTAGAAAGAAACAATTAGCTCTGCCCTGTAGCCAGGGTTAACTGGATCCCAGGGACGGAACAAAGTAGCTGTGGCTTCAGTTTTTTGCCATCACAAAGAAGTGTGCTAAACCTTGCCCAGCGGCCCTCCGCTTCCTCAAGGGTACTTCATCATATGCTGTTTTCTTCTGACTTTATTAATCTGGTACTATAGAACTTCGTCAAAATAAAAGACTTCGGGAGTTATGTTTCCCAATGTTTTGTGTGGCGGATGCCCCTGTAATGTTTTTTATCAGTCTGTTTTGCAGACTGAGTGGCATTTGGCATGAGGCAGTATGGGATATCGGCTGTACATATGTACATCTTTGTGTGTGCACCTGATGTTGCTTCTTCTGCTGCTTGTGTGCTTGGATTTGCTGTTCTTTGTAGGTATTTTTTGTAGTTCCAGTCTGGTCCATCTCAGAGGACAGTCAAGTTGCAGAGTCCCGCAGGCTTGTGTTTTAGCAGGCGTAGCTTTGCAGAACATAAAAGGACGATGTTGTTGCACCCAGCTGCTGCTCTTGCTGTCGGTTTGCCAGTTCCAGGATGACTTCCTTGGCCTCCTGTTTTCCCTGCAGCCCCCAACCCGGTTTGCTTATTTGTATCTGTAAAGAACATGAGAGAGAGCTGTTCTTACGTACGCTGGTGCGCAGGGGGCTGTTGTTCTGTTTGACCCTTTGCACTGCTTCCCAAGGAGGGATGCTCTGCGTGTTTTCATTCCCACCCTTTGTATAACAGATCATAACTGCAATCCTCTGTGGTCATTAAAAAAAAAAAAAATCCACTATCTCCTGGGGCTAGCGTGGCCATGGGGCACCGCTTTTTATAAACACTGACATGGCTGAATGGTGTGCCATGTATTGCTCCTAGCTATCCTCCATTTTCTAGCCCAAGTCAGCAGGTACCGCTTGCAGCTGGGAGAGTAAAGGGAAGCTTTGGGGCTGGGCTAGAATAAATTTAACTGGGTTTCAGCCCAGGCCTCAAGGCTCCCTTCAGCTGCCACTAAACCTGTAGCAAGATACCTTAAGCACTCTGCTGCAGCACACGCTTCTATTAAAAAATAGGTGGGGACACCTTCTCTTACCCAACCTGAAGAAGAGTCCCAGTGTCTGTGATGTGGCCGAACACTGTTAGAGCAACTGAGGACACTAAAGGGGACATCATTGCAACATGCACAGCTAGACTAGTCTATTCCTCAGATGACTTCTGTAGGCAAGGATGTCTTGAAAGCCTGAGATCTGCAAGACTTTTTAAGCTTAGGTACTTAATAATAGTTTAATGACTGAGAGATTTTTTGTGATGACTAAGTCAGAGACTATATATATGAGTTCTTGTGGCATCGTTTTAAATCAGGGCTTGCCAGTAACAAAGTCTTGCCAGCCTTCCATCTCAAAGGGAGAAAGTTTTCATCTCGCTGAGTTACTATAACCTGTAATGTACCAACCCCTAAGAAGACTGTTCTTGTTTTCTACCATAAGACAGCTGGAAATTTTAAATTTCTGTAACGAACAACTTTTCTGAGTCATCTCTGAGGTTGTTGGAATCACTGGGGGATGTCTGCTGAGTGTGTACTTTAGAAGGCAGTTTGAAGTTTTAAGAATTGAACAGAGTAAGACACTTCAAATATCTCAATATCCAGGCAGAAAATGCAAGGCATACCTCCTGGGCTAATCCTCGTCAAGGATGGGGATTTGAACAAGTCATCTCCGAAAGGCCAAATCTTAGCATCTCAGGATCTCTAATCCCTTCCCATTGACTACAACATTTCTTTCAGAATAGCTGTCCTCTGCTGCAAAAGCTTTTATTTCTTGGGCATTAGCAGCATTTCCTTTTCTGGATATTATCCTGATCTCGTCGTTGGAGTATCCTCTGACTGGTCTTTGTTCAAACATACCATCTTGCCTTGCAGTGATTGCATTCAATGTTTGGCAGCCTCTGGAATGACACAGTGATCATCACATCCACTGCTACTTCTCCAGGCCTGCCTGGATCCCTCAGATCATTTCGTTCAGGCCACTGGGCCACCTCTCTCAGGCAGCTTAAGCAGAACATTGCTGAAGCACAACATAATCTCCCTCATCACATCTGATGACACTACGTGTCTTTTACCTTCCTACTGTGGGATTCATTTTAAGGAATGAGTAGGGAGAAGAAGAGATTGATTTGTGAAGGTCTTTGAGAGCAAGAAGCAGTGGGAAATGGAAATCTGGAGAAAGGATGTAAATGAGGAATGGTAAGACTGGAGCAACGTGATGGTGTCGGTCTTAACTGATGTATCTTTTTAGTGGACTGGATGAAAAGGATTGTGGCAAGGGGGGAGGCATGATACTTTTGTTAGACAGGCTATCACAGAAGTTAGGATGGCAAATTATGAAAGTCCTGGAGAAGGGCTAACGGGACAGAAAAAGAGGACAAATCCTCATGACGTAGCTAAAACAGATGCAGAAAGGTGTAAGTATGGTCTGGATTTCTTAAGAATAGGAAAAGAAAGGGGTAATGACCTTTGTACCATGCTGTGTCACCTTATCGGGGACTGTGCATGATCCTTGAATTAGTGGGAACTCTTCCCTGTCACACAGAAGCAGTTTTAGCTTTAGGATCATAATGTAGCATCTAGGAGGGGCCTTCAGATCATGTCTGTTTGTCCTAGAAGTGCTGTGTAGTAAGGGTTACTTTTGTTTAATCCATTCTGTTTCTACACTTGTACCAATGACACTGCTTTGATGTTGGGTAATGGCACCCTCTGTGGAACTGTACGGGACCTTTTAGGAGAAGGTACTGTCTTGCATGAGCTGATGGTAGTCAGATAGCTGCTAAATGGTGCTGCCAAAAAGGGATACAGCTCTGCCTCTTATCTTCCAGCTTTTAGGATGGGGAGAATAAATGGCTGCTAGCTCTACCTCTTGCCAGTCCTTTATAACTAATGACATGCTGTCTGTCATCATTCTGAGGGATTTTGTAAACTTTTCCCCAAAGTCTTAGAAAAACTTGGCAAACTGAGTGGGCTAAATGCATATTACTGCCATGCCCATAGGAGAGGAATAAGAGTTTAGCAGAGTGCATGGAGCAACATCAGCGTAAGAATAGGAGAAAAGCTAAAATAATCATTTATCTCAGTGTGAAAGAACCTGGGGAGGTTCTTGCACAGGACCGTTGCTTCATGCTGCGTGAGTCTAAGCCGTCTCAAATTGGAGTGTCAGTAGAAGTAGGTTTAGAATAAATCAATAAAATGAATAGTAACAAATCACCGGGATCAGATGTTACTCCCCAAAGACTTCTAAAGGAACTCAGATATGAAATTGCTGAACTCCTAACAGTGGTGTGTAATCTATCATATAAATCAGCTTCAGTGGCAGAGGAAGGCGGAAAATGTGATGCCAATTAAAAGAAATGGTTCTATTTGGGGAACATCTAAGCAATAAGGTTGTCATTTTACCAATACATTATTCCAGCATAAACTGGCGCTGTAGTCAAAAGCAGCTCAGCCTTCCCCAACCACTCGTTCCTGCTGCTGCAGTGGTCCCTCTGTGCCTCTACAGCTTGTCGTGTGATTCTGTAGTGGACCCAAGTAGGCAGCCGGTCCTGTTTGATACTAACCAAGGAAATACTGAATTATTAGTTTTAAGATGGATCAGTTTCCTGATCCACTTAATCTGTCAGTGGCACAAAGTTTGTCCCTGGCATAGGGAGAGGGTGGTAGGGAGTGGGAGATGCTCAGGTGAGGACCGCAGGAGAGAAGGACTGGTGCCTTTAGCAGCTGAACTTGCTTGCAGGAGTTTGACGAGATGCAACACTGCAGCATAAAGTTATGACCTTGTGCTGGGAAATTGGGTGGTAGTGCAGTAAAAGTAGAAGGAAGAAATGCATGCAGAAATATCGTACTGAGGGAAGGGAAATGTTTTTTCTGCAGATATAAGTCGGATCTTGCGTATCCTGTAGAGCTGTTAAAGATTTGAAGGAGTATGAGGTTATATATGGTCTGGTCTGCCTATATTTGTATTTCCAGAATGCTTTTGATAAAGTCCCTTGCCAAAAATCCTTAAAGAAAATTAAAGATCCTTTTGATAAGGAAGAAGGTGCTTTTCAGGACTGATGATGACTTAAAAGAGAGAAAATGAAAGGTAAGAGTAAATTGTCAGTGTTTAAAATGGAGAGAAGTCACCAGTGAAGACTGAGGTGCTGCTGAGTGTGGGATGAAAACTGAGGTAACGGCATGTGCTGATAATATTAAATGGTTGAGGGTCTCATGATAAATGAAGCCATGGTTTCACCTTTGGTGGCCATGCAAGATTATGTTCTTGTACACCCTGTTATCCCCACCCCTGACTGCCTGTTTGAGCTGTCATGTTGTCCTGTCGTCATACTGACAAACTTTGCTTAGGTGTCTCTGCAAGGTGAGTTAGATCAGGAAGCTGATCCAACTCAAAAATACCCTCATGAAAGTAGTAAGAATTGGGCGATGTAGGATTGGGAAAATAAGTTGGGAGTGGGCCCCCTCAAACCAGCCCTGTGTCTGAAGAAAGATGAAAGGAATAAAAATCTGCGTGACTGCGTGATAAAATTGTAGATGAGATCCAAGTTTGAAAAATGCAAAGTAATGCATTTTCTAACATGGAGAAAAGGAAATCCTTATTGTACATATTCAGCAGAGGTGCTGAATTGGCTAGTACCATGCAGAAAATAGGTCTTTGGAGATAGTGTGGATAGTTCTTGGACATTTTTGATCAGCATTGATCAAAAAGGCAAACAGTATTTGGGACAATTAGGAAAGAAGACAAGAAAGAACCATAGTTACACCATTGCATAACTGTGTAATATGGTATGTATAATATGGTTCCTTCTCCCTCAGCTCAGAAAGTTTGTAAATGAACTAAAAAAAGCTTGAAAAGGGCAGCAAGGGTGATTAGGAGTATAGATTAAATACATCTAAGAATAAATAGTATAGGTCTGGCCATAGAAAATTTCTGTAAAGGAGGCATATGGTGATCTATGAGACTATGAATTATGTGGGAAAGGTGAGTATGGAAAGATTATTCATTGTTTCTCATAATGCGGGAAGTGTTTTATAACAGTGAAATTATTGGGTTTATAGCTAATAAAGAGAAGTTCTTTTCTGATATGATGTATAGCTAAACTGTGAAATTCATTGTTGTGAGGACTTTGTGGAAGCCAAAGATTGGAAGGGTTTAAAAACAAATTAGGCAAAATCCTGGCAAAAACTCCATCACTGCAGCGATGTCGATACAACTTCCCATTTGGACAGTCTACACTGCCGGTTGCTGGAAGCTAGGAGGGTGTATCAGAAAGATAACTCTGTATTTGTCTTTTTCTTAGTTTTTTTTCTTCCCCTGGGCATCCTCTGTTGGCCCCTGTCAAAGACCTTGTTCTATTTTATGGGGATCTTTTATCTGACCCAGTGTATCGCATGCAGCACATTGCAGTTTGGAAGCAATTAATCAGAATCTAAGGTTATAATAAGATACTAGTTCCTTCAGGCGGGACAACTGAGCAAGTTATCAGTTCAGTTGGCAGCAGAGAGTGAACAGTTTTCTGCTGAATGGCTTTGCAAATGGTGTGGTGGGACCTGGAGCTGGGACAAGAGAGGTAGGAGCCCTGGGGATGGCATGAGGTTGGGGACCAAGGCTGCCAGCAGTGACACAGGCTTCTGCTCGGATGGAAAGATCTGACATCCTCCAGTTGTCCTCCTGTCCATTGCCATGTAGCCCCTTCTCCTCTGCTGTACTTGGTTTGACCTTGTGCCAAGTAGATCTAAGTATCTTAGTAGGAAACTATTCTTTTTTTTTTTCCTTTGGTAGGCTTATTTTCTGTCACATTAGTGAGCTGAATCAGCTTGCAGAAGGAGTGCCGTGTCTGGGATTCACTACAGACAGCGTGTCACACGCTGTGGTGCCTAAGCTAATAGGAAATGCCAGCGAGGGGAATATGTCTAAGATGCTGTCTCCTGGCAGGAGCTCAGACAGTTATTTCTGGGAAATGAGGACTCGGAGCCTGAAAAAGTTTTTTTTTTTTTTGCACTTGGGCACTAAAGCTTGTTTAGGGCAAACTTTCGGAAAGGCAGAGTCAGGGAATGCTGCTCCTGGATTGTCTCACCATTATATCGAATGACTGGGAAACTAGAGGCAGCACGGGGAATGGTGAACATCCTTAGTGATCAGGACTCTGCCTTCATGATCAGGACTCTCTGTAGATACTGATGGTATTTTTTCAATTCATCACCACAAATGCTTTTCATGGTGTAAGCACACCTAGCAAAGTAGACCCTTTCAAGGAGGGAAAGGAACTGAGGTAGCCATCAGACAAACACATGGTTTCAGTGTGCCCAGGAGCACCTAGGCACCTTCTGGCACCTCGGGCACCTAAATAAATTTTTCGTACCCTGTGCAAGAACAGCTTGGGATGATGGTAGGGCCCCAAGTGTTTCATGTAGTTTGTGTTTGATTCAAATTTGCAGAAGAAAAAGCTACCCACTGTATATGATTAGTCAATTATATTGTAGTATTCTTAGTTCCTCAGTCTTTTCTCTGTAATTCTGTGGTTCATTTTAGCTGGTTGTCACCTTTTGCTATGTGAGAAAGTGCTAAGGAGCTGTCATGAAAGTCTAGTGTGAAGCCATTTATTATGAAGATGTGCATTGTAGGCAATATGAGGGGTTTTGATGATCTTAGTGGTTTAAGCAGAAAGGAACTGGAAAGTGCAGGTCTAGCAGGAGGACTTTTTTAGGGGTGAAGATCAATAATTTTATTTTGACAGCTTTTAATTTTTATTTTTTTTTTAAGTCATAAAAGGCAGAATGTGTTAATTTGTTGTACTGCAAAATAGACTTGGGTGATGTAAACATTTTGATGAGGTACCTGCCAAAGAGATCTCTCTCGACAAGGGAGATGCCATCTTAGAAGTACGCCAACTACTTGGGTTGATTCCCTGTCTGGCTTAAACGCTATGCTGGAGGTTGGGTCAGTTCCATGGCTGCAGGTCTGGAGACAAAGCAGGCCAGGTCCCTTCACTTGCAGCTAATGTCATACTGGTTCTGTTGAGACGCAAGAACGTCAAAGGCAAAGGAAGTCAACATCGATTGGGGCTTAGCAAAAAGTCATAGCCAAATTCTGAAATGAGTCTAAACTGTGGTAACTCTTACAGGCTTCTGTCTGCTGGAGATCCATTCCCCTGCAGCAGTGGGATCAAACCACCAAATGTGAAATGGGTAAAGGGAGAGGACAACCCCTACTGTGAAGGTGACACAACTTTCTAGATCCTCCCAGCCCCCCAGATACAGTCCTGTCTTCATGTTTTCCCAGAATGTGGCTCATTGAAGCTGACTAATTATAAAACATATACAAAGCTGCTGTTTCTCCTAGAGGAAAAGTGAGACCTGATTTGTAAGAGATTGGCCTAAGAGGAATAGCAACAGATGGTGTGTGGGTTGGCAGGTCAGTTAACTGTGAGAGTAGGAACGGGAAATTCAAAACTGAAATATCAGTGTTGCTGCTTCTTATGAAGTGTCCGCATGTCCTGTTCCTTCAGCGGGAGCCACGGACCATGCAGTCCTTCAGGAACGTCAGCCATGGGGCCCTTCACCACAGCTCTCCCATCCTTCCTGGGAGTTTAGTCATCCTCACCACTTAGCGTTATTCTCCTTTCCTTCCTCCTTAAGGCTTTTTACTATCAAACCCTGACCTGCAGACTGTTGAAAAACTGGACGCTGTCTTCAGTACTCTCTTTTTGTGTTCCTCTTCCACAACACAGAGATTCACCACCTGCCGACATAAGTAGGGGTGTTTGTCCATTAATGAGTCCTGTGTTGCTATTAGCACTTAGTGAGATGGCTGTTAAGTCGGAAGCTTGTTCACAGAAAACAGCGAAGCACTCCTTCCCAAGAGCTGACTCTCTGTAATGTTACAGAACTCGGATATGGTGCTCTGAAATTCAGATTTTTTTGGAAGGAAGCTTTCACGGGGTGGGGGAGTTCTTATGTAAGAATGCTGAAAACATAAAACTGTGTCTTGACATACTTGCTGTATCTTTGAGTCCAAGAATACAGTTCACGCACTGTCTTCAGGGTTTGAATTCCAGTGTTTCCAGTGCTCAAAGTTGCTATAATACAATGATTTTTTTGTGAGATTAACATTTTCTGAGGAATATAAAGAGTGTGTTCATTCCCACCCACAGGGTGGAAGGATGGATTCACTGAAGACCTGTGCTTTGAGGTTGCGTATTAAGAATCTGAAAGAAATCTGTTCTTCAAAGCTGCTTTTTTCCCCTTGTGAACTAAATTTACTCTCATGCTGTTAATTCCTCTTTCCCCCACAATCCTTCTTAACATGCCCTGAGTTCAAACAGTTTCACGGTGTTATGGAAGTAGCAGCCTCGGTCTTTTGTGAGCAAGAGCGGGACTGGTTTTGGCTATAGCCAAACTACAATTATCATTACTTTACTAAGCTCCCTGTCATGCTGCCTGTTACTACCGTTAGGTGATACTTTGTTGTATAGTGTGCTGATGCAGTCATTTTCTTTCCCACCTTACTATTTTCTGTAAATCCCTGTGCTCAGAGGACACCCAGGGAAATTAAGAACAAAAAGCCACTACTCAAGACCTATTTGTGAACCGTTAATTGGAATAGATTTCTGCCTATTTCCCGATGCGAAGTGCCTGATGAGGCTTTCTGCGGGCTCTTAAGACCTCCCTTAATAGCTGCCAACCGTGAGCTGCATTACAGCACTGAACGCCTCTGCTTGCTGTGTAGTTGAATAAATGCAATTACTTGAGAAAGCCTGTCTGTGGCACTGGCAAACTGGTGCCAACACACTCCAGATTATCAAGTGCAATGGAGCTTGGCTCTGCCTTGCCCTAATGCTGGCTGCTGCCTTCTCTATCATGTCCAAGGAAAAAAGAGGGGAAAGAGCAGCGGTGGCAGCAGCTACTGAAGGCCAGATTTGCTGTGTGCTGCATGAGGTTGGCAGGGGATTCTGCTGTGGCTTATGTTATCTTGCTGGGGTTTGATTTTAGTGGGCAAGGCAGAAGATTGGCTGTTGGATGTAGGAATAGATGACTGTAGTAGCAATACTTTTGTGAAAGCAGAGGTGCCTGTCTAAAGAGGAGATAATAGAGCAGAATGTGCTTGGCATAAATTCAGAAGCTTCATGCATTAACTGCCATTGGTAAGCTCATAATGCAGGCTTTAAATTGCTGTCGCTTTTTTAGAAGGAAAGGCTTGATCCAGTTTGGTATCAGTTGGGGTATATAACACCTTTTAGGAGAGTCTATGTGGTTGGCATTGGAGGCAATCCTTTTTTTTTTTTTTTTAAAGTCAGTTTTGATCCTTTCAGAGGTTGAAACAGGAGTAGAATTACAGCACTTTGACAGCCAAAGGTTTCTCATGAGATGTCAGTTACCCTCATGGAGTAAAGCTGGTTCTGGCAGAAAGAGCTTTTCGCAATAGCATTAGTTACTGCAATAAAGTAAATTGCTTGTCCCATCTTTTAGACAAGGTGAAAAATACAGATGTGAGTTGTAGCTGTGGCAGCAGCTCGCACTGCCGTCTCCTGAGCCAGGCTGAGATCATGAGATAACCCTGTCTCAGTTCAGAAACGCTTGTGAGATCTTTCTGAAACCAAATCGGTACTCCCTCTCTGAAGTGAAAATGTGATGGCTTGTTTTCAAGGACACTGAGGGCAAAAAAATCGGGAGGGTGGGAGGACGGGGGAAATAGATCAATGTAAACAAAGTGGCAGCACTGATGGATCTAATTTTGATGGAAGCTAATAATAAAAAACTTAGACTTTCTTGTGACAACATTTGGGATGAATTGTGATTTTATTCCTTTGCTTGAACTTGAGTTTTGATGGAGATACAAATTGCCAGAATCAGGGATGTAATCATGGAGAAATCATGGGACTGCTAGAGGCCTTTATACCTCACCTTCTACTGCTTTTCAATTTCTTTCCTTTTTTTCTGCACCCTGCATCCCCCTCCTGCCATTATCCCTCATCCTCCTCCTGCCCACAAGGCTCTACCGATTCCCCAGGCAGCCTTTCTTTAACCCTCCTCACCACCATTTCTTAGTATTTAGGGCTTGTTGACCTCTCTCTAGGAATCACTGCAGCTAAAACCAGAAAGCCAGATACTAGTTTTGTTCTTTCCCAGTTGTGAATTCAGAGCCCCGGCATCAATACAATAATGAAACCCTTGTTGGGTTTCAGTCCCCGCCCCGATAGGAGCCTTGTCCATGGGATTTTGTTTGTTGTTACTGTTAGTACATCATGGGGGATGCACAGCCACAAGCTGGAAGCAAACAAACAACAGCAAAAAACAACCACAAACAAATAGCATTTGTCAGATCCCTGTTGTCAAGGGGTTTTCATTCAAAGCCTTAAAGCAGCAGTGAGTGTGCAGCGTTGCCCCAAAGCATGGAAACCACCAATAAAGGGCAAATGCAAACATTTTGCCTATTAAGGTGACTACAGCTTCTCCTCTTACTGTGGCATTGCTGTCTGTAGAGATAACTCTAACGGGCAGGTGGAAAATTTCCATGCTGGTATGTGCCAGCAGGCGGTGGCAGGAGGCAACTGGATGATTCAGTGCACACACACACACACGCACCCCACTTCCCTGCAGGTGAAACACCTTCTCACTTCCACCTTCAGCCGCATGGGCACGAACAAAGAGGCTGCGTAGGGGCAGCTGAGTAATTCTTAGGACGGGCAAACAGACGCAGACCGCTGGCCTGCTTGAGCCCAGCCTGACTGCGAGGAAGCAGCCCTGGCCACGCTGGAGGGACACCAGCCACTAGCTGGGCTGCTCGGTGGGCAGGGAGCCCTTCCCCAGGGCGGTGTGAGACCTTGGGGAGCCATTGCCATCGTGGGACCCCCTGCCCCCCAGACCCCTGAGGTTTGTGGTGGGCAGAAGCCCCAAAGCACACACACGGAGATTTTGGGATGTGGTCAGTCGGGAAACCTGGGCATGTTGGGCAAGCTAAGTCTAAACCTGTAGGTAGGGGATGGTCTCTGCCGGCTGAAGCTGGGCTTCTCCAATGTGTTCCCCAGACCTTCAGTACTCTCCCAAGTATTTTTCTTTCCGTTGCAAAGCAGCAAGAAAGCATTTTACTGAGGTCTATCCCAGTGTGGTGTTGCTGGGTTGAGGCAAATCTTATTACAGTCTCCAGTGTGATGGCCTATCTCTCTAGGCAGAAGTTTCGGCACATCTTACGGGTTGCTTATGGAGCTTATGTAAATATTTTGAACATTTTTTTTTCTTTGATGTGTGCATACAGATTCTGTTAGTATTAATGAGAATCTGATCTTCTACTTGGGTGAGGGTTTCAACATGCAGATAGGCCATAGGGCATTTGATTTAACATCTCAGTTTAAAGGATTGGAAACTTGTTCAGGGATCAAGGTTAGTAAGATGCAATTTGGGAAGTTACAACTATGTTCTTGATTACAAAGAATGATAAATCTTTAATAACAATTTTTTAAAAGCGTCTGAAAAACATGAAAATGCCATCAGCTTTGCAAGAACCTGCTGTATTGGGTTTTGACAAAAGGAGAGAATTCAGATCCTCCTAGAGGGTATGGTCACGTAGGCCTGGGATGAGGGAGTTTACAGCAAAGGGCAGGAACAGTTGCCCGAAGTGCCACTATTTGTAGCATTAGCAAGAGTGCCAGCTCCTCTTCTGAACCCCTGTGACTTAGGGGAGTCCTGGGTATGGATCAGGGCAGAGAGACTGGGAAAGTCTGTCATTAGGCCATATACAAGCTCTGCTGAGGTCAATGTTTGTCAGGATTTTGTGTTCCCTACTGCAGAAAACGGCAGCTCTGTATGATCAAGCTCCAAACTGAACAAAAAAAAAAAAGGCAGCTTTTGTATTTGTCTTAAAATAATTAGATATTGTTAGTAGTTTTTTGGATACTCTCATTTCAAATGGGAACTGAATACACCACTTCCCCTGCTAATCTGTGAATACAGAGATTCACAGCGTTTGGCTTGACTATTCATGATTTATTTACTTTTTAAAATTCAGACATAGGCATGTGTGTGATGATTTATTCCTCCTTGTAATTGGATACAGTGATTAAATGAGCTTGCATATTATACTTCATTGTCCTTCTGGGATGTGGGCTGCTGTGTCTTTAAAGCAGCAGCTCCTAATGGAATTCATTCCAGCTCCTGTATATTTACTGTAATTGATGACGTGTTTCTAAAAACTGATTTGGAAAATTGCTTTTAAATACATGTTCTTATATAGGAAGTATTTAGCTAGCTGAAGAGTGGTACGTAATTCTCAGAGTCTTCCTTTAAGATGCTTTGCTACCTTCTCTGACAGGCACTCTTTAGTGAAAATAAATACATGCTCACTATTTTGTAACCTGAAAGAAGCTATAGGTAGTGTTACACCTAGCAGAAGTGTCTACCGGCCTGCAGCCACAGACAAACGATTGCAGTCTGTTTAAGGAGACTGTCATCATGTAATTGATGATTTTCCATAGACTAGCCAGGGATGATATAGAAAGGATACTGCTTCTTAGTAAGGAGAAAAAAAAAAAAAAAAAGAAGGGTTTTTATAATTTGCCTTAATGACTAACTGAATAAGCAAAGCAGTTTAATGAAAAAACCTTATTTACAGAAACAAATGCAGAAAGATAATGAGTTATCATTTTACATATATACAGGCATTCAGAAGCCACAGTGTCTGTGACTGGTGCTATGCAAACACAAAGTAAGAGACAGTGCTCTGCCCTGGGAATTTATAGGGTCCACTAAGAGAAGACCCAGCAACCTGGTGCAGCAGAGAGGTGGGAATAGCAGTGATAGGAAGCCTTGTTAGAGAGACTGGGTATGGACACAGTCTGCAGAATTTTAAATAAGGAGGATGTCTCAGTGATGCTAATAGTCCCAGTGTTTGAGATTGTATCTTTTAATCAAAAAACCCCAGTCCTACCAGCAGCAGCTTGAGGTGCTATCACTACATCTCCTTTGGCTCAGTTATTTTATGTCTACAAACATAATCATGCCTACATGGCAGCCTTACTTCAATGAGACAATAATTTGTCTCTCTCCTTCTTCTACAGATGCGCTTACTCCCCTCATTTATAGGAACATAGCATCTTTGAGAATTTGCTGCCCTGTCTCAAATTTGATTTAAATTTGTCAACAGATTCAAATGTTACAGGGACAAGAGAGAGCAAGACTTACAGACAGTTGGACAGACAGTTCAGCTGCAAAAGCCATTTTCCTTTGAAGAACAAGAAAGAAAAAGAAATGCTGAAGGAAAGTAGAAAGTATGCTGCTGTTAGCCTATTTCATTTGAAAAGGGTTTGGAAATTTGATAGGGAAAGGTGATTTGCAGTGGGATCACCCTCTGAATCTCACATTTGGTGGTTTTGGCCTCACTGGCAGGAGGTCAAATGCACTGGTATTGTCTGCATGGGACTGCAGAGGGGATGAGCAGAACTGGAGTGAGGACACTGGGTTTATGCTCTCAGCCTTGGCAGGTACCTCCCGCCTCAGCTAGTGCTGTCGCTGGGCCCGTGTCTGCCTCCCTTTCTCTGTACAAGGGAAAAATAAAGCTTGCATGTTTTGCAAAAGCCATACTGGCACTTATGGCCAAAAAGAGCCGTAGAAATGAAAGATGGCAGCAAGCGCTAGTCACAGCCAGGTGTTATTATGTATAGTGGTGAAACATGGTCATGGAGCAGATGAGCCAAGAGGCCCAATTTAATACAGTATCCTATCTGTTACTGCAGTTCGTGATTTTTACCTTTATCCTAAACACTGTGTTGGATTCACGTATGCTTGTGCAGAAAGGTACGGTTTGCATCTTGGCCAAGGAGATTCTTCTGTGCCCCGTGGAAGTCCAAGGAACACCTGGCAGTGTTGATGAAGGGGTAAAAACTGAACCAAAAATTTCTACAAGATACAGAATGCATCTCTTCCATGAGATGCTTTCCAGTTAGTGCATGAAAGATAGTGTCTCGTAAGACTTGGAAAAGAAAGGTACCCAAGAAGAAAGCTGGGCTATACTAGTCCAAAGTTACGTGTATCTGAGAGTTGTGTTCTGGGTGTATTTTATGTGACTAAATGAACAAATAGCACTAAAAATCTGAAATAATGGCAAAAGTGCATATATACCTTTAGAAAATTACCCCACTGGGCTTTTATCCAGTAATTGCTTAATATCCCTGCTTTATTTAACTGAAATAAGCAAGGCCATCAAATAAAATCCCTGAGTAATTATGGTACAGCTGAATCAAGGATCTAGCGCTGAGCTCCCCGATGAGTGAAAATAGTTTGAAAATTATCAAAATAAAGGTGTTCTTCCTTAAAAGTGTAACGTTGAACTACTGTGTATTGCAAGCAGCCGAAGGTCCTTGCACAAGAACACAGTTCTGCTGCCACAGGGAATTATGCCCATGCAGGTATTTTAATACTTACAAGCAGCTGAACTCCAGATAATGTCTGTTCCTTGTGTCTTACCCCCGTATGATCTTTAAGCTGTGCAAGCAAGAACCTTTGTTATTTCTTTCATTCTGCTGTCAGTGCAGGGTTGTACTGACAAACCCCATAGTTTGAAGTTGTTAGATGTTCTTAATACATACACAGACTAGGCATTTTTTTATTGCTGTCTTCCATTAAGCTGTAATAATAAGGAGAAAAGCTGTCTTTAATTACATGTTAACCTGTCATTGGAATGATTTGCGTGTCTCAGTATAGCAAGTACAATTTCAGGTTCATAATTTAAGGACATACATCATGTAAATAAGTCTACAATTAATGTAATATTGTGTTTTAACACCACCATCATGAAATGCATCAGGTTTTTTTGGAAGCCATTCACCACATGGGGAGGCAAAATGCAGCTGCCTTATGAGTGCTCTGATGCTTGTTGTTCTGGTTTTATGCTGTGAAGCTGTGCTTCACTGCCCCAGGGAGCCGGGGAGGAAGGCAGGTGTGAGAAATGTAAGATGCAAGTATGGCCCTGTTTGGTTTTCGGGTTCTTTTGGGTGTCATGTCCCTCCTGTCACCCCCCTCCCAGTACAAGGAGGTCTCTGCTCTGCGTTGTAGGTGTTTAGATATTACATAAGTTATTTCCGAGGTATCTGAGCAGTCTGTGCCCATCAGCCTAAAGTATTGTACACCCTGGGGTAAAATGCTGGAAGTGGCATCCTTCAGCACTGCAACGAGACTGCAGCATGCTAAAGACTGTCGGGTCTCCTGTGGGGTTTGCAAGTTGTGTTCCCTCCTCCTCCTCGCCCCCCAGCAGAGCCTGCAACACGTTGCAGCCATGCAGCACCTTTGCTGGGCCTTTTGCCTCTATGTGGCAGCAGATGTTGGCAAGTGAGTCGCTTCTTTTGAGGTTACATGACAGTGGGCCACAGCTGCAAGACACTGACCTAGTCTGTGTGACCTGATACACCAAAACTGTCCCACCACTTGAACCAATGCACTGCTATTTCATGTGCTGGAAGAAGTCAGTGGTCTGTACGTTAGTGTAGTGCATGTTTATTGCCATTTTATGCAGAGATTTGGACCAAATCCAACAGTTCTCGCTCAGATGAAAATGCCATCGTTCCCTTTGTAGGCAGTTCTGCCAAACCTACAGAGGCCAGGAGTGTTTTGCCAGTGGAGGCTTTGTCGTGCTAGGCTTCCCTGAAGAGTCGCTGTGATGTTTACTGCACATGCTCCAGTGCCACATGTTGGGGAGCTTGCACTGCTTAGCATATTTATGATGATTTAGCTCCCAGGGGCAAACAAGATTCTACTTATATCTCCTTCCCTGGGCCGAAGCACAAAGAAATTTCCCCTTGCTAATTGTAGGGGGAAAATAATAGATCAAAGCTTCCTGCTAAACACTTTTAAAAATAAACAGCGTGGATCCGTACATTTCTGTTCCCTTAAGGAACCTATCCTTCTGGTTGGTGTGGAAAGCAGTTAGCAGCAGGTGCTGGGGATAACACTGCACACTGAAGTCTAGGCATTGCACCTGACATGCAGAGCTTTAGATGTGGCATTACCACGTGTAGTTTGACCTGTCCTTTATCCATATTATGTACCAGTATGGAATGTATTCTGGTCACTATACTGTAGTAATCATAATCTGCTGGACTGGATATTGTCCAAATGGATCAATCAATGCTCCAGTGGATTTTGGAGCCTGTCATTAGGTACTGAAGTTAAAACTTTTTGGGCTAATAGTCTTAACTTATTATGTATTTGAAAATACTGCCAATTAAAATTTTCTAAATATATATATGTGTGTTATTTTTGGGTTGTAAACAGAAAATTTGGGTTCATATTCTCAGAAATGTCACTGAAAAGTAGGCCCCTTTAAAGTATCTCAGGTTGAAGACTCAAAATTGAAGAACTCACAATCTTTTTTTGAAGATGTGATGATATTTTTATATCTATATATAATATTAGACCTGAAGGTTACTGTTTCCTAGGAGTAGATTTTCCAACTCAGCAATGAGAAGGACATGCTGAACTTGGTTCTTCTTCAATGCCATACGAGTGTTGGACAACAAAGATGAAAAGAATGAAGATTAAGTACGTCTTCCTTTATATTAACTTTCTGAAAGTCGAATGTCTAGTCTAATTTTAAAGTTCCCTTTAGACTCAAATGCATGCTGAGCTGGTGGACCTGGGAAAAGGCTTGAGCAGCCATGAACACCTCGTAGCACCCACTTGGTAGGACCAGGCTCGCAGTGGCAGAGCGGACAGGTGATGCCGTCTTTTGCTGGAGGACAGCTGTGTGCGAGGGCTGTGCTGCCACCAGGCAGCAAAAGGTCCTGCTGGCCTCGCGGAGGCAGCGAGAGCTCTCAGTGACACCTGGAAATCACGTCATTGCGGGGTCCAGACTGGAGAGCATTGCATCTCTTTGGGTGCCTGGAGATGAGGGTGATGGCAGGGAATGCAAAGAAGTCCAGGTGCAAGACAGATGTGGAAAAGTAGAAACTTGCCTTGCTCTTGCTCGTACAACTTTCACCGAGACGTGCTAGTGACTGGGGTGACAGGCGGTGTGCCTGCTGGGGGTGAGAAGCCGTGAGGGCAGACCAGCAGCATGCTGTGCTGTGACTGCTGCGTGCCCATCTCTTCTGCCCCATAAGGCAGCTGCACCTCGGGCAGAAGGATGAAAGGGAACCATTGAATCTTCTATCCTCCGTCCTGCTGCTCCAGGCAATCCTGGCCTGGCTGGCTTATTTTAAACAATCGATGGAAAGAGAGGATGGGTTTTTCTCCTAAAGTACTTGGGGAGATGCCTGATGTGGACAAGGAGTGGCTGCCTTCTGCAGTGAGGCTTATGCAAGTACGTCACATGTGCTTTAAAATACCTCAGTTTACTGTCAAGTGAAATTTCACTGCATGGAAAGCTTGAGTGTTTTAGTTGCAATAGTCAAGGGCTTTTTTTAACAAAAAGTAGCAATATCTTAGGGTGACTGCTATAGGCAATATTTCTAATACTTCAAAACGTATAAGGCGTAGCAGATTTGTTCAATAATTTCAAATAACCCCGACCATTATAGCTGCACATTAATCACCAGGGCTCCCTCCTACCTGGGGAAAAAAAAAGAGCTTCAGCTTTCTATGTGGAAAAATTAGTGCCTCATTAAAGCTAGACAAGTTTGACATTTGCTCTCTGCCTGTGGTTTCAGGGCTTTTTGTTCCTCAAACAAAATATGAAACTGCTCCAATACATGTGATAGCAGCAACTGGAATGCAACTTTAGGAGGATCTTTGACCTTACCAGACAGAATATGTTTGATTCATTCTGCAGATGTTAAAATACTGCCAGAAATCTCTGGGAGATGACCTTAGAAATTATTCCTAGTTCTAATTTTTGTGCTCTAATAAAAATTCTGCTTGTACAGGTTAAATATCTTGCCCTTATATATTTTCTTTTTCTAACCTAATGCCAGAAATAAATGGCTTGCTCTTTATTCCTTTGTGCATTGATTTCTCAGTGCTTCGGTGGTTAGATGACATAACTACTATAATTGTTTTAATACATTAGCAGCAAATTATGTATCGATGTTCTTTTTTCCATTGACCTTTCTTTCTCAATATAATTTTCATTTTTTGCTTCATGCTGTGTCCATGGTGGCATAGCATTTTTAGAGGATTTGATTTTGGATTAAGGGCTAATCCTGCAAGGTCCTGAGTGCCATTGCCATCTGCTGAATTCAGGGTTGATCCGGGACCACTCAACACCCTCTCAGACGTGAGCGATATCTTGCTAGATCAGATAGCAATGGTAGCAGTTTGCATTTACTGTTTGTACTCGGAGACATCCTGACATTTTTAGTAAATTGCTGTGGAATTACAGATTATTGAGAAACTCCTATCTTTGAAAAGAGTTGCCCTCAAATTGTTTTTCCGTTTCTGCAGAACAAGCAATTTTCTGATTACAACTACAACTGGCTGGACATGCATTTGCATTGCTGAAAGGTTTCAGAGCATTGCATAGTATTATGTGAACCAAAACACACAAAAATTCTACATGTAGCAGTGTCTGCCTTGAGGTGTGATTATAATTTTTCTCATTTTACAGAAAGGAGCAAGAGGGGTGACAAGAATTTATAAAGCTTAAGAGCTTTCAGCACTGAGAGGCTGAAAAACTTGAAAATGCTGTGCTGTAGCCCTCATTTAGTTTAATTTGAACTCAGTGAGCGAATATTTAAAATGGCAAAAAAATATCTTCCCTATCAAATAGAAAGTAATCAGCATCCATTTTACTCAGGCACAGGGAGCTCATCTGTCTGTTTGCCCAGCTGTAACCCCATCTCATAGGGCTGCTTTTCTTGATTATTGTGAGAAAAGCAAGTTTTAACTATTTCTGAGCAGTTATGGTATTGCTAACCCCATCAGTGAATATTTTCTTTTAAAAAATTAATTCCAGTGTGTGCTTTGAAGTCATAAGGTGCATTAGCATTATTGAGCCCAGCTTTTCAGTCATACACAGAAAGATAAAATCCCCAAAGGATTCAGTTGGGTTTGTGGGTTTTTTGGGGATTTTTTTTTTCCAGATGTGCTCTGGAGGATGAGCATCACTAAATGCTAAAGAGAAGTGGCTGGTCCTGCAAAGTAGGGATGACACAATGTATATGAGAGCAAATTTTTAAGTTGGTGATTTTTAAATTCGGAATTCTGGCTAATACTGATAAGTGTATTAACATAAGGGGATGTCAGGAGCTGACCATGTGGTCATCCCATCGTCTTTGCCATAATAGCTAAAGAGTTTTAGAATTTGCTGTATGTTGTCTAAAATACATTTCTTTCTCTCTCCGTCTTTGTCTTTCTCAAAAAATCCGTCCCCAAAACTCCAAAGAGGTCTCATTACCGCACAAAACTCAGAGGTTGCATTGATGTTTGAAAAATGCGTGTGTAACCCCCATTCACATTTCATGCTGCTGCAGTTCCTACACGCTGCTCACCAATATGTTATACTCAGGTTCTAACATGCTTTGGGATGAAGAAGACCTTATGATCTCCTGCTATTTGGTATGTTTCTGAAAGATAATTTGAGCAGTAAGGGCATTTAGCGATTTCCTCAGCTTGGAAAGCAGAGAGTTTAGGGAGCAATATTTTTAATTCAGTACATGAGTTTTCGTCCTTTTACTCAGTTTAATTCTCTCATACTTATAGTGAAAACCACAACTGCTGTGTAGCAGAGTAGGGGTTGCTGAACTGACACTAGAAAATTGCCGTAAGAGTAGTTTTAACCTACGAGTTAAGTGTGAGTTCCAATGGCTTGTTCATGCAGGCAGTCTTTTTTTTCCTTCTTTTTTCTCGCTATCTTTTTTGGTTTTTTTTGTGGCTCCCCCCCAATCTCCATACAGGTTTGGCCTCCTCCAGCAAATCCTTGGAGAAAGCTGAATAGCTACTTTGCATAAAATGGAAAAAGACTTGCATTCCAGTACTTTATCTGTATTTTCTTACAATCCGATTTAGTGTGGAATACGAGTCTGAAAAATCCTTAAATCTTTCTGTAATTCTTGCACAGCCATTCACAATGGATTTGTGCAGTGCAAAGTGGAAGAGGTTTGGGTTCAGAATGGTGATGATAAGTTTAAAAAAAAAAAAAAAAATCCAACCCAGATGAGTTGTTTTTCTTTGCAGTTTAACAGATTTCACTATTAGTACCCTCCCCTCAACTAACAGTACGTGATACAGACAATCTGCAGATGAAGGAATATAGAGTCTATATGCACGGTGTCTATATGTTTATACTCCTCTGTATAGAGGAAGTTACCTTTTGTAAACCACTTAATTATAAGAAAAAAAGTTTATGCACTGCATATTTAAAATCCTGTTGGCCTTCTTGTTTTGCATAGCTTTATTTTTTCTTAATATTTAAATAAGCATGTAATGGCAAGGAAAGAACATGGAAACAGAAGTGCTATGGTGTGGGAAGAATAGGGTGTGAAAAGTTGCCCTATTAAGTCCGATATGAAAAAGAGAATGGTTCTTGTCTCCTCGGCAATCACAGTTTGTCACTGAAAGTGGGAGGACTTGTTTGGCTTATTTTTCACCAGGTTTGGGGTTTTTTTTGTTGGTAGCCATTGAGAAGCAGCAAACCAAAAACTATTAAGGATGTAACAGGGTGATCAGAAAACCAGGATAAACTGGAGTTTGTCTTCAAGTTATCTCTTCTTGTGGGTATAAAGCGATTAATGACTCAGTGCTGGCAATAGGAATGATTATATCTGGCTTAGCTGGACAGGGTGTCTAATATTAGCAATAGAGCAATAGGAATATTCTGAATACCGTTTGAGCTATTGAACATGTTTGTAATGTAAATGTGTATACAGTATTGTTTTAGCTGTGGTGGTCTAAAGGCACTGGTTGGTGCACATGCATACTAGTAAATAATATGTGGACATACAAATTGCTAGGTGGGTAGTTAGAGAGATGTATTTATCTGTTACACTGGAATATTTCCTTGCTTTTCCTTCTTTACTCATTCTGTGTGATAGCTAAACTGAAATATTTGCTTTTTAAAAACTGTCCTCAAATACATTTAATTTAGTAAAAACAATTTAACTTTTACTCCATTTGACAAAGGCATTTCCTTTAGATTAAGTCTCTTTTCATGTTTATGTAACAAGTTATTAATGTGAGACTGCTCCACTGATGCCTTGTACCGCTGTGGTAGTTTATGAAAATGCTCAAGTTTGGGAAGAGCTTACAGGTGTTAGACATGGCAACACCATGAAGTGTACTGCCTGTCCTGATTTGTTAAATGTGCGTCACGGACGATTTCTGGCTACAGATCTGTATTCATTTCTGTCCTAAGGCTTAGTAATTGATACCCCGCCTAGAGAAGAGGGTGGAGAAGGGAGAAAAGAAACCACTGAAAAATAAATTCGGTGTGTAAACCCATTCTATCCTCCTGGCATTTAAAAACATGCCCTCATATTGAGTTAGTGTTTGTAGAGTTGCCCTCTTGGAGAGAAAGGGTCTGATCTGGTTAGAGGGGTAAGTGGGCACATGGAAAGCAGCAGGGAACTCTCCAATTTTTGAAGTACGGGGGAGTATACGATGTGTTGTTTATCCAAATATATGGCCATTTATTGTCTCTGGGACTCAAGATCCCCCTTCCCCACCAAATACACCGTCGTTGGCATTGGCTGTCAACACCTTATACATGCAATACAGTTGCAACTTCTCTTGTAGACATATTGCTGGGTCCTTTAGTTACCAGCTGAAAGCAAATATTCCCTGGGTAATTCATGTGTGTCAGAACATCCCATGTCTATATACTGATCTTGCCATCCCTCAGCCACCCTGAGTATATCTTGCAGAAGGGCTTGTATATCACAGGAAGATGGGAAGAACGGTACTAACTGCTCCCAGTGAAGTTGGTGTCTACGCTGCGTTATTTCACCTGGGGAAACGGGGGTACACACAGCCTGTGAGATACTCTCAGGAGAAGCTGGTGTGAATTGATTATTTAATAACAAACAAGCACAGTGCCTGCTTTTTTATTATTTTTATGCCTACAGTACTCAACATACATTCGGTGTGGTGAGATTGCTGCCTGAGGCTGCCCCCAAAGAGCTGCAAGAACAGGAGCCCATTGAACTCGTGCTGGTTCTGTTGCACGTCTTAATGAAGCTTTAAAATGCTTGAAATTGTCTTTGAAATGAAATATTCCATAGCTGCAAGCTAACTGCATACTTTGTAATAATTGCTTAGCCAAATAAAGGAAAATTGTGAGGAACAAAGAAAAATTAGATTTATGGCTAGAAGAAAATGATCAAATAAAAAATTCATGCAGAAGAGAAATTAAAACAAAATAGCATAGCATCACAGGCTTTGCACAAAGACTTCCCTTCCAGTGGGAGTTTTTCTTTTCCAACTATTACTGTGCATTTTATTCTCCCTCTTTGCTACAAATACTAGAAAAACTTTTTCTATGGGAGTAATGGAGAAGATGGTCATAAATTTATGCAGAAACTGGGACACAGAGTAAAATTTAAAAGCAGAGGTATGCATTTCACTGTAATTCTGAGTGGGGGTATGGTGCACTGTAAATAATTAATGATTTGACTGGAATTGCCTTTTTTTTTTTAAAAAACTCTTAAATCAACTGTGACTAAACAGGAAAAAACCCAGAAAGACTTCTGTTCATAATTACCAGCCCAACTGGTACACTTAGAGCCCTTCCTCATTCAAATTTACTGCTCTTAGTGGCCATTAGTAACAGAATGAATAATTTGCTGTGAATAAATTCTCTCATGGTTAGCCTTTCTCTCTGTTTGCAGGTTAAGACCAGCAAATCATTATTTGTGGACATGTATTAATGTCCAAAAGTATCTGAGAAGTGTGCAATTGTTTGTTTTGAACAAATTATTTTTGAAGAATCAGTACACACTCGGGTTTTGTGTCCTTGCTATGGCATGAAAAAACATTCTGGAATGATTTTAAATTACAGTGCATTTAGGAAGAAAATATGGAAGATAGTTACAGTGAACAGTAGGACTTCAGGGAAATACCTACAAGCTAGTGCAGGCATTTTAAAATACGAATATTATTGTAAAGTCTTTAGGTGACGTCTGGTAATAGATATTTAATCTAGCAAAAGCACTTTCATTGCTTACTTGTTAAAGTAATTTAACGGATGAGTGATGCTATTAAAGGACCACATGTAGAATCCAGACTTTTTTTGTTCAAAACATTCCTTTAGGGTTTAAATTTCCAAACAAGTTCTGAGGCAATTTGAAGAGATCTAGCCTATATACAAGCTATGGGAATCATAATTTGTGAACTTTTCTTCTTCTTCTTCTTCTTCTTCTTTAAAGTAATTTAACGGATGAGTGATGCTATTAAAGGACCACATGTAGAATCCAGACTTTTTTTGTTCAAAACATTCCTTTAGGGTTTAAATTTCCAAACAAGTTCTGAGGCAATTTGAAGAGATCTAGCCTATATACAAGCTATGGGAATCATAATTTGTGAACTTTTCTTCTTCTTCTTCTTCTTCTTCTTAGCATTTCCTCTGCATTTAGAAGAAAAAGGAAATCACTCTGTATACATACGTGCAACTTTAAGTCGGCTGAGTGATATATACCTTGTTTTGAGAAGGCTGTTAGAAGCCAGAGACTGAATAGATAAGATGTATGATTGAGCACACAGAGAGAGGGAGATAAACAGAGAGCTTAAAAACAGTTGTAAGTTATCTGAACGAACATATGATTTTCGTCTTCCCTTCATTAAGTTTTTTGAGAGAATTGCATTAGTAATATCTGTAGCATAGTTCTTGCAAAAAGTTTAAGCAAAAAAGTAAAAACCTCAAATCATAGCAAAACCAGCCTTTCTTCCCACTCCAGCACTTTGGGATGTTGGAAGAATTGCAGAAAGACATCTGTAAAACAGATGATCAGGTATTAAAAATAAACTCTTAAATTGGTATTTTAACACCCGTTAGATAAAATCACGCTATTTTGAACAATTGCAGGAGTTCATTGATAAGCATTCCTGTTTTGCTTCAGCTAGTACTTAATTTCTTTTCTGAACACATGGCTGTATGTTGGTGAAACTTGGGTATCACCTATACAGAGTAGAAAGTTGGGGAAATAATTTGTTGTAAGCGTACGTTTGATTTCTTGAGGATCACTGCACAGTCACATAGTTTAGTCAAGAACTAAAATGTGGTTGGTGACTCCAAGAACAGCAGTTTCCAAATAAATGTTTGTGAAACCTCCAACTTTAATAGCTGCATTGTATCGTCCAAAAGATGTGCCACAGAATGAATAGATGACCTTTCAGATAGAGAACAAGCTGTTCACAATGTCTTTCCATTTACTGAGACAAAATATTCTTTTTATACAGAGATAATACTTTCCACCGTTTTGAACAATGTTGGTGAAATATAAAGAATTTAGTTGTTTTGTTTCTGAATGCAAGGGGTTTCAGCTATGTGTCTTCAGATCAGGACTCTTTCTAGACCAGCTGTGTAAAATGCATTGATCTAGCTAGATTTTTTTTTTTTTTTTTTTTTAAAGACAATGGAGGTATTTTGAATCCCATGCTCACAGGGTGGGATGTCGTTAGCTATCCATCCATGTGATATCCACATGATATCTGGCTTTGAATGATATACGAATAAATTCTTATTGCCATCCTGCACCGCAGCTATGGGGTCAGTAATTTACTGATACGGAGGTCCACGGCAGCTGTAGCTGAAATTGATCTAAACTATTGTGAAATTGCAGCCTTGGTGTGAAAAGCTGCTGGGATGCTCTCAGTTGCACACACGTACACAAGCACTAGCTTGGACTGGAACAGGTCACGAACAAATAGTGAGAAAATCAGGATAAGGAAATCAGGGCTCAGCCTTATCTTTTTCATGTGAGGTATGGTTTGGCCCTTAGTCTTTACAGTTGTAAATCCACCACTTAAATCACAACTGGATAATTGGTACTAACTAGTAGCAGCTAGTTATACTGGTAAAGTATTTTTTGCTCTGCAATATACCTGATATTACTTCTGTTATCGTTCAGCCTCTGTCCGTATTCCTGTTCTCATCTGATAAAGCAGGTGGTGCAAACCTGTTTTCTTGTTAAAGGGAACTCAGTACATCTGCTGGAATTCAAAGAGTTATGGTGAACAGGAACTCCTCAAAACTTGAGGAAAATCTTACCATTTGGGGAAGAAAAAACAAAACCAAAAAACCAAACACAAACATTTTTATTTTGGAGTTAAAAAGACCAATATAATTCTCTTGTCGCTTTGCAGAAAACTAAAGATTTTGTTGTTTGTGAACCAAATACAAATTCATTCCTAGATCACACATCATACAGGAGTAATTTACTAGAATTGGAAGCAAATTTGTGTAAGAACTGTAGAATAATTGGAAGGGATCTGTGAAGGCATCTGGTCCAAGCCCTGCTTGAAGCAGGTCCAGGAAGACGAGGATGCTCAGAGCTTTGCCCAGGCAAGCCCTGAATATACCTGACGTTGGAGATTCTGCAGTCTGTCTAGGCAGCCTGTGCCAGTGGCTGACCCTCCTCACAGGAGAGAAAAAAAGAAATCCCTTCTATCTAGACAAATTCTCCTTTCTTGCAATCTCTGATCGTTGCCCCTTGTCATTTTGCTGCACACCTCCAGGAAGAGTCTGGCTCTATTTTATCTCTGTTGTGCCACTGGGTTTTTGAAGACCACCACAAGATTACACCTGAGCCCTCTCATCCTAGAGCAAACCCAGTCCTTTCATCCTCCCTGCTGCGTTTGGTAAAGATTTAGAAAAATCCTAAAACTAGCGTGTCATGGGAATGAGGAATGAGAATGTTACACTGAGATCCGAACTGGCAGTGCTGTTCATCCTGACAACCTGAGGTGCTACGACTGCAGTGGGTAGAGATGGTCTGTCAGCAAGTACCTTCAGCCCATTTTCATAATACTGATAGAAACTAGGTGGTGAAAAAAAACTTCCATCATGTAATTAAGTAAACCTTAGAGAAAACTTCTCAGCACTTAAGTGATGGCCACAAGACTAACCAGCTAAAGATTTGAATATATTTATTTCATGGTTCTCAACTACTGTGCGTAGATGTTAATCACAGTACGTGGCAATCACAGTTTTATCTCTCCTAATGCTAAAAGCTTTTCTTCTGAATTTCCAGAGCAACTTAGGTGGTGGAAAGGTTGCTTTGCATGCAGCAGAGCCAACCAGGATGGTGGTGTTCATGATAAAGACTCTTCCTTACTGGTTCCTGAACTGTGGCATATTTTGTGCGTATTCATGCTTGTAGGTTCTTTGAGAACTGAGGATGTGCTTGTTAAATAAAGGATCTGATCTCTGCAGTGGCGACATATTGTTACTCTTTGAAACTTAGTTTGATGTATTCTGTATGCTTTGGACCTTTTTTTTTGGGGGGGGAGAGCATCCTGTTCCTGCCATGCACACTAACAGGAGTGGACACTCTCTTCCTCCTCTCAATAATGTATTGTTGGGCTTTTTTGTCTTCCTCTGCAGAAACTCTCCTGGATGACTTCCTTCTCACGTACACAGTCTTCATGACGACTGATGACTTGTGCCAGGCACTTCTGAGGCAATATCCTTTTATTAAGTGTTGTATTAACAGGGGAAACCCAGTTACACCTAGGTTTATATATTGTCAAGCCTTATATCAAACGTAGTAAATTGCATGCCTGGGATAATTAGTTTTACTCTTTGCATATTGATATTATTGAAATACAACCCTGCATGATTATTTTGAGGTTGCATGCAAGATTGGTGAGAAAAGAGAACAATTGTCTAATACTTGCTATGGCATGCTTAGAAGGTGGACTGCACCTGGGATTTTGGCATCACACCCCAAGAAATATGTGAACAAATAGGAGAAACTTCAGAAGAGAGCAATGGGAATTATCAATGTTCTTTGTAGGCCTTTTTTTCTAGAAGGATTGAAAAAATTGGGATTGTTTTACTGAAAAAGGGGAAACTATAAAAAGGACAGTCTTTCAGGTACCTAAAGAGGAAGGGAAGAAGATTATTTTACTGAAAAAAGGGAAACTATAAAAAGGACAATCTTTCAGGTACCTAAAGAGGAAGGGAAGAAGCTGTTCCCGTATCGATGCCAGACGGGACAAGAAGATTAAATTGAGATTAAATTGCAATGAGATTAAATTGCTGTAAGACAGTTCCATGTTAGATACTAGGAAATATTTTTTTTTACATTAAGAAAAGAAATACTGGAGTAGAAAATGGGTGAGACAGTAGAATCTTTGATATTGGAGACTATTAGGAAGAAGAAACTAGAAAATAGATTCCAAGGATAACATAGGGTATACTTGAGCCTCTCTTAGGGTGGACTATTTAGGGTGGACTTGGATGGACTAGTTTAGCTGATCTTTCAAGGTCTCTTCTTCCCCAGTCGTGTTTTCATAAGGTCTTATGATACTTGGAATTCAATTTAATTCTGTAGCTTCCCAGAGTTCAGGTTATATTGTTTACTTAACTCAAATGGGTTGTGGAGGAAAAGATTCAAACTGGAAACATTAAATCCAAATTTGGATATGAGCTCCTCTAATTGGCACGTGGCTGTAAATAGAGAGAAAGAGAGATATATACATTCACCTATTAAAACATTTAGAATTTGCATAGCTGAGGAATCAATAAACAGAAAATTCCTGCTCTGAAGTTGAATGTATAAAGCTAAAGCTGCCTCTGAATAAACCTGTATCCAGAACATACTAATTTGTGTATGTGCATACTTAGTTCACAAGAATGCTTGAAAGATCTATTGAAGCAGATGCCTAACTCATAGCAGCAATGCAATCTTATGTCTGCTGTTTTTGTTTAAAGATACATAAACCTTTATAACTGTTAGAAAGTAACACTTAAAATGGGATTAATACCTATCCAGACCTGTATGTTAATTCTTAGAATACCTGTATCTGTGTAATACATTTCAGAATATGTGAAGAGAAAAAATTAAGAATAAGTATTTTACAATTTCTGCTCCTTTTATCATGTGATACAGTATATAAGTCTAACTCATTCTGAGATAAAAGAAATTTTTTCTTGTATTTCCAATTACTTCCATAAGCTATGGAGTATTGCTTGAATGAACTTGTAGCTATAAAATGAACTTGCTTTTCTCTTTTTTTCTTTTCTTTTTTTCTTCTTTACCTTTTGTGGTGAAAACATCATCTTTTCACCTAATAAAAGAAAGAATAGCAAAGGGACAGGAAAAATGTAAAAAGTGGGTATCTTCTGTCATGTGGTGTTTCTGCTTTGTGAATAGAGAACAAAGGTGGAAATAGATTCTTTCACTTTTTTTTTTTAATTTTAATAGTGTTATTTCTGCAGATAGTGTAATTTGTGCAGGAAAAAAGAAACTGACTTCCTCTGCCTGGGTTTTTTGTTGTTGTTAATGATGCATTGTCCTCCTTCCCACAGACATTCACGTTGGCATCGGTGTGCAGGACAAAGGTTCGTTCCCAGTTCTGCAGAAAATATATGACTCAACATTGTGTAATTCCTTTTGAATTGATTTTATTTTTATAGACTCGCCTTTCTAATCTATAAAGGGAAAAAAATCCTGTTGGCGCAGAGGATGAACTGACATTTCTATTACTGAGAATTTCATTCCAGAAAGTTGATGAAAATCCTAAAGCTTCAGACAGGATAAAACATTTAAAACTGAGAAATGTAGTGAAAAAATCTTCCATTAGCAAATGAGATGATTGCAAAGTCTTTTCCATCACTTAATTTTTAAGTTTCAGTGAGACCTTATTATTTGTTCCTTAACCTACTGTACCTATTGTGCTAAGAACCACCAAGGGAAAGAAGACGACTCTGATGTGTCCTGCAGGAAACGAAAAGTCTTGCATTTGGTGTCTCAGTGGACTTCTCTCTACAAAGACTGGTTACACGAAGATGAGCATTTAAAACAATTTTTAAAGGTATTGAAACACTTTCTGATGCATTTCAGCACTGTTTAATTAACACACTGTGTCTAAAAAGCCCCAACAGCAAAATCTAGAAAGCATAATTTTTCATACTTAAATTTTCTCCATGAAATCTACAATACAAAGTGATTTACATGTGTCTTCCTTGAATGCCTTAGAGATAGTCAGTTTGAACAGAAAATCTGTAATGTCAGTACATTCAAAGTCAAAAACATTACTTTCAGATATGAAACTTGCAGAACTCCATGCTCTCTAGAAAATGAGAAAATTTAGGAAGGTAAGAAACCTGCAAAGACTTGGAGGTTCCTTGGACACACTGGTCATGTCTGCCAGAACAGGGTCTACAGTCGGTATCCAGAGGATCACGGGCGAAGAGAGAGTTTTGTTGTCCTTGTAAGAGATGCTACTTGGAGGAATGAAATGCTATTCCACAGCGTTTGTCAGGTGCACGTGGAGAGCAGCACAGCTTTATGTATTTTTGATAAATAAAAGTATGTCCTTACTTATTAGCAAGGATCTTCTGATCTTTCTGAATGAGTTCCAAAAGCTTTTATAATTCCCTTGTAAATTTGCAAATAGCCATGTTCTCGCTGACCCGAGATCCATCTGGTTGTTGATTTCCCCCCACTGCTGGTTGAAAGATGAAAGTATTTCAGGAGACTTTGCTGGATCTTTCACCTTTTCTGATGACAGACCCTTTGTCTGCAACTGGAGATCTTCTTAAGGGCCTTTTTGCTCTCTTCAGTCATTTGCTCAAGACAAAGGGATGAAACATTGAACTAAATCTGGAGAAAGTTCTGAGCTTCCTTTTTTTGTTTGTTTGTTTTGTTTTTGGAGTAAGACACACTGCATATGGATGCAGAGACCTTAGGATTTTTGCTGTTTGATAGTAGGTGTGTAGTGCTGTACTGGAAAGGGGGCATCATTCCAGCCATCAGTTAGGTGCGTTGCACCTGTCTTGACGCAGGGCCTGTCTTTCTGGCCATGGAGGTGTGTGACTCTCTATTGCCACACAATTTCTCTGCTTGAGGTTCCTGTGCAATATTAAACAGCAGTAATGTTAACGATGGTTGAAGTTATACGTGCAGGCACAATATATAGGATTCTAATCCAGAATAATTTGTGCTGAGATTTATGAATGTAGGAGTGTTAATTGGGCTAAAGCAAACCTGATGACTCAGCTTATACATATGATCCTCATTTTCTTGGAAGGGAAAGAGAAGGATCTATATGCAGATTCTGAAAAAGTATAGAGAAAATATTTCCTACAATTTCAGTCATGAAAGCTGATTCAATTTATTTACCTCTTATCTGAGGCAGTGCCTTTTACATTTAACTGAGGTTCCTGATTGATGATATTCAGACAATGCCTCCCCCAAAAATACGAGGTAGAGTTTATTTATTTATTGGTTTACAACTAGGAGTATGTTGTTGTTTGTTTGTGAGAGACTTCAATTCAATTTAAAATGCATGCAAACAGGAAAAGCAAAGGATAACATTCTCCATTTTAAAAGTCTTAATCAAATGAACCTGTTTGTTACCATTTTGGATAAGTGATGATGGTGTGGTATGTTCTGATGCTTCAGAATGTGTTCTTCTGACCTAATCCAGATTTCACGTAACAGCCACAAGTGCCGTTTTAAATCTTCCTGTTTGCAGACTAATGAGTGTCAACATTTTGCCCTCTTGCTTGGCAATGATACAAAGAGTGTTTCTCCAAAGGCAAGCTGAATATTGACCAGTCTCGAAATTTAAACAGGAACACTCTCTTCTTGTGGGTCTTGCATAAATATAATGATGAAATTTGTTTCAGTAGGCTAGTGCCTGAATTGATTTAGACGGCTGATGTGATGCCTTAGATTTATGTTTGAGTTATCAGATGTTTGCAGATACTGTTTTATTTTGTAGACGATATACAGGAATGTGTTAGATGATGTGTATGAATATCCCATTCTTGAGAAGGAACTGAAAGAATTTCAGAAGATACTTGGGATGCATCGTCGTCAGTAAGTATTGATTATATTTGTGATGAAGTCTCCTTTTATTTAGAGTGTAATTTATTTTTGTTGTCATCTTGCTGTAATTCAGTAAAGAGAAAGTGGTGAGTGATACAAGTACTATATTCATTTTTACAAATCATCTCTTCTTTAAACTAAAGGTAGATTATTCAGTTTTCTCTGATGTTTGTTGGGTGATGTGTGTGGTTCAACAGTCACTCCCATCAATTTTGGTTGGGATGACTTGCAAGTAGAGTGATACTTTGTGGAAAAGCTGGCAAAATTTCCCTCAGAAACTGCAGTCTGTGACTTCAGGTGATATATTCATTCTCACTCTCTCTCTGCAATCTGCAGTACTGAGAAGCAAATCTCTTTTGCAATAGTTGTCTCAGGGTTATTATTTTAATAATAATTATGGTATTTGTAAAAGATATTTCCTTGGCATGTTTTTCCAACAAATGGAGTTTGTTTCTGTGGCTTCGCCGTTGGTGAAGTGGAAAGAGCTGTGTCCCTGAGGGTGACCCTGACTGCTTACCCCGGGGGCCCGAGCTGTGTCCGTGTTCTCGGGCAGCTCACGGGCTGGCAGCATTGCTTTTCACTACATCAATTGTATAAGTCACAGAAAAGTTTCCTGGTTAAGCCAGACACCCTTAGCTTTCCGTGAAGGAGCTCTACAGCTATTCTGTAGTGACCATTTAATGTTAAAAGCTTTCTGATGTTGTAAACTTTGTAATAGCTAAAACTTCCTTTTCCTAATCTTTGGCTGGAAAGAATAATTTGGATTTTCCTTTTTCTTTCAGCACTGTAGATGAGTATTCACCTCACCGAAAGGTAACGCAAACCTGATTGTTACTGATTGCTAGATAGCTTATCATCTGACTTTCTTCCCCTCTGCCCACTTCCCTCTCTTTTCTTGACTTCTCAATTGAAAGTGACTGGTGGCCAAAAACATGACAGGATACATCAGTGAGGTTAGACCTGCAACATTGCTTAAGGAATTTTTTTTCCTGTCAGTGCTGCCTGGATATCAGCTGTGTGAGCTAACCTGCAGCGGCTGTGACAGTATTAACGTTCTTAACAAGATGCTCTGAGGTGTCAGAATTCAGGAGAGGCCTGGGAGCGTCTCCCCACTGGGCTGGAGAGATGTAGCAACCTGGGCAAACCAGGCTGAGCACAGGCATTGACTATGGATGTCAAGTAGACAGAGCAAAGGGGGGATTTGTTGTGACAGGGACAGAGAAAGAAAGAGAGGAACGTGAATCTGTCTATTTAACCGGAGGGAGAAGATGCAGCCGGAGAAAGTTGGTGTACAAACTGCACAGAGGTGAATTACTGTGCTCGTCAGATTTACTGGGCTGAAGCTGAAGTGTGTAATAAGCTTAAAATGTTACAGCAGAAATGTGGAAGGCAGAACATGAGATTGTAGTGAAACTGCGAAATAGGCTGATGGGTACATAGGAAACATATATAAGAATAGGTGTATAAGAAATGGGCTCTGAACACGGCTACAGAGAACCTTGAATTGTGTGGGCTGCTTAGCTTAGGCATGTCCCGCTTCCTCCAAAATCCCCACCTTGGTCATTATTTGGTAAGGCAACTCCCAGTTTACTGATCCAAGAAAGGGTGGGTGGATTTCCTATACAGAAACCTTTTTGGCCAGGTGTATGGGCTGAATGCTGTGTTCTGTGAATTACTGCTTTGTAAAGGGCAGGGATGCAAAGAGTCACTGTTGTCTCTTTTTCTTTTTCCGCTCCCCACCCCCCCCTTCACAGAATAAAACCTTTTTCCACCAGTTCAGTCTAAAGGAGAACTGGCTGCAGCACAGAGGAACCATGAATGAAACAGAAGAAAGTAAGTATGATTGAAAGAGTGGAGGAAAAACTCCAAAACTGCAAAATTGTTTCTCAAGGGCTGCCCATAATGTAGATTTTTTTAACTGACATACAGCTTCTGAACAGGACCTTAGGGCCACAAAAGAAGAAAGATTTGACTGTGTAAGGTTACCTACTTTGCAGGCGTTCAACAGTGACACGACATCTCAAGGGCTTTTCCCCCCCTGTTCGGTTCCTCCAGCAGCCCTGTAGCAGAGCTGTGTGTCTCCCAGGAGTGCTGGCAGCCCACTCACCGGACGTTATTCCTGCTCTATTTCATGCTCTCGGTCTCTTGACCTAGATCTTGGTTGCAAAAGGTGAATGAATAAGCCTGTCACATGAAATAGGCGAGGATCTGCTAACTCTGGGAACCTGCCTTAGTTCCGTCTCTCCTTGAAAACGTCTCCGTGTGGAGTGCCAGGTGCCACTTTGCTTTAATGTCAACCATTTCAAAGTGCAATTTCGTTTCCTCACTACTAATGCAATAACGCAGTGAGGCTGTTGCCATCCCATAATGCCTGTGCAAGGAAGGAGGCAGAGAGGAGGATAACGCCGTGTACACAAGCAGAGAACAGGCAGAAGGACCTCCTACCTGGAAGTCTCGCCCTTGGATGATATATCTTCATTTCTCACTGGGAACAAATCTCCGGAAGTTCACTTGGAGTCAGGATATTTTTAGTGCTCATTTGTGACAGAATAAAAACTGAGCTCCTTCAATGCCAAGTCTTTCCACACAATACGTGCTGCTGATAGATATCCTCTTTCCGTGCTTCAAATACAGGTTTATTTGAGGTTTGTGTTATTAAGGCTGCTTCTAAAAATGTTATTTCTGGATAAGAACCCCCAAACTCATTCTTCTTCGTAAAAAGCCTGACACAGCTCGTGGGTGAGTGGGGAGGGAAGTGTACTGGCACCAGAGAGGGGACAGGCTGCGTGGCTGTGGGGACAAGAAGGGCAGGAGCCAGCAAGGCCAGCCCTGACTGGGTTAAACTGCTTTCACCTCTCTCCTTGAGAGCATGAGCTACAGAAAGTGATGGGGTTGAGGGAATGAAATAGCAAAAGTGGAGTTGGGGAGAGGAAAGACAGGTGCTGGGGGTGGACATCTAAGTCGGTGTGGTGGAGTGCTGCTGACCAATGGCGCTTGTGGAGGATGGGTTTGTCCAAGTCAAACCATGACACTTGACTGGAGGCATTTTCTCTCCTAATGTAAGCGTTATCAGGGTGACTTGCAGCCTATGGCTGCTTCCTCCCACTGGCATTCCCTCCTGCATCTCACAGAGGAGCAGCACAGGCTCCAGGAAGAGATGACATGGAGTCCAAATATTTCTGTCAGATTTTTCAAAATTTATTTTTCTAACATTTGAAAGGTACGCGGGGGAACAGGCTTTGGATAATCGGTATGATGGTTGTGCTTGAGGACCTGACCTGTAGGTTGGTTTAGTTCAATGTTAAACAAAGGATATGTCGATAGCCCAGTTATAAATTAACATATTGCTGTCATCTTCCCCTCCCGAATGACAGAGAGGAGGAGATTTCAAACAAATTCACTGTAGGCAAGTTGTGTTGCACTCTACATATGGAGTCCAAATATTCCTGTCAGATTTTTCAAAATTTATTTTTCTACCTAGTAATTTAGAGTGCAATTTGATGTCTCTATCTTTTCATGAGTTATATCCATTCTGAAGAGAGATTCTGCCATAGGATGAGCATCTGATTTACTGTCTGTCAGCAGAGACAGGTTAAGAAAAAATTATAAAATCAAATTACTTTTCTTCTCCAAGGGTAAATGCTAAGTTCCTCCTTCTTTCTCATCTTCATTTTTTCTTTACTACAACACACAAAAAAGATATTCACGAGGATAGAGTTCTTAACCGCATCTGGCATGGTCTCGGTTAATGAAAGTGCCCTGAAGCCATGAAGATTTGTAGGACAAGCAAAGAGCTATTGCTACATACATCTGTCAATAAAAATAATTTAAAAAATACAGCATTTCTGGAGAAGAAAAGTTTTGTCTTATACTGACATGGTAGCATCCTGTCCGCAATAAGAAGTACTGGAATAGAAGGAAATGGAAAGTTTAATTAAGCACTGAAGTGAGTATGAAACCAAGAGTTGTGGCAGTTCTTATTAGCAGATGTTGTAATTTTTGAAATATTTATGCAAGTCTGCAGCTCTGTTTCTTCCCTTTTAAGTATGGCAGCTGTTTTTCAAAGAACTGGCTGCAGCAAACTCAGCAAAGGATGTTAACCTAAAGTTCTGGCAAGCAGAGGGAGCATACATCCCTTTTTGTAGCAGAAACAAAGTACTAGCTGAGCTGACCACAGCATTGCTGCTGGGAATCTCCCTCTCAGAGCCTAACCAACTCGTGGATTTCAGTGGAAGTGATGAGCCCATGGAATTTCTCCAAACCAGTCCCTTTTATGTGTGCTGCAAGTGATTCAGGGAAAGAGTTGTCAGAACTAATTGCATTGCTGTTCAGGCAGCCTCTGCTGGTGCTAAAATACCCTGGCAATGCAAGTAGTTTAGATGTCTAGACAGATAAGCTAGTGGGAGTGGTTGAAGAGCATGGAGTGCTGTTCTTGCGAAGCCTCTTGTTCCAGGTGGAAGTGGAGGTCCAAAATCATTTCTGCAGCGGATATGAAATATACTGAAAGGACGGTGATTTATCTGAACCTAAAAGGAAGGGAGAAAAGATGGCAACAGCTGAGTTTGCAAAGATGATAGGCAGTAGGGAAGGTTGTGACAAATCCTCATAGTAGGAAGTCTTAAATAGGTATTGCTGAAACGCAGCTGTGGGGGTGTCTGTTTCCATTTGCTTAGCCCTCTCATTTCCCAGAGAGAGGAGGTGGGAAGGGGGAAAATGGTGACGTTTATGCTTAGTTTCATGTCCTTGTAGGTCAGGGTACAGCAGCCACCGTTCCTGCAGCCGCAGCAGCCAGGCAGCTGAGGCATTGCCATGGTTGGGTCTGCAAGATTCTCCCCTGCTCTATTCAGGTGCCTCTGCCTACTGCTGAGT
This sequence comes from Aptenodytes forsteri, assembly GCF_000699145.1. Lineage (NCBI taxonomy): Eukaryota > Metazoa > Chordata > Aves > Sphenisciformes > Spheniscidae > Aptenodytes > Aptenodytes forsteri. Next base: position 3,183,766 of record NW_008795527.1, read on the forward strand.
GTGTCTTTCTTCCTTTGTGCAGTTTTCTGCCGTGTGTATATAACAGAGCACTCCTATGTCAGTGTGAAAGCTCAAGTATCCACTTCAGCGCAGGAGATACTGAAGATTGTAGCAGAAAAGATCCAGTACCCGGAGGAGGAGTTGGCGCTGGTGACAGTCACGTTCTCGGGCGGTAAATAACTTCCCTTCATCTGATTACTTACCTTTTAGTGCATCATGTAAGGGAGGGCTGACATTTTCTGGTGCAAGGATACAGCTGTTCCTGTGCAGGCCCACAGCTGGATGACCACAGGAACAATGACGAGCTGCTTTCCAGAGAGTCGTTTCCATGGCAACAGCTCATTCTTGGGTACCGTCAGATACGGCATCTCCTCGCTGGGAAGGGAGTGCAAAGGACTCTCAGTCTCCAGCAGTACTGCAAGATTTTATTTTTTCCCCACAGATAAATCTCCTACTTTTGCACTTAAATTAATTTGGAAGGTGATGAGGCATGGTTTGCTTTAGAAATATAAAAGGGCATAACAAATGCTGTATGCATGGCTGTTTCCTTGTTTACGGCATGGGTAATGAATATGCTCCAGCAGAAAGGAGGGAGACATGTATTTGCACAGTTGAGATACTGAGAGCAATCTAAGCAATATTTTGTAAGCAGTCTTGCTTACAACTGACATTTTTTGCTTATTATTTTAGTGTTTCTCATTGAACAGAAAGGCTTATTGTCTTTTTTAAGGAAGACCAGACTGATCATGGGCTGATAATAGGGACCAGCCAAGCCCCCAAGATTTGCTTTGGTGTCTGTCAGGTCTCGAGGTCTTCAGTCAGATTGTTTTGCTCATTGTGGTGTCTTTTGGCTCTTAGGGAATATAAAGGAAGCAATTTAACTAGGTGCATAGAAATGCCAAGCTGGATCTACAAAAAAAGGTCTGAGAGTTTAGAATATCTTGGCCATATTCTCAGATAACGTTAGTTGGTGTTGATCCCCTGGGACAAAGGGTGCACCCTTAAAGATATGGCACTCATTCTTACTTCTTTGTCAGTCTAGTTAAATGAAATACAGACAAATGCTGGCTTGTTCTGTTTGTTTATTTGATTCGGAAGTGGAAGGTTACATTTTTCTCCCCCACGCCGAGCTCAGTTAAACAACCGTTTTTCTGCAGGGCACCGGTGTGGGTGGCAGGGAGATGGTGCCCTGCTCCGGCTGTCGAGAGCCTGGGCACGGAGTGGCCACGCGGGAGCATTGCATGTAGGCGTCCTGGCCAGCTGGGTTACATCATTTGCAGGCACACTCCTTTTACCCTTGTGTGTGCCCAGACTTGCCTCCAATGCATTTTGCAGCACTGCAAGATCACTGTGCTGCTGCTGTTTTTCAGGTCTTGTGCTCCTGTTCAAGAGCAGGGCAAGTTCTGCTCTGATTGATAGCGATAAATCTGGTGCTAACTGCCTACTTAGCTAAAGAAAACCAACAATTCATAAATAATGAAACACACTATTACCTCTAGACCACATTAGTTCCCGAGAAAGCCACAGAACAGCAGTGGTGGCCACTTGGCTCTTTAGTAAGAAACAATAATTAAAATGCAGGTACAATAGGACTGTCATTTGTACATGACCATTGTAACCCCCAAAATGTTATTTAGTCACATTGCCTGAATTAATTGGAGATACCACAATTTCAGTATCCTTGTTTTTATGCATTGGCACGCCTCTGCTGTGAGCAATAAATGCCAGCCTGCCATGCTTTCTTTTTTCTTTGTTTTTTTGCTATTTGCATGACTCAGAACTGTCATCTGCCATCCACTTGGAGGGCAGCATTATGAGCATTGGAGAACGTGTTTCTATTGTACTGAAATGAATGAGCAAGCTCTTTTTATTCAAAATTATGTAGAAAAAACATACTGGTAGTTCAACATAAATGTATCTGGTGTCAGTGTGAGCATGGATAAGAGGGAAAACAGTTTGAAATGGTGTTTGGCGCTCAGACTCCTCCTGGTCCTACTCCTCCCTCATGGGCAATGAAAAGTCCAAGGTAGCTCTCAACATGCTTGTAGTGCTTTTGGGTCTACATTAATACAGTCACTGTAATCAAATCTCATGTGTCAGGTCTCCAGAAGATTACTTGGAGCCCGCAGGAAGAGACAGTTTTCCCAGGGCAGTTTTTTAGCTGTGTTCTGGGTTTTGCTTTATTTTTCCCCACACCTTTCTCTGGTGCATCCAAGAATGCCCAGAGCTGAACCAGTTCTCTGGAGTGGAGGGAAGAAAAAAAAGTTCCTTTCTCTTTGCTACCAGTTTGGTGTGTCCTGCTCTCTTACTCAAATGTTTCCTAAATGAATTACTCTAGATCTGGAAGAATTTCTGTACATACCGTACTATCAAGGACTCTTCAGCTCTGCTCCATGGGGTGAATTTCATGGCATTGTGATCCTTTAAACTTCTTTTCCTGTTGAATGGCCATGGCTACTGATGACATCTCCACCCCTGCTCTTGTCTGCCAGTGACACGCAGCAGCTCAGTCTCTGGAGGCCGAGACACTTTGCTCTAACAAAAGTCACCGCATTTACAGTAGATACACTGGATTGAAATGAAATGTTCTGTAATGCCTAGGAGGTTAGACTAGATGATTCAAGGGTTTCTTTCTGTTCTATCCTATGTGAAGTCCAAGTTGAAAGCAGATGCTGGAAGCTTCTGTGCTCTAGTCCAGCATCAGAGACATCTTGCCTTTATTGTGCCTGAATAATGTGGAGATGACAGTCCCATGCTTGGTATATACACAGGTCTGAGTTTGAGGCTTAGTTAAATTCTAAATTGATGTGGCTTTACAAATATATTTGTAATGTTTTTCTCATTTATATACAGCTTTTACTCCTTTTCTGAAGGTTCTGTGTTTTGTTTTCTGTTTTTACAGAAAAACATGAACTACAACCAAATGACTTGGCTATCTCAAAATCTTTTGAGTCATCCAGTCGTATGTTTGTCTACCGAAAAGATCTGACTGATTCTTTGGTAAGGATGTGTGTTGTATACTTCCCATTTTTCATTTGTCTGACTCCACATCAAGAGCTTACTATTCCTCTCAGAGGGCTTTCTCAATACAGAATTTTTTTTTTGCTTCCTTAGTAAAGCTTACTGAGCTGCTCTATACCTGAAAAAAGGTATCTTGCATTAACAGCTGTTATTTGACTGAACAGTAATGGAATTTGTTCATCAGTTTCAAATAGACCAAAGCTTCTGTACAGCTTAAATCTTTCAGTCTACTTCAGCCCGGAAAAGCTGACTTGTGCTTGTACAGGACTGGATGGGATAAGGGTTATTCAGGGCCTGTGTGACTTCCCCCCCCACGCTTGTGCCTCTGTAACACTTAAAGTGGCTGGTACATAATCATACAAGGTGATGGACAAACCGTGGAATTACTACATGTAGAAATAGATGTCATGTGAGTTCTACCAAAATTACTGGGCAAAAGTGTGACCCCAGTGTTGTGGCAGCCACATGGTCAGTCTGTGGCTGGCATATATCGCTGGTGGTATCTCTTCTTCTCTTCCTTCCGTCTGTCTGTCTCTCCATCCTCTCGCTGGTGCTGGGGAGGGGAGCGGGTCGAAGGGCAGCATGTCTCTCATTCCCGCTGTCCTCAGAAACCGGGATTGCAAACTCTCTCTCCCCCCATGATTTCCCAAAACCTTAGTGAGGCACTCAAAAAATTAATCAGGCACTCAATTAATCAAAAAAACAGTCAGGCACTCAAAAAATTAATCTTTCAGTAGTTTTCTGCTAATCACGCAGCTGTTTCAAGGAAAGCGCAGGGACGGTATCGCAACTGACTTTTATGTGTTGTCAGTACCACTAGGATCTGTGCATTCATCCTGGGGATGAGAAATGTCTATTTACATTTTGTTGGATCAATGTGCCCCGAAGAGCTGACATGCCGCTATCATTGTAATCTGTCATCCCCATTATCTCCGGAGTTCTAGCCACCTCTAAAAATGCTAATATTAAGGGAAGGTTTCCAGTGCAGACAGGTGACAGCCAATCTAGTTTCATTAGTTACATAATAAAAATTGCAAAACTTGCTGTAACTGTCAGAAATATAGCACCAAAGTAATGGCTTAACAGATAAGAATAATCTTTCATCTTGGCAGATGGTTCGTGTGCCAAGTTTCAGCCTGATGAGGTAAAAAAACCCAAGAGAAATGCAAACCTTTGAAAATCCAAGCTAATAATGGAAATGTCAAATGACCCTTAATACTAGCAGTACCAGTGCACTCCACAGTAATATCCTAAGTAACTTTTATGAATCAGGACCCACAGTGTTTTACAGTTTGTTGGTGATTACATTTGGAGTAAATTAATCATAAAATGAATGGATTTATGTTATTTGTAAAGGTGAATTGGTGGGCAAGTTGTGTGCATTTATTCTAAATCCGGTGTGCTTGCAGAATGATTCCTTTATCTTATAATACAAAAATTTCCTGGTGTCTTAATTCAGATTTTATTTTCTGATGGCTTCAGGGATTTTATTTTCATTATGCTGTCTGCTTGGTCAGTGTTTTATACTCAAGGTTTAGAGAAAGAGAGACAGAGGGAGAGGCCTAATCCAATAGGAAGTCATTGATCCTATTGACCCATTTCCTTTTTCAAGCTATTTATTAAATAGGCTATAACGCCTTGATTTTGATTAGTGGGGGGGAAAACTCTCAGAGTGCACTTAGAGAAGATTACTTACTCAGCTCTGTTTTGTACCTTGGTCCAGTAGCTGTTTCATTGCAGAACTTTTGGCATTTGCTCAGGATTTTTTTGCTCTTGGCTATTGATTTAGAACCCATTTGCTGAAAATGAGGAATTGCAGCAAAGGTCTGTGAGAATTTTGGGAATCAACACCTGGGATCTTGCCTTAGAACTAACAAACTTTGACTGGAGCCTCTTCAATGCAATTCATGAGGTAAGAAGCACCATGTCCATTTCCAGGTATATTACTCTCATGTAGCATTGAGCCATTATGATTTCCTGACGTTGCACCAGCATTTTGGAGCATCAGTATTCCTTGGTGCTCAGTTCACTGTCATGACAGTATGATTTGGCAGTTCTTAGTAGTGGTGACATTGAATCAGGTCCAAGAGATGTGTTGTAATCCTTGATACTGAAAAAAATTGTTAAAGGTTTGTAACTTCCCTTTGCCAGGGCATCTCGTATGTTCCCTGTATACCTGGTGGGTTTTATTGACTTTTGCCTCAAGAGAGTAAAAGAGCATGTTTATTCTCTAAAAACTGTCTGTGTGAATGTTATATATGCAGATTGTCCTTTGCACTTGATAATGTTCCGCTAGATATAGGACTCCAGAAATAGGTGTCCTTGATAGCACGTTAACCACAATAGAATTCACAATTTCAGCAATTTAGATGGTCACATTACTGTTCTTGTTAGGCTTCAGTGAGATAAAAAATACTGGGCAGACTTTATAAAATGGGATAACGGCCCACTTCAGTGCCCATTGGGTTGTTTCAGTGACTTTGATAGGTTCTCCTGTGAGCTGCTGAGTAAAATACACAGTTAACAGTACAAAATGTCACTTGAAAATATCATTCACTGAAAAGCATGGTGACTTTCTGAGAAAATGAATGGGAAATTCCCTTGCTTCTCATCAGATGCTTTACTTGATCTTTCGTTTCAGGTTCTTTTATTCAGGTTAGGCACTTTAAATCTAGAGCTGGTCAAGTTGTGGTTTTTTTGCACAGAAATCAATACCCACACCTCTGTTCCTGAAAACTTGGCTCTTTTTAGGAAGAAGTTTGAATGGAAATTTTTCAGATTCTGCAATGGTCTGATATGGTTGCTTTTTCATACTGGAACAGAAGTGATGAAATACAGAAAGAGACAGATTGTTTGTGTCCTATACCTGGCTGTAGCCAGAAATGGAACTGCAGGAAATCTCACAAGAAAAGCACATCTTGCAGGACTTCCAATCCACCTGCCTACTGTAATAAGCCTTTAGACTTTGCTAAGCCAAACTTGGACCCTGAATCATTTGTGATTGGCTCATGGATAACGAAAAAATAACCATCTGTAACCAAGTCTTGTTTCAAAAACATACTTCTAAATAATTTATAATTAACTTACATTTAAATTGTTTTTATATCCCTATTAATGTTGTCACTGTCTTCCAGCAAGAGCTGATATACTTCACGTTCAGCAGACAGGGCAGTGCTGAAAACACTGAGAATCTCAGCCTTCTGCTTCAAAGGTGCAACGAGGTCCAGCTTTGGGTTGCCACCGAGATACTCCTCTGCAGCCAGCTCTGCAAACGTGTACAGCTAGTCAAAAAGTTCATCAAGATTGCTGCCCAGTAAGTTACTAAAGTTACCAAAAAACCCCCTTGAATTCACATGCTTTATTTGGTGGGATAGGAGAAGTAGGAGCAAGAGCAAAGAAAGAAAACTAATTTGTCATCCCATGTTTTAACAGTGTAGTAAGCATACCTAGATAAAACAGTCCATAAATAACAACAGCAAACACTGGCCAAAACTAGACGTGGTGGAGTATATGCTGCTCAAATCTTCCCCAGCAGCTTAGCCGCTGTATCTGCAGCATCAGCTGCAAAATCCCTGATGGTGCAGAGATATCTCCTTTCTTAGCAACGATAACCTAAGGACTGCATTACAAAACTATTTGAGCAGCAACGCAGTTATTCACCAAACACTACACGGAAACCAAAAAACTCTGTTACAATCTTAAAAGTCCTACCTCTAGAGGGGAAACTGGCTACAGTAAGCTGTTGCCCCATGTTGTCCTCTGGGGTACTCTTTTATTTATTGGAGTGGGGGTTCTTCATTAATTAGTGCAAGAATAGACCATCAAATCTATTACTAAATAGTGCTGGCATTTATTCTATGCCTTGGAACAGAATACAAATATATACTATACACAGAGAGTTCTTTTCTCTGTAATCACTCTTACTTTAGTAACCAAGGGAATGGAGCAATTTAAATATGTGCAACCATTCTCCTTGTCTCTTTCTCCACTTGTTCGTCTTCTGCAATATTTGAATATGCATGTTCATGGAAAATGTATAATTTGTTCCCTTCATCGACTGGGTTGATTTAATTTGCAAGGCACTTACATAGAAAGGACTGTTCTCTGCTGAAGCAGTGCCTTTGGTGAAATGAATTCTTCTAATCTAATCTAATCTAGTGTAACTCATAAATGTGATTTGATTTAGTTTGCAAGTTTATGGTATCCAGTAATACGCTCATTTTCTGCCTTATCAATGGCCAAGTTTGGTCCAATTACGTCAAAAACGGTTGGTTCTGCGTGCCTTGCTTGCACCACAGTAGCATTAATTTGCCTTCCAAGAAAAGCTTCATGTCTGTCCCACATGAATAGGGATATATTTGTCACCAGACTAAAATGTTGCTCTATTTGAATTAATTCCATCTCTGTTAAGTGAAAAAGTTGTGGAGACTAAATACAGTTGTCAGTAAACAATAGACAGGCTCTCCCAGTGCATTGCAGAAGCACCCATCATCGTGGCATGTAGATTGTGAAATAATGGATACACAAATAAGTGAGTGTGTAGTTTGCTTGGGAACTTTTTTTAATCAGAAAAACAGCTTTCTAAAAGAAGCATTATCATATCTCATCGATTCTGGAAGAGTTGATGAAAGAGGAACAGTTAGGGTGGAGGGATGGTATGCTAAGCACAGGACTCTCATCATGAGGCACAAGCCAAGCAGCCCTGCTGTTTCGTTTATGACTAAGGCAGAGAGGTAGGGAGCTGTGAGCCGCTCTGGCTGCTCCCTGTTCTCTGCTCCTAGATTGGGCCAGGAGTCTGTGTCTCTGACTTTCAGCTTGTCAGGAAAGCCCCAGGACTTAAGATTTCACGTTCAACGTTTGTGTGCTTCACTGTTGAGGAACACCTGAAGAAGATGGAAGGCTTTTACACAGTGTGCCAATACATAAAGGAGAGGCAGAGTTTTTGAAACATGGGTACCTAACGCTTCTGTTGATGAGCTAGTCTGAAATAGTAAACGAGTGATTTGATAGAGAAAATGGATTAGCATGTCGTTAGAAATGAACATCCTGAGGAGTTACAGAAACAGGTCAACACAGGGTTAGAATAAATGGATTACAACAGCAGTCTTGCTTCCCAAGCAGTGACTGACTGTAAAAGATGTACCTTCCCTCTACAGTTCTTTGTGAGAAGTGGGCCCATCCAATAGTCACTTTATCTGAGCTGTGCTGGACACCTTTCTTGTTTCGGAGTGAATTACCTTTGGGAGCTGCCTGACTTTAACGATAAAAGAAGTCTAAGCAACGAAGTTAGGATTAACTTTAAGACAGCTGAAGTGAAGTGAGAAATACACTGTCTCAAGATAGTACACAGCGATGAGTGCAAGCTTTATAAAACTTGTAACAAGTGCTGGTGTGTTTCCAGTCTAAGGCTTTGGCACATACTTCTCCCTGATGATAAATCCCAGTGAAGGCAGTGGATTCACTCATACTTAAAATTACCTTAGAAGAGGATTCTCTCTCTCACTCTCACACACACGCACATGTATGTTTATAGTGGTCTTCAAGAATCTGCAAGAGAAAGTGGAATCTTGTTGTTTGAAAAGGACTCGATATTTCAGGATTTCAAATTTCCTCATGGACTAGAAATAAGAAGGGTCTGATCATATATAGTAAAATGTCAAAAATAGAGGTATCAAGCAAATTCCACAGGGACCTGTATTGGAACCAGTGCTAACTGCAACTAATTTATAGGGATATGTAAACTGAACATTAATCAGATTTTTCAGACAATAAAAATGATGAGGGATTGCAAATGCATTGGAGGATAGAAAAAAAAAGAATGATCTAAGGAGTCTGGTGGCATGTGCAAACAACAGTAGGATAAGATTTAATTTAGATAGATGCAGAGTAATTCAGCTAGGGAATGCTAATACTGAGCTGAAGAAATAAATGCATGATTGTAAAGAACAGTACTGTGACAAAGGTCCTTGGGTGATAATAGATGACAAATTAAAGGCAAGGACAAAGCGTGATGCTGTTCCAAATAAATAATTTGATATTTGTTTTATACTTGCATAGGAGAAAGGTGTAAGAACTTAGATCCAAAACAGTAATTATGTTTCTCCTTCCCTTCCCACTGTCTCACTACATCTCCTTGATAAGAAGGAAATGCGTGAGAGAAAAGTTAAAATAAATTACAAAGAATTCAATGAAAGATAATAACAATATGGAAAAGTGGATTGCAGGCCATGACCGCAGAGAGAAATTGAAGGAACCAATGATGTACAATTTATAGAAAAGATGAAAAAGGAGATGAAAATATTTATAATACAACAGAATAGAGGTCAAGGAATTTTTCTGTATGGTAAAGGACAGCTGAGAGTAACTTGAACGTTGAAAAGGGAAAATTACTTTTGACAGCAAAGGAAAAAAAATAACCTGCCAACAACAGGGTTGATGAGACAGTAGAACTTTTGCTAAAAAACTTCTTAGAAACCCCATCACCTAGACTGCAGGTGGTCATGAGAGGACATTTAACGAGTTCATTATGTGGAAGATGATTGTGTGTTAGTGCTGAGGGTTGAAATGGGACTCAGTAACCTAAGATACCTGTGCGTTCCATTTATCTCTGATTCTGAGTACAAAAAATCAGAATGCAACGTTTATATTTTTATTCCACAGCTGTAAAGCCCAAAGAAATCTGAATTCATTCTTTGCTATTGTTATGGGTCTCAACACTGCATCTGTCAGCCGGTTGTCTCAGACCTGGGAGGTAAGACACATCTTTGTATGTTTTAGACCGTGTCAAAACCATTTCTCACAAAGGTTGTATACTGGTGAATTACCTTTTCTTTCTAATTACTGTTTTTTCATGCTGAAATCAAACAGGGAGCGAGTGTTGGTAGAGAAACTTCTCTGTGACCTGAAACCTTAGATACACAGCTATTCAAATAAAACTAAATGTGTCCTTCCAGAGCTTTTAAATAAGAACAAAGCAAGGAGATCTTACCCTCTTTAAAAAAAAAAAAAAAAAAAAAAAAAAAGCCGGGAAAAAACCACATACATTTGCGTCTTCCACAGTCTGCCACAGACTTGCTCTCTGTGCTTGGGAGCAACGTCCTTGTCAAGAGAAAGTGAGTGTTTTATTTCCTACATGGCCAACGTGGTTGTATTTAATTCCGTATTTCCAGGGCTTGACCCAAAGCGTCCGTACAAGCAATACCTTATTATGGAATAATTTCATTTAAAAAAAATACAAAGTAGAAATAAACCCTTTTTAATTCTCCTTTATCAGCTCTTTTGCAGCTGCTCATCTTGAACAACAAAGTTAGGAAATGGGCCGTGAATAAGGAGCATACTGGAGAACAGATTATCTGCTAAAGAAGCTACGGGTTGCTAGACAGAGCACAGAGCGTGGGATGTTTAGAGGAGGGTCCCACTGGGATCTGTGTTTATATTGTGGATTTTTTTTTTTCCATCCAAGTAAATTATTGAGTGGTAGTATCTGCAAGCTTATTATATCTGTTGATGAACCAAAAATTGGGGAAGGAGTAATTTAGTGTGATGGGGTGAAGCTTCATCCCTCCCCCATGCCCCCAACACCACAAGCGGGCAGTACTCAAAAAATATCAATCCGTAATACAAAGTGACAGAGAATGGCTGTGACCTCCTGCCTTGGAGATACTCTTGAACACCAACAGCTGAAACCAAATGGCCATCAGAGACTTACAAACCTATCTGACACACCGTCCAGAGCAAAGTTCCCCCTTAGCTGAAATCATGCATATGGAAACATCACTGCCTATGTCAGTGGTTTCGGCACGCAGAGAAACAGGTACAGTGACTGCTTCTGCAGGGAGGAGTTTACAGGGACTCAGACAGCCAAGGAGAAGCTAACTTTAAATAACAGGTAAAGCAAAAATTTTAGAAAAAACATACATACCTGAGGACGACGATACAGAAACCCTTTGTCTCTCCTACTTTTAAAATGCTTTGCCCACTAGGGAACATTTGCCCTTGCCTGCTCTTATGGGTTGCCTTCATCTCATTTCTCTGGGCTTTGGTAGGAGAGTGGAAGGGGCTAAGTATTGTATCAAAGGCACCCGGTGGCATTGGTGTAGATCTCTCCCGCATAGAAACATGCAGAACTCAGCTGTGTGGTGAGACCTCTCCGACGATTATGTGCTGCTGGTGGACTTCTCTCAGGAAGAGCAGAATATATTGCTTGTCTGAGCAAGGAGTGCATCTGCATATGTATCATTGTAAATATGTCCCATTTCTGTGTGTAAAATATTTATGAAGTCACATGCTTTTTTTTTTAATTATTTGTAAAACTTTACTGCACTGGAAATTTCAAAAGCAGAAGGTTTTTTGCATTAGTAATGTGACTTCTAGAAAGTAGAGCAATGTTTATAAATTAATTTACATTTACATTACACATGTAAATGAAGCCACCTAAATTTAAGCAACCATTTAGACGCTAAATTATATTGGCTCTGCACTTGAATTCTTAAACAAGTAATATGCTCCTAAGCATACTCTACTTTTTTTTCTACAGTGTGCAGTGTTTTAATGAGCCTAACTTTCCCTGATTTAAGATATTAAAAATGTGCAATTGCAATTCCACATTCAGTTATTTTAGCATTTTAATCATACAACACATCCACTTAATCTTAATTGTTCTAAATCTCTTTTCTCTTGGTAGTGTCCTGGTGGCTGTCAGGATCTAAGGACAAAGACGAGACAGGATTTGTACTAAGAGAGGATATCTTTTACTAGACTAGCTAGTATGGTTGGAAAAAATAGACAGGCTTTAAGGTGCACGCATCCTTCTTCAAGTCCTAAATACCAGCAGCAAAACTCAAACTGAAGAACGATTGCTTTGAGTATAATGAGGTGAATCCATTAAAGCATCTTAGAGATAAAGGAACTGGATGCTCGTGGAGCAGAGCAGGTGTTAGCATGTGGGGCAAGAAGGTAGTTTATGCCTGGGCTCCCTTGGAAGGTGTTTTGTGCACCTCCCTGTGGGATTAGGGTGAGATACCAGAGATGGAGTAACCGTTTTTTAAGGAAAGTTCTTTTCTGGCACCAGCATGTGCCAGTAGTAACACTGGTCAGCACTGGGTGTGTGGTGTATCAAACAGCACGAAGCGTTACGCCTGTTAATTTCTAGAACTCATATTTTAGGCAAAGAGTGATTACAACAAATGATTTAACCTGGATGTGATTACACTCTCTGAATTCTCAGTCTGTGTTACAATTTCTAACCTGATAGGGATATTAGGGTAAATGCAGCAGACATGGAAGCTAGGGAAGGAAATAAAAACAGGTGCTAACAAGCAGTTTCCATAAAAGATTGATGCAGGCCCCCGAGGTGAGGCTGCAGGGTCTGGTGCCTCGCTGGCATCACACTGAACATGGTCTGTAATTAGGGCTCTTGGAGCTGAGGAGCGGAGGTTAACTGCCTGTTGGTACTTACAGCAGGCACTTCACACGCGACAGTCTCATGGGGAAAAAAAAGCCTCAGCATTTTTCTGCCTATGCGTTTTTTTTTTCTTAAATCAACTTTACTTTTTCTTTTTCTCTCTATTTTCTCCACTTCAGAAAATTCCTGGGAAGTTCAAGAAACTTTTCACTGAACTTGAAAGTTTGACAGTAAGTACGGTGTTGACAGCAGAACGGCATTGCCTGTCTTTACCTGCCTGCCTTCTTCCTAATTTATTTGGAGGCTGCCTGTCATTGTCTCGAGCTGGAACTTGTCATGTCAGATTTGCCGAAGGCCACGCAGCCCTCCAGAGCTCAGAAGTGGTCTCCAAACACGAAAAGGAAAAAGGCTATATTACTGACAGCTGGAGGAAGGACAGAGAGAGGCGAATGTAGTGTCGGTTCCCCAGCATCAATTTGGAAGCTGTTCTTTTGCTATGGTGGTTAATCAGCCTTGATCCAAAGCAACATGCTGCGGATCGGGAGAAAAGGAGGACAGCTGAAGTTTAAAAAAAAAAAAATCAAAATCCGAGGCTAAGGGTCTTTGTCACCATTATCAAAGCTGAATAAACAAGTGTTTCCTCTGGCTGTCATGGAAGTGGGTGCGTGGTGAGATCACTGCCTGGCGCGGGGAACATGAGATCCAGCCTTTAATGGCTGTCACGCTTCTGTACTTAGAGTCCTTTATAAATTAATGTGTTTTCAAGATTGCGTGTGAGCTGGTGTACAAAAATGTTCATTTATATGGGAAATTGAGATGACTTTTTGAATTACTTACACGACACCACTGAAACATACTCTCTTATTTTCTTTGAAAATCTCCGATATCTTCCATTGATCTGAGAGCAGTTTTTGTTGGGATTTTTTTTGTTGTTTTCATTTTTTTTTTTTTTAAAGAAGAAATTAATCAGCAATACATTCTGGGATACATTTTATGCTAGATAGTAAGCTGAAGAGCTTTTGCTAACAGAAATTTGTGGGGAAATTACAGAGCAGTCCAAGTGAATATTCTGCAGCTTACTCCCATTTTAGCACTGCTTCATCTAGAGGAACGTAATTGCTTTTGTTCCTTTCACTGTTTACATTTCCTGTTCAGTTTAGTAAGTCACCTAGCTTAGAAAACTATCTACCTCGTTTCCCGAAGAAGCCTTTTATATCTAAATCATGTTCAGATCATAAGCCCGTAATGGATTTAGAATTGCTCTTTTTATAGCCTATTGATTTTTCTCTCTATTACCCAAATGGTTTTGTAGGACCCTTCTCTGAATCACAAAGCTTACAGAGATGCATTCAAGAAAATGAAATCTCCGAAAATCCCCTTCATGCCCTTACTTCTGAAAGGTAATGTTAAAGCTTGGCTGCTCTTCTTCGTTGTGGTTAATTAAAATAAGTGTAAGGTGATTTTTCCTTCAGGTGGCCTTATGATAAGTATGTGGCAGATGTAGTGGTGTCTACAAGATAGCACTCGCTCTGGGTAATAAACAGCTGCCTTTTAAGACAGGGGGAAGATCGCAATTTTCACACAGGTTTCCAAACTTCAGTACCTTCCCGTCAGGCGTGGGCAGAGTAGTGTGCCATTGCTTTGGCCACATCCTCCTCAGTGGAGAAGCGAGACCTTGCAAGCCCCTGAACGGGGCTGCCCGGCTGCATTGGGTGCACCCCCACAAGCAGCCTCGGCCACGCTGCTGGTCTGAGGTGCTCGCCCTGCCTCGCCGGGGTGAAACTACCTGGTGTCATCCTGAAGGCAGAACCTGCCCCATCTGTCTGTCCTGAGAGGAGGGGATTGTCAAGTCTCTTAGAGGTCTGAAAGAGATAAAAAAAATCTTATTTAAAAAAAAAAAAAAAAACATTAAAAAATAAAACTACATGCTTAACTCAGTGAGCCGGGCAGCTAATTAAGTGGCAGGTATAAAAAAACATTAAAAAAAAA
>NW_008795527.1:3198211-3201472 GCF_000699145.1 Aptenodytes forsteri
TTAAAAAAAAAAAAAAAAACATTAAAAAATAAAACTACATGCTTAACTCAGTGAGCCGGGCAGCTAATTAAGTGGCAGGTATATCAAATATTCCGTTGTCTTGGAGTCATTAATTATTAATTGCCTTGTCTTTGAACATGGCAAATCCATTTGGTTATTCCTGTATTCTGAAAGTGTTCTCTTTAGGCTGTTTATTCCAACCTGCTGCTGCTGCTGCTCAAGTTTAAAATGTTTGAAGACAGTTCTCCAGATCAGTTGGTGACAGTTTGGGAGCCATCAGGCACTTCCCCTCTTTGCACACATAAAAGGAGTTTGCATTAATTCAGATGGATACAATTATCAAGGCTTCAAAATCAGTATTTTTTAAGTGTTCTCGAGTATGTCTTGCCTGCAAACAAAGGCAGCAAACATAAAAAAGGAACTTTTGCACTTTATGTGCAATGATGTTTGCACACCACTACAGTATGGTGTATAAGAACATGCACGTAAGCAGCATTCATGTCTCTCAAATACATTGGAGATAGCAAGGAGGCTTTGCAAAACAATACAGTCATCTTCTTCAGTACAGTGATCCATAAGGAGATGTTGCCAAGGTTGGTAATTCCCAAACTATTGCACAGTATAGGACTTTATTCCATGTCAGTCATGTTTGTATTAACGTTATTTCCAAGACCAGTAAAATAAGCATTGATAGCATAGAAATCATTAGTAACTCAAATAATTACTGTATTTCAACACAAGAGGAACAAAAGTAGTTTCAAGAAAAAACTGAAAATCATTAATAACCTTTAATTATAAAAAATAACTTTAGAGTGTCCTTTTAAAGTTAATTAAATTTAAATGTGGAGCTCTCTTACAGCACACAGACACAGCTTTTGAAAATCGGGCAGATTTTTCAAATATGTAATAAAATACTGTGATGTACCCTTACAACATAGCTCACATGCAATTTTCTGCTCCGCTGAATTTATCTAGACTCTTAGTTGTTGGCTGCAAAGCAAATTTCTATTCCTTCCACCTCAGAGATATACACGTTGCTGTCATTGACTTAAAAAGCTGTGTGGAAATTTCTGCTTCTAGTGTAATTTTTTCATTAGAAGTGACAGACGGTTTTTAACTGCACTGACATAGAGACAAGTAATGCCTGTGTCCTGAAGCCATGTCCTTTCCCTGTCCCTTTCCCTGGGTGCCCCAAAGCAGCCCAGCAGAGGAGGTGTAGCGGGTCCCGCTCCCTCCTTTCCCCCTGATTTTTAGGATGCTGCCCAGGGGCAGAGAGGTGCTGGAGGCATCCCCAGCATATGCCGTGCTTGCCCCACTTGCTCAGGAGTGCCGGCTGGCATCCTGCGTGGCCAGGCTGGCATCCTGCGTGGCCAGGCTGATATCCTGCCTGCCCGAGGCAGACCCCAGCCCAGCCGCCCTGGGGGTGCGGGAGCTCTCCCATCACCCCTCATGCACAGCTCTGCCTAATGAGTCCCAGCCCCGGGTTTCCACCAGCGTATGAAGCTGTTAACATTTCCATTCTAAGCAATTACAAAATGCCCCTCGGGCACAGAGCGAGTCTTTGAAACAAAAGGAAATAAATCAGGTTGGCTGTTTTGGGGGAGGATGAAGGGGGGCGGGGTGTGACGAAGCAGCCCCCAGTGTCAGCTGCAGCTTCCCAGTCCTAAAATCTCCCGAAACTAGGGGGACCAAGTGTGCATCAGAGGGAGTCCTAGAGGTGAGCACAGGAAAAACGCGCAGTTAAGAGATGCGCAGTTAGACTGGTGGGTTGGAGGTTGGCACCTCTGCTGAGAGGGAGACATTGCCTGTTTACTGTGTGCCATTTGCCTGCTGGCAGACACAGCTGTGACTTTTAAGAAGTAATGGTATCGGAGTGCTGTCTCATTAGAATAATGCCATCTCCTCCTGGTACTCCTGGGTGCCCGCACGTTCAGGAGAGAGCTGATGGGGGCATGGTGGTGGTGCTCCTGCTAGTCTTTTCAGTGACCCAGAGGATGCACTATCAGAGGCAGAGCTTCAGTCCCCACAGGGAATCTGTCCATGTTCTTGGTACTTCCTGACCAAGACAGGTCTTGCTTTGTGTCCTAATACGCATTAGAAAAATGGAGAAAATGACGTCAATTTACTGTTTTAATTGTAATCTTAACTTAGCAGCATTTGTTTCGCCTGATATTCCCCCCCTCTCCAGTTCATTCCACTGTGTTCAGTTCCCTTCCTGGAGCCAAATACAGACTTTTCCTTTTCCTCTCACTGACCTTTCTGTTGCCTTTGCAAA
Source organism: Aptenodytes forsteri (assembly GCF_000699145.1). Lineage (NCBI taxonomy): Eukaryota > Metazoa > Chordata > Aves > Sphenisciformes > Spheniscidae > Aptenodytes > Aptenodytes forsteri. The sequence goes on from NW_008795527.1 coordinate 3,200,487, forward strand.
TTCTCTCCAACAACTCTGTGTAAAAGTGTTTCTTCCCTAGCCGTAACGCTTATTTCAAGGCTTTGAACTTCAGTTTGGTGGCTTGTGTTTAACTGTTGTTTAACTGCTGTGGCCCGTGTCTCTGGGGAGGACTTCAGAGTTATCGTGTCCCACAGAGAGAGGTGAAGGGGTGTCAGAGCAGACTGGTAGCTCTGCCCCCATGGAGCTCTGGGCTCAGGGACTGGCCAGCCCCAGCTCGGGCACAGCCATGGGCAGCGTGGCCGGATCGGTGCCGCAGGGTGCGGAGAGCAGGCGTGCCATGCAGGGCCATCCCTCTGGATGCTCCCGCCTGCTCCCAGCCATCTTCTGTAGGATACACACCCCAGAATTAACACTGACCACGTTTAATAAGAAATCCGTGCTCCCACTTGGAAATCCTCATTACAATGTGTACGTAGTGTTGTTATCTAATAATCTCTGCATGTCATCATTATACCAGGCTTTTGTTCCACTGTTATAAGGTATTGTGTCAATCCTTAATGGGATACTTTCCTCTTTTTTTTTTTTTCTTTTTGTTGCTGTTTAGTCATTTTATTTCTTTGTATTAAACAACAAAGCCATGAAAAATAATTCCTTTTCCTTTATTTTTTTCAGATGTAACATTCATCCACGAAGGAAATAAAACTTTTCTGGATAACCTTGTTAATTTTGAAAAGCTGGTAAGCTAATTTTGTCCTTCCTGTTTTTCAAAGAGATTCATGTTCTCTTCTTCCCTTTCCCCTCCTTATCTTGAAAGACTAAAAGGTTTTGTTCTCACTGAATCAAGAAGAAGTAAGCAGGGGTAAAAAAGAGCAAACAGAATAAAACAGCCAACAGTTTAAATCCCCTGCCCCTGTCCTCTGCTCCTCTCTCTTCTCACTCCTTCCTCCCCTACTTCTGTGTAAAACGGCTAAGCCGGTGGTGGCCGGCATCACTGCCACACAGTCCACTCTTCCCCCCCCCCACCC
>NW_008795527.1:3201483-3226898 GCF_000699145.1 Aptenodytes forsteri
CCCGCAAGATCTGTTCCTTTGCACCACCTCATGGACTGTTTCTCCTCAGTTAAGTTCTCCTGCTTCAGCTTTCTCTGAATTATGTTTCCTTTTTTTCTCAAGGCACTAAAGAAAAAGTTTCTCTAGTTTATCACTTGTCACTGGTATGCTAATTCCAGGGATCTTAAATGAAAGTAAAAGTTTTGGTCTAGGTTAGATGATGAAGAAAATAATGCCTGAAATATGAATTAAACTGACTATAAATACTACTATACTAACTTCTATGTAGAAGGACAGTTACTGACATTGTATCTGGCCACATCTATACTAGACATCATATGACATCTACTCTGGCATGATATTGCTGATAGAGGTTTGATTTGTCTAATGTGCATTACTTCTTTATTTTTTTTTTTTTTTGACTTCTTTTTTTTTTTTTTTTTTTGTCGATAACATTTTTGTAGCACTGAAAGCCACAGTTTATATATCTGAACAATGGTGGAGTGGAGAAACTTTAATTTTTTTTTAATTTTATTTATTTTTATCTTTTTTTATTTTGTTGGCCTGGAGTATTTGATCAAGAAACCAAAATGTTCTCCTGATTGCTCCAGAGGTGCCATGGGACTGTTAGTCCAGATGGCTGTGCCTGGTGAATTGTTCTTAACTATTTTCTCGGTGTGTTTACCCTTGTTTGAGGATGAACGTGCAAACATGGAGTTATTCATGAACCAGATGTTGAACTTATTTTCACATCCTATCATAATGTACGTTGCCTTTCAACTTGCAAGCAGATGTAGACTTTGACTTTTGAACCTGAGGTCCTCTTTTTGTGTTTTCTATTTGATTTCTGTACCTTTTCTTGTTGCAGAGTTTACAAGAACACTGATTTGCATTTAATGAAAGGTTTTCTTGTCCCAAGTCCATTAACTGTTTGACCTTTAGGTGTTTGCATAAAACTCATTAGCATGTTCTTCTTCATTGCCTCTTGGAAGTACATCCAATTAACATGTAAATTAAACTAGCCCTTGATGCACAATAATTGTTACTAAAATCCCTCCACTGGCCCATATATTTATTTAGTGAATATGTAGGATCTGATTCACGCTCCGGTTTTAGCCAGACCTTGTTAGTTTGTTTGTTTGGTTGTTGTTTAATCATGTATATGTTTAATGTATGCTGGACTTGCTTGGTAAGATTTCCTATCCTTGCTGTCACCATTGTGTCTCCAGAGGCAGTGGGAGCTTTGCTAATTGACTTCAGTGAGCCAGGATTTCACCTTTTCCATGCAAATCGATAATGGGCATTTTAAATGGGAGGGGAGAGTCTGAGGTGGTGGTGGTGGGGTGAGGGTTGTTCAAACTGACACTTCCTCCAAATTATTAGTCAGATCACGCCCTCAGGAACATGCTGTCTCCCGGAGCCCTGTGTACATATGAATGCAGGCAATAGTGCAGGCTTAGGAAATGGGGGCTTAGGAGAGATTTAAATAGGAGTGTAGTGGAAACTCAGGCAGTACATGTATTACGCAGCTTCAGTTGGATGCTAAGGTATTTAGTCTGTGGGCACGAACTTGCTATCAAGATGCATCACACACCATCACATATATCAGTTCATGTTTCTTTTCTAATTACAAGGGCTTTATCCCAAGGAAGAATGTCTTCCTTGGTGTTTTATACTGTGCTGAGCACTTTCTGGCCTCTGCTGAGAAAAATTAGGATTGACATTGACTCCTGCTTGGTTTGGATCAAGCCACTGAACCTCACCTGCAAATTTGCTGTTGCAGAAAAAGAAAAGAATTATCCTACCATAGGAGACTACTGCTATGGGGAAGGAACTTACTGTCATAAATGCATAGAATTTCTACTTACGAATTTCAAAGCAAAGACGGCTTCTAGTATTTGGATCAGTATTTTAAAATATTTCATTTCTGCATTAAACACCTGACCTGAAGGAGGACTCGTCAATCTGAACCATTGTTTTTTCCAACTATATCAGTTGGTTTAATAAAAGATATTATCTCTTCATACAATCCCCGCTTCTTTTATATTCTTAGACCATCATGGCCACAACAATCCTACCGTGACTGAACTTGATTTGACATGATGCGATTGCAGTGAAGGCAAAGTTAATTCAAAATATAAAGAAGACAATTTGCAAAGAGAAGAAAATGAAATGATCTTTTGTCTCAGGAACGTTGCCCGGTTTTAGCAAAAGTTCAAGGGATTGCAGTGGTTTATTTAACTCCATGTCTGGTAAACTCTAGTCTAGAATAGTGTTTGATCAATATTTAGTCCCGTACTCACTTCCTCAACTAAATCTGAAGGAATAAATGAAAATATGGTCTTATACTGTTGCATCTCAAGGTATTTCCATGGTATTTACTGAGCTGCGTCACTGAAATGTGGCTGCTTCAGTTTTTTTCTCCAGTCAGCCATCACCCATATCTTCCCAATGACATGTCTTAGCCACACTCCAGCAAACTCTGATGCAGGTCAATGGCCATTACCATTTTAGATAACACCTTCTTACCTCATGCTTTCAGCTGCAAGGACTGTGTGCATGCAGCTGAAGGTTCTCAACCCCCACCCCCCAAATACCTGTGCAAGTCCCAAGCCTGAGTTTTTGCTATCCTTAGTTAAAGGAGTGCTAATGATCCTAGGTAGCCCGTAGGCTGAAAGGCCACGAGAAATGTGTGTTACTCATCACACTAACTTGTGCAAGCACCTGTTTAAACAGTCAGGAAATAACATTGGCTTTGCAGATGAATTGGCTGGTTTTCTGTATTACAGTTGAATGCCAGAGAACTGCAAATGGGCAGAGAGAAATGCCTAATTAGGCTACTAAAGAAGGGAGATTTGGGATTCTGCTTTAAGAGAGTGTTACACAAAGAGGTTCTTCCGTCACCAGGGCATCACCTTCAGAAGCCAGTCTTGGGATGGACCCCCATACTGACTGACTACAAAGGAGAAACAGCAAAGAATGACAGTGTGTGTGATAATGGCATCTCTCTTCTAAATCTACAGATTCAAAGGGTATCAGCCGGAAAACATCACAGCAGCAGCAGCACTGGTGGAAGTTGTAGCTCTCCCAGTACTCACACTATTGACCATGAAATCTAGGGTATCTCATTAGAACTTCATTATAATCGGTGCAAGGCCATCAGCACAAGAGATTGCATGATTTCATGGCAAATGAAGCACATCGGGTAACAAGAAAAATTATTTTGATTAACTGATGAAAAGAATACGAAGCTTCCATTAAATGTGCTGTTTTTCTTGTGATAAGCTTTGCTGTGGAGGAGCCTTGTAAGCCACTCTCTGGGTGTTGAGAGATGAGCAGTTCTACGTCATTCTGGTCTTAAACATACTTTGCTCAAGACAGTTAATCCTTTCCGCCTCTGATTATTTAAGAGGGAGATATGACAAGAACATCAGCTGTTTGCATGAGGTACTATATCATTGCTGCTAACTGCAATTTGCTTAAATTAGTTACTAGATTTGGTGAAGAGTTGCCACATTCAGTATGTTTTCACTTTTATACCACAGAAGCAGTCAAATAAAGGAAAAAAGTAATGCCTCAACAACTTTATGGGCGACATCTAGTGAAAATGAGCACGTTCCACTGATTTATAGTGAACAATCCCAGTTTTCATAAGTTGAAGACCTGAGCCTGAATGAGAAACCAAACTTAAACATTTTATTTCCTTTGCTTAATCTAAGTGAATGTCCGATATTCCTGTTAGCACCAGCTCTTCTTAAAATAGTATAGCTACAGTATAGCCTTATTTGGTACGTGTCTGTGGAGATGTCAGAGTGCTTGCTTTGCAGCATTTAGGCTGTGGGCTGTTATATTTGTGTTGGTTATCATACTGCAGAAAACTGCCTAGCTGATACTGGTGCCTGATTTGTGCTAGGCATCATACAAGTATACGTTAAGGTGTAGTCTGTGCCACAAAGGGACTTATGGTCTAATTAGACAACACGTGGAGACAGAAGGAGTTTGCAGACTACCGAATGCCCTGGATAATGCATTAAAGCCAGGGGTTGGACCCAGAAGCACCCACTCAGTCCACAAGACTTCCCTGCTGTGGGCTTTCAGATTAATAACAGTCACAGGAACAAAAATAAGCAATTGTTTGGCTATTTTTCATTACCACTTTCCATGGGCTCTTACAGAGTTGTTCTCATTTAATCTGTGTGATATCAATAAGGACCTTCTAGACTAACCGTGTTTCATCATATATTATCACTAAGACAAAGAGCAAAGTCTTTCTTCTGCTGTCTTCACTTTCTACCTTACTACAGTTGCTTTTTGCTGTATGGTGTAGGGCAAGGAGATTTTTTTCAGGCTTTTCTAATGACAGAATCCATCCCAAATTTTTGCACTGATGTTTTATATCTTGTCTTTGCAGCACATGATTGCAGATACTGTTCGGTCATTGAGACATTGCAGAAATAACCAGCTTGGTGAGTAGCCAGAATTTGCTACTTATTTACAGCCTTGAGGGTTTGGGTTTTTTTGTTTTCTTTCTACTTACTCAGGTTTACTACAGCAGCAAAACATGGTTGCCAATTATTTAACCAATTGGCAAGAGGGGGTGTCATTGTTGGAAGGTCAACATAGCAGTAACCACAGCTGGATGAAGTTTTACTTTACAAAATATTTGTAGAAACAGCTTCAATTTTTTTTACAAATTATTTTGCTGTAAAGATTACCACCTCTTCAAAATACTGTGTAAGGTCTGTGCCAGCTGCACTTAATAATGGAGGCCTCTGGTGTACGCTGCTGTTTCTAACTTTCCCGGCTATAACCGAGCTACCTCAGTCTCCTGCTAGTCTATGTGTTTTGGTAACGGATTCACAGCTGTCTTGGCTTCCAGTAGCTAAAAGATGGTATTAATCATTGTGGCTTTTCACTTGGCTTTTCACCAAGAGCAATTGTTTGCTTAGTTTGGGTTCTTAAGGACATTTCACAAAAAGTCTTGAAGATACTAAGATCATGTGGGTTTCATGAAAGTAGTTGACTAGGTAGAAAAGAGGGGGTTGTGTTAGTCCCCCTGCTAGGGAAAGCCTGCAAATAGAGCTCTGTCTGGTTTAGACACTGGAGGATCTACGCTGATGGGAATGGTCACGAGTGCCTCAGCTGCACAAAAGACTTTTTTTTTTGTCTTTCCACCTTATTAGCCACCAGAGAATCCAACCCTACAGGGCCATGCCAGAAGACCCCAGTTCGCTTTGTTCTGCTGCTCACAGAGGAGAAACCTTGTTTTTCTCCTTCTCAGCATTTCTCTTTCTCTGCAGAGAGGTTAAACACAGGAAGGGGACAAACACAACACTACTTTAGGAAGTGGTTAGAGTTTTTAAGCCAAACACACTAAACGTCATTTATTGAGGCCGCTAAAACCTCTTTTCCAAAGAGAAGTTCGGAACTGTGCTGCAGCCTTGGGGAAAAAGAGTTTGAATCGTTTCTTTTTGCCAGCTGAATTTTCAGCAGCTGTCAGCATGGACTCCGACAAAAATAATAAATTTGTGTCTAAATACATGTACCTTGTAGAATGATAGGTACTGTTAAGAACTTTGCTGAACATCTGTTCTATAGAATTACCTTGTGTATGTACAGTCTCTTTTTTAAACAAAAGCTGCTCAGCATTATGGTTCTTCTGTTGTTCTGGTATAGGGAGAGAGAGAAGAGAGGGAGAAGGACGTGCCGTTTGTTTTTATTCTATTAAACCAGATACTGAAGGAAATACTGATTAATCCAAACCATGTCTCCGTAGGTTAGAATGTCTCATATTTGGCATTCTAAAATGGTAGCATTGGTTCCTTTGAATGATGTGAATTTTTTTTGCAGCTTCTTTGCAAATCTTTCATCTTGTTTTTGCTTTTTTTTTTTCCTCCAAGTGATTTTGTAAGTGTTGTAACATAAATCCAAGGGTAATACCTGAGATTTATCATATAATCTGGTAGTTTGAAGTACGTGATTGTTATTTTATTTTACCACAGACTTGATTTATTGTGAAGCTGGCATTTAAAAAGCAGCTTATACAGACATCCCTGTAGGCACTTTTTTTTTCCCCTTACATTTGTTTAGGCATGAAATGAGTTCACTGAATATTTATTGAGACTTTATGGACAGTTTCCTTTTCCAGTGGGCTTATTTTGCTCTCAGGAATGTGAATCTTTCTACTGCATCAACTCTCAGATTGGCCTAAGAGCAGCAGACGTCCTACTGTAGGAAAGAGTTCAAGCAAAACTAAGCAAGGAATATTATTATTGTTTATGAACTGTATCGTGTATTAAGCTTGCAGGCCAAAATCTTTCTGGATTAGAAACTGGTTAGGTTCCAAGCAAGACTGAAATGCCTTTTTAATGGAGATAATACTTTTATATCCTAAATCCTGAAAACAAATAATAGTGTTTCCAAAACCGGGCAAAGCAGCCTGAACAAAGAACGTAATTCAAGCTTTTGTCATTTCAGGTGTTAATGAGAAATACAAGTGTTTTTCAGTATGTTCAGCACAGCTGCTGGGATCCTATTCCCTCAGAACAGAAAGGTCATCTCTGTATCCCGACACAAATTTATCACGTTGTCCTGTTCTCTCACACATTTCTCAAGTCAGATAGCTGCTCAGAAATAGCTCCTAAAAATAGCTACCTGGGAGCCCCGTTAGCAGCCTCACGCAGAACTGGCTGCATTGACATCCCACGTTACCTACACAGCATCATACGGTGCTCTTCAGAAACAAGTGGGATGGTCAGTTCCTGGAAAGCTTCTCATGTAGCTGGAGAGCGTGGAGAAAAGGATGATAATGAAACAAAGGAGAGAGAGGGAGCGTTCAAGTTAAGCTGATTGGGTCGGGGAATTTTGAGCTTTTTCTTTTTTAATTTATGGTAACGTTATTAAAAATTCCTTGAGGACATGGACTAGAACCGAGCTCTTCAACCTTTGCTCGTTTGTCAGCAGTCAGCAACATGTGGGAAATGTATCTGGTTGCTTTCTCTGCCTGTCTTGATGGGTCTCGGTGGCCATGGTAGCTTTTCCTTTTCCACTTCTGCTGGCCACCAGCAATGCGGGTTTTGCCAGCAAAAAGGGTTTCACAGGCGGCAAGTTCCCACAAGCCAATGTCAGGCGTAAAGCTTGTAACAGAAAACATCTGCTATTCGAGCCACCCTTCAATTTGTCTGTTACACAGCTAATTCCTCTTGCCATGTAAACTCCCGTAAAATACCAGCATGACTCTCGTCTCTGTTACTAGATCAGAAATCAAAAGCATAACAGATCAAAACGCGGGGGCCTGTCAGAGCAGCTTTGAAGAGCTTTCGTACCTGTCTGCTGCACTGTCACCTTTCACCTGCTCCAAAGGAAACGACTGGGGGGCCTGCTGTCTTGTGTATTTGTGTTAAGGCTGTTTAAAAGTTACAGGCTGGGTCGCCCACCCCTGTTCAAGGTCCCATTGTGCTGCCAGAGCAGCACAAAGGAAGCCTTGAACCACCCTTACAGGGGACGGACTGTCTGTACTGTCAGCAGGAGTAAATCTTCCACTTGGGAAGACTCAGCTTCTTGCCATCCACTTGTCCCTCCTTCGTGCACACTGGCTGTCCAGCATTGCTTGCTTCTTTCTTTCTTTCTTCTCCCCTTTTCTGTATCTAGCTGTAACCTCATGCATTGCACTTCAACAGCAAGTCCTTTGGATCGCTGGCCGTCTTCTTTGTGACTGCCTAGCACCTGGCAGGTTGGCACACCAGGGACTTTGTAACGCACAGGACAGAGAAGCAGGCAAGGCATGGCTTTCTGATTCATCCCCTTTCTCCTGTCTTGCAGGCAATGAAGTTCCTTCAAAAGAGCATCATGAGCTGAAGCCATACGTCCATCACCTGCACGTCATTGACAACCAGCAAGCTCTGTTTGAGCTTTCTCATAGGATAGAGCCGCGAGTGTGAGCATACACAGCTTCATATAACCTTATAACTGCAGCACTTTGAATTAAGTGAATGTTTATGCCAAGCATGTTGCTTCCCTATGTAAGAACAGTTTACTGAGTTTTATCAGTAGCTCACACAACATGCACAGGAAAATCAGGCAAGAGCCAGCAAAGGAGCTGCTCACAGAGTTGCAGGGCAAGCTTGGTGCCATCCCCACTGGTCACCGGGACGGGAGGGAGCAGAGCAGCGTCCTTTGAGCTCAGGTGCTTGGTTTCTGTGAAAATATTGTTTGGTCCAGCGTAGCTTTCAATGCAGATTCTGCCAGTATTAGAATGAAAGGAAACGTCGTCTCACGGCAGCAAAACATTTCGGCAAGCAACATGCCACAAGGGGATTGATTCTCGGTTCACCACAGCATGTACCTCACTAATTCAAGGCTGCCAAAGTATTGTTGCCAAAAATACTGTGCAATCCGTGCAGCTCCCCTGAGTCTACTGGAGCATCTTATTTGAGATAAGTGTGGACAACCAGGAATGGGAATATAAAAAGACAGCGCACGAGATGAAACTCAGGAGCGCGTCGTGATGTGGAAGTCAGCAGTAAACAGTTCATGCTGTTATGGCCCCTTAAGAATCTGCTTTATAAAACACACTGTAAGAGCCAATCCACTTTTGTTACAATTTATGGACGCAATTGTTTGTACACTGAAAACATGTTATTTTCTTCCTTTTCAGTTATCTCAGATTTAGCACCAGCTCCTGCAGTTAACACGTTATAAATTATTACAGCAGGAGCTTTGTTTTCTGCTTGGATTACAGCCTCCTTGGTGTCTATTCAGAGGCAATGCCTAGATCCACCTACATTCCTAACTCACCTCCTGGAAATGCTGTTTCAGCAGGTAAAACTTCACCTAATTTGCACACGCTTCTAGTTTTTAAAGAACAAAAGGGTACACCTTAGAGGGTACCGGTGTAATTACCTGCATACACACCGGCTTCTCAGTATCAGGGTCCCGTTACTGCTTCTGTCCCTCTCACACCCCTCCCCTAGCCAATTCCCATGTAGCTAAAAGTACTACTTCTGGGCATGTACTGAGGCAGCATTTCTAAAGTCTTGTCTACAGTTAACCTACATCTAAGCACCACCATCACAGTAGCTCTGGTTTTCATCGCTAAGAAGTTGCCCTGAAATAATCTAGTGAATGCCACAGGCAATGTGCAGTGTGCTACGCAGTCTGGCATGAGTTTGTACACTGACTCACGGCAACGGTCCGGTTGGCAGAGCAGGGAGGACATTGCATTGCTTTCCCATCTCTATTGTATGTTTTCCACACGAGGAGGACTTCCAAGAAAATGCTCCTTAACGGAAATGTGGGAATACTGAAGTAGCATGCTCTTCATCATTGTATTATCTCTGGTTTAAAGGGATTAAAAAAAAGCAGCTTTAACAAGTAGTCTGTGGGGGAATCTGTAGAATGCATTCGGTTTTCCCATCTGTGAAATATTGTATAGATCTATTGTAAAGGAAACAGATGTTTCAGAAATGTATTTGCTTGTACTTTGTTATTATCAAATACTATATGGTTTTTGTTTGTTTTTTTTTTTTAGAAAAAAAAATTTGTCTTTTTACCCAGTAAAAAGAAAAAAAATAAACTCTTGCTGGCCATGGAGTAAAAATTTCCTATGTTCTTCTGTAGATGTGACTGCACATATTGTAAATAACTCTTTTGTGCAAACAGACCAAAACTGTTCAGATGAGGATACTAGCTGCGGTGGGCTCCTTTTTGCAGTGCAAGAACACAAACCAGATACAATTTGCTGCTTGTGTTACTGCAGTTCTTCCTCTGGCTGCAGCGCTCACCGAATCCCCACCCTAGATGCATTACCTGGGTGGTTTGCTGGTTTTTGAGCTCCCCCTTGTGAAATCTTTTTACTGTGTCATTATTTTTAGGAGCCTGTATGTAGACCAGCCTGCATGCTTTAGCTCATATAGTGTAACACTCTAGTCCACAAGTTGTTCTCTCGAAATCTGTGGGAGAGGGAGCACGAGAAGGTGTTCACGGTAAGAGAGTGGGCCTGTTTCTCAGTTCACTGCATTTGGCTGTTTTGGTAGTTACTGCTGATGAAGCAGCAGCGGTGCCAGAGAGGAGTAAAAGACAAGGAAATGAAAGAAGGGGAGAAAAAAGAAAGAAAAAAGAAAACAGAAGTAGAAAGATGACTCTACGCTCAGGCTTTGATTTGAAAGCATGCTAGAGCCACCTTGAAGGCTCCTCCCTCTGCCAATTCAAACTGGTTGAAAGTAGATGGATGGGTTAACTTGTACCGCTAGGCTTCAAGCCAGCTAAGGTATTTGCTATCCACACTGCTGTAACTTTATACTAAATCAAGTGTTGTCTACCCCTTCCAGCTGGCATAAACTCATTATGCCAGCATTAACCTCATTATCTGTGTAGTGGCTAATTAGACTGCTGTTTAAAACTTTACAAACTAGTTTTCATAGTGGCCTGTATAATTTGGATATAACTTTCTGGTCTGAGGGCCCAACTTGGATGCACCAATTTCACATTGAAAATACGGATATTATAGCTGTTACCATAAAGGAAAGGCAAATAGTCCAAATCTGTAGCTAATATATCTAATAAAAAAAGGCCCATCAGAGTCTGCATTCAACAGGTGAAGCATTGCAGAGCTGGGCTGCAGATTGGCAAGCAGCTTGAAGGTGTGGTGGTTGGGAGGGGAACTAGAAACAAACCCTGCGAAAGAGAGGCGGACACTACACAGCCTCTGCCAGGGTCCAGCACTGGTGATATTGTGTGATTTTTAAATCCTTCAATAGCGCAACTATGTTACATAGGATAAAATCCATTTTAAGTTCAGTTCATCACAATCACACCTGGGGTTAAATACTCTGCATATTTTCCTTAGTAGCTAGAAGGAGTAATTAGACAGAACGAAAGAAAAAGCTGGGTCGCTTTATACCTCTTTGATGTGGGATTTTGTTGCATCAATTTTAGATGCTTCTATGACACTTCTTTTTGATTCCAGCCCCGTCTCAGATAGAAATAAATTGCATTTGCATGACAGTGGCAAAAAGAAAAAGATGTTATCAGAAATAATAAGACGTGCTGCTGTAAAATTACAAAGAAAGGTGTAAATACTAAACATTTTAGCAGAGTAATATTTATTTGCATAGCCTATTTATTGTCATCTTATTACACTATTAAGAAATACTGGGATGAAGTCAATGAGCTGAGGTAAGAACACCTGCCTGTTCCATTCTCTCTGAGTACTATAATGCTGTCAGCTTGCATTAAAAGTAATAAAATAGAAAACCCCAAATCAAGGTATTTACCTAACTTCTCAGGGACTACAGCTAGTAGTTATCCACCATTATGAGACCTGGTATGTATGAAATAATCTGATTTACCAGAATCAATGTTGCCAATGTTTTCCTTTTCATATTTCATGCTTGTCTGCCTCTGTACATATTATTGTGTTGTGTATTTATGAGAGCTAGTAAGCAATAATTTATATGTCAAAATGGCCAAGCAATACAAGGTTACAACTTGTAGAAGCAACTGTTACATTTATCTTGCATTTTCCAGTGTTTTTTAATATTGCTTTTCAAAATATAAAAACTACCTTAATGAAGTCTGGGCTCTGTGCCTTCATGCCTATCACACGTACTTGTTGTTCCTAACTGGAATATTTTACGCTCATACGTCCAGTCATTCAGTTCCACAAACACTCGCTGTGTTTGCAAGGTGGATGCAGACCAGCGTGCGCCTGGTTAGAGGCTCAGGAGCCTGACCCTGTTCAGAGCTGCTGGTTCATCTCTGGTTGGTGGGATTTGCTGGTACCGACGTATTCCAGGCAGTTTCAGAAGCAGAGATTACGTTAATGGGGTCTCAGCTGTGCCCTATCATCACGGCGCAGTCTAAGAGGGGCCTGGAGCCACCATGAGAAGTCCCTGCGGGAGAAGGGAGGAGTAGATCTATCTTCATATCCTCTGGAGTCTGCTTATCGGCACTTGATCCTCTTACTGTGGACAGCCAATGCTTTCCCCTTTCATCAGGCATCCCTGCCGGTGTGGTTTCCTCTCCCTCCTCGGCTGGTCTGCAGCAGGGAAGGCAGAGCCCATGATGGGCTGCGAGTGCGCTGTAATGCAGCTGAGGCTTGTCCTGTCCTTCCACCCTTTCCACTTGCAAGCCCTGGGAACCACTAAGCCAAACATGGCTATTTCACACAGAAATAACACTTGGTACTTACAGTGTGATGTCTGTTCAAAGTGCTTTACAAATAGGCAGTACTTAATCCTCTAAGTGCCTGTACCTTAAATGGTCTTAGGCCTGACTTACAAAATGTTTGTGCCAGTGTTAATATACAGGTAGGGTGAATTTTAACTGTAATAATTAAAACAATACAAGCCCAAATTGTTGACACAGCTCTATAATGATGTTTAAAGATACTTTACAGCCAGACATCCTTTTCCAGATCCAGCTGTGCAAGCTGAAGAATTTATGGTCCCAGCTGTTCATCACTGTCCCTTCATTGGAGATCATTGCTCCCCACAGAAGGAGACCTGGGGAGTATCTCCTAACCTGTTGTAGTTAGTCAGCTGGATTACTTCAAGCCACATGTGGCTGCATGCAAGCAGCTAACTTTGCACCAAAGGGCCCTCCTTCCATCCATCAGCCTTGCTGGAAGGTTGTCACAAGAAGCTAGAGTGATGATACCTTTAAGATGATTTGCAAATGGGAAAGTGTAGAGCAGAGGATAGCTACCTTACAGCTCCAGCTGTGCTAGAAGAGCCACAGGAAGAGGCTGCTGCACTGCAGATGTTGTCCCTTCAGATCATCCTGCTGAGCTATTCAGACAAGGGCTCCTCTATTCCTGTCAACCAGAAAGAGCTTTATTGGCAAAGACCTGCAATTTAAGCTGCTCAACGGACTCCGTGAATTTTAACTGAAGTGATTAGAGAGGCCTGTGACGAGCCGTTCCTGCAGGAGCTGTGTGAAGGTGAGAGGCAGCAGGTGGGGGCAGTTTGCTCTGGGGCCAGCACAGCCCTCTGCGCAGAACGGGACTGACCTGCATGGGGACAACTGCTCTACCCTATAGAGGTAGAGGTGATTCCATCTTCTCAGTGGAAAAAAAACCACTCAGCCTGAAAAACAAACTTCCCGAATATTTGCTGTGTTTCACATCCCAGCGGGCTTTCATGTGACACAGAGCATCTGCCCTGGAGTCCTGCTCTCTTCTGCCATGGGGGTGGCAGCCAAAACCCAAAGAAGGTAAGTCTTCTTCTGGCTCTAAGTGCTGTCTACCCCTACAATGACCACCGTTTCACACTGGAGAGTTGTGTGACGGCACCCTGCATGCGTGGCTACAATAATACCATGAAATACCTGTAGTTGTATCGGAATTAATAGAATAGTGCAGTTAATAAAATATGGAGAACTGAGGAGGCCTTCAAAGGTGGGCCAAATGAACAGTTTTTGAAGCAAGGGGAGGAGTGTTCTCTTCTGCATTCCCTCTTGTCTGGAAGAAGGACAGTGGATTTCCTAAGTCCCTTGTAATGGTCCAGAAAGCCTAGCAAAAGTGAGCTTGAGCAGCAGCCCAGCTTCAGAGCTTTCAAGAGGTCAAAGAATGGCAATGACACAGTCTGCTCAATTTTAATTTTCACTGCCCATTGACAGCGGTAAGCAGTTGCAGCTGGTTGTCTCCCCAGGAGGCCCGTACTGCCACTTACTTGCAGAGGCCCCAAGATCTTTGCAAATCCGTGCATTTTGGAAACTGGCTGGGCTTCAGCATGTTTTTTTCCATCTCTTTCCTATCCCAGGCGACTATGGGAGGAGGGAAAAGGGCATCATCTTGAAAGCCTTAGAAAGCTTCCTTTGCTCTGAAGGGTGCTGCTGACCCTTTCCAAGTCACACTTCCCCAGGGGGAATCCTCAGGGTAGAGGGAATCCTTGTCCTTGCCTCCCCATTAGGAAAAACACAACAATCCTAGAGAAACCAGGCAGTTAAAACCCAGGAAAAACCTCATTTTGGGGTCAGGAAAGAGAAGAGCCATTCAGGAGGTCACATAAACCCAGCAGGTGAGAGGGAAGCTCTTCCTTTGTGTTCTCTGCCTGGGTCTGATTGATTGCACCTGGATATTTGGCTGTTTAAGTTGTTACTTTGCAGGGAGAGGTGAATAGTGCTGCGTTTGTGTGTAAGTAGGACTGTTTCCTAACAAGAGATCTTTGTGGGCTGGCTTTAGTGCTCTTTACGGTCCTGGGGCCATTAGTTACTCCCCATAAGGTTTCAGCTCTCATCTCTGCAGTAAGGAGTCAGAGCAGTCCTGGGGGTGCTAAGAAATAGTGAATCAGCATAGTTTAGAATAAAATTTGAGTGGAAAACCAAACTTACCTTACCCTTTTTAGCATGAAAATGTGGATTCAGTGGTGTAAGTTTAGAGAAGCACATGAGCAAGACATGGAGATGTCTTTAAGCAGAACCAGATGAGCTAAACCACACTGAAGGACAGTCACTGGGGTAGCCTGCCTTGAATAGATGGGTCTTAAATGATGGTTTGTGCAAGGAGATGGGTTATAGGTTGCCTGGTCTTTCGAACAGATTTTCTTGCAGAAAGTTGTCAGGGCTTCCGAAACTTGCAGCTTTTTGTCTTGGTCTCCTGCTGTCACTGTCACCAGTGCAAGTCCTTTCCTGTCCGCAGCAGCAAGAGCTGGTTCAGAGCAACTGCTGGTGCTCCAGGTAAGGTTATAAAGAAAAAACAGTTAGCGATGGCAAATAGCCTCTTTGTAAGCTGCAATAATTAGGCATGAGGTAAATGTCACTGCAACAACAACAACCACAAAAAACAAACCAAAAAAACAATCAAACAAAAAAAAAAAAAAGGAAAGGAAAAGTCCTGCCATTGACCCTGCTGAGTGCGGCGCTGCCTCCACAGGCAAATGGGTTAGACAGGAGTATTACTTAGCAGGGAGAAGTGGCACTGGCAGAACTCACTCATTTAACCTAAGTGGCGAGGTGCCCCTTGAGAGAGGTTCTGTCAGCTGTGACAGATGGCTTGAAAGCGCAGAGCTGTGCTTTGCTGGAGGGGAATTTACCAGCAAATGTAAATAGGGATGATTCAGACCTAGAAATGACAAAGGATGGTGAGGATCAAACCCCAGATCAAGCGCCTCCCTGGTAAGTTACACAGGCGTTTGACAAATGCTTGTGAGAGCTCTCTGTAAAGAGAGACGAAGGTTTGTGTTGCTTCATAAGCAATTAAGCCGTTACTGAGGCCGTGTGGGCCTGACTCCTGTGTGGGCTTGCCCCCCGCCAATTGTGCCTGTCGGTGGGGGTGACTGCAGTACACACAAGCGTCTGCTGAGGAATTTGGCTCAGCAGCTCTAGGTGACAGTCCTTCAGCCATAAATCCCTCAAAAGTCTGAAGTCTTCAAGTTACGTCAAGCACCTTGGAAAAACTTCCACCCAAACAAGGCCAGCTGCTGTCATAAGGGTGTCTCTCCCTTTCAATCAGAAAGACTGTGTGAAGTCAAGTTGACCTTCTATTGATTTCTGTTGGATTTTGAAAACTCTGGATGCTCAAACGTCTGCCTGTCAGGCTGAGTCCCTGGCTACGCTACAAAACTGAATGTACTCTCTGAATCCAGTTTGAAACACTGAATAACTGCAAACCGTTTTATCTGCTACTGATGCTGGGCTTCATACAATATGGTTCATACCATACCTCTGGTCATGGTGCAGTGCCAGAAGAGGACTGCTCATTTCCACTCACAGGGATGAAAACTGTTGTGCCTGATGCCGGCTGCCAGCTTTGGTCTTCGCTCGAGGCTACAGCTACGTGCTCCAGCTTCAGGGCACATTGCTGGTTGGAGGCCACTTTTTAAGTCCAAGTATAGGACGATGTGATAGTAGGAGCTAAGAGAGAGGCATAAGGCAGGACTGGGAATTAATTGAACAAGCCCAACATAGCAGAGGCAGAACAGGGTAGGACTGTTAGGGGAAAATAACATGCAAATCTGAAGAAAATTCACACGTGTCTGAAATGCATTTAGACACCCTTGTTTAGTGCTTATTGGATGAGGTTTAGTTCATTTTAAGTGAGGTAATTCACTTTAGTTTTAAATAAGAGTTTCTGCTGAAAAGTATAATGTCGTTTAGTCAGTCAAATTTAATTTCGTGCTTTTTGCTAACTTGATTTATTCCTCAGAGCAATTTGAGTGACTCCAGAGAACTTGGTCTGGCTTTGTACAACTGCAAATGAGGAAAGACTTAGGCTAAATGTTAAGGTTTTCAGAGGGCATTGAGAGATAGTAACATGGTAAAGGTAGGTATCATTTCCTAGAAATAACTAGACAAGAAACTGCCAGAGCCATGTGTTACTGACAGGCAGGCAGGGTTCTTATGGGGGGCATCTCTGCAAAGAGCATATCGCCATTTTGACCAAGCAAAGGGCTTGGTTGACTATGGTTTGCTGCAGCAAAAGCTGCTGCCAGCTAGAACAAACTTTTCCAGCAGCTAACCTGCTTTTAGCAATATCTTCCCTTTCAAAAGCTCAGATACCATTGACATCTAGTGGTGAAATCCTGCGCCCAGAAAGCCAGTTTATTGCATCAAAACTGCCTGGGCGACCTCAAGGGACTGCAGGACATAATGCAGCAGTGAGAGGCTCCTCTGTCATCTGCGTGGTCCACTGACCCCAGTTTATTAGATTTGTTGACTCAGATTCCCGTTTAAGTGGACTGATGGGATTATCTGTTCAGCCTTTTTGTGCACGTTTCCCCATGGATTTAGTTTTCAGGCTTTATGATGAGAGTGCACATTCACTTAGGACAGATGCTAATGGGAATAAAGACTGCTGCCTTCTCATCTGTCAGTAGCCCCCAGAGTCAGCGTCTCATCCAAAGCTGTTGGCTGCAGTGTGAGCGTTTGGTCTGGGGCAGCTTCTCCAAACATGCCACAGAGTTGTCTGGGTGCGTTTGACAAAAGCAAGCAAATCCCCTGCCTGCTGGGTTAATGGCGTGAGGCTGAATTCACTGTTTAATCAAAGGAACAGTTTTGTGAGCCCAAGGAGTGGGTTTTCTCTGGAAGGTGCTGTTGTACATATGCTCCTGGCAGTCTTGGTGATAGTTTGTGGCTATGTTCACCCAATCTTTGAAAAGGAGGAGAGCTGAGCAACTTAAACTGCTTCGTATAGCAGTGCTGGGCTTTGATCCCAAATACCATGTGCTACAAAGGAAAACAGGTTGCTCCTGACTTTAGAGCTCTCAAGCATCGCTGTCGCAGGGCGCAAGGCAAGGCTGTACTGATGTGCTGGATGGTGTACCCTGGAGCAGGTGCAGGACACTGTGCTGCACCTGGGGAAGGGGTTTTGGGGCTGGTCTGCTCTCCCTGTGCCATCATGGGTCACATCTTCTTCACTCTGGGCAAACCACCCCGAATTCCCCATATCTGCAGTACCTCCATGTGCACAGCTGGGTGAGGGATGAAGCACAGCTGGGGCCAGCCGGCTGGAGCTGCCACGTGCTGTCACAGGGAAGCTGCAAATAAATTGAGACAGGAGAGCATTTGGGAGTCAGTTGTGTTATAAGTTGCTGGTTGATAAGCCAGTGACTATTAAAAGGAGCAAAATTCAGAAAGGCTGAACGTGTCTGCTGTTGGTTAGGGACAGCTGCAGGCTGTAGGGACTCTGGGGAAAGTCAAAACTAATCAGATTTTGGTGTAACTTGGCAAGTAGGAGGACTGCGAATTTGTCACATACATATCATATGGTTGTGAAGAAGCATCCAAAAGAGTTTAAGCTGTAGCTGTTTGATAAACTGTACATACTCAGCAAAAGGCTCCAAACAACTAATACAGAAGTACTTTAGGAAATACCTTCATGATGAGCTGACTTCAGCTGTAAGCTGGGACTAGGAAGAGCCCCTATCAATCATTCCCACCACATCGATGCAGCTGCTCCTGAGCCTGCATGCTAAGCCAGATCATGAACCTGGGAAATGTTTACATTGAAGGCAAGCCTTCTCTACAGCATAAACTTCATATTTGAGATACACACACAACTAGCTAATTATACTTTTCCTACTACTGGGCCTAATGCATGCAGTTCATTACGGGTCTCCCTAGAGACTGGTCACTGTGATATTGTGACTATGGTCACACTGATAGTCACTGAGCAGTCTGGGACGATAACAGGGACTGTTAACACTTGCTCTCCCCTGGACTCGGGAAGAACAGCAGCAGCTAAAAGAAATGTCAATAAAACTTGCATTTAGTGCCACTCAGAGGGATCTGAAGGCACATAGAAAATGCTAACCAGTTAAAGTCACCAGGAGGCAGAGAGGAGTTGCTGTCCCTGTTTCACAGAAACTTCAGAAAGAGAGAAGCAGAGAGACTTGGCCAAGGTCATGCAGAGCTAGGACACCAACCAGATTGCTTTTCACCCATCCTTGAGCGCTTCCAGACCATTGGCGCTTCTCCCGCGCTCACTTATTAAACCAATTATACAATGAACAAAAGTCAATGAACAGAAAAGAAGCGAGAACCCAGCGGAGGCAACCGGGAGCAGGAGCACAGCAGGGCACGGCGTGCTTGTCACCGCTCCTCCCGGCTGGCAGCACATGGCCTCCCTCTCTCCAGACAATCACCAAATTTTCTGCTCAGCACAGCAGCCGTGGTGTTGCTTGCGTGGGCTATTTACTCTGTGCACTTTGAGGCTTTTCATACTCTCTTTTGAGGAAATTGGCGTGACTTGGAAACTCTTCCCCTCTGGATTAGAGACCCCCTTCTCAAGCAGGGTGTCCATCCCAGCCAGTGAACTTTCCACAGCTGCTCCCCTGCAGCCCCTTCCACTCCCTGCGGCTGGCTGATGGCTGCTCGAGAAGCGTACTCTGGGAAACTGAAGTTGTTTTATGAGTAGGGAAGGTGACTTGCACGGAGGTAGATGACGCAGTCCACAACCGCAGACATGGAGGGGGCGTTTTGGAAGCTGGAGAAAGGTGCAGCACCTTTCTCAGGCTCCTTGGAGCAACCTGCTTTGGTAGACACGGAGCCCCCTCTTTCTGGGGGCTGTTTCTGCAGCGGGAGCCTCCTCGCTTGCTGCAGGCAGGCACGTCTCCAGTCATCCCTGACATCTTTCTCAATGGCCTGTTGTTAGCACTAGTTTATTCCCTGGGTCTCTTACTCTGCCAAAATAGCAAGCAGCTCTTAATGATTTGGGCTTTATCAGTATTTAATGTATTGGTTTTATTTTTTCTATGAATCCCTTCATTGAAAGAAGGGGGGTTACTTTTGTATTCCTAGCTTGCAGTATCTCAGACTGAATGCCAGCAAGAGCATACTGTGACCAAAAACCAGATAACTTGACCTAGAAAATTATGTCCTGTCATGTGCACAGGATTGCACCATCAGTTGATTGACAGATGAGAGAACTATGAGACTGCTTTTGAGCTTTGTTCTCCTTTATGCCAGCAGTCACTTCTGGAGTAACAGGCAGTACTTGTGGGAGCAAGAATTTGCTGTTGGTACAATTGAGGGGAGAGAAGAAGCATTTTAAACTCAGTTTCTAAAGAAAAATGTCTCATTTGCTTGTCCTGTTTTATCCCTTGTTAGCTTTCTAGGTACTTGAGACACTTTCGACCAAATCTGGAAGAGTAACGAAAGGCTCAGAAATAATTACATGCCTATGAGGGAACTCAGAGGGCAGCTGGAAGAGGTGGGGGGGAGTCAAACAGGAGGGTGCAGCACCGCTCCTCATCCCTGTGGTGCTCTGCAGCCAGCAGGAAGCCAACTCTTGCCTGACGCATGTTAGCTCTTGTCCAGCGGAAATTTTGCAGGTCATAGGAGTCGGCATGTGGGCACGTTTGAGCAAGGTACCATTGGTACACCTTGCTTTTCATCCTGGAGGTTTAATGTCTGGTGGTGGTAGCAAGGCATTGATCCAGGGTCATAATCTAGTTCCTGCTTTTATGACCCTAGGCAAGTAATTTCTGATGAAGTTCCTTTGTTCCGCATCATAGTCCTTTCCTCCTGCCTTTTTTCAGTCCTGCCTTTTTGTACACCCTGCAAAGAGGGTGAATTGTCTCTTAGTGTCTCAGGCAGGAGACTCTGACCATTTGTGAGCTCTGTACATGACACTGATATCCTAGTGTTGCTGCTGCCCCATTCTTAACCGATTACTACCAGTAAAACAGCAGTGCCATTTTAGATATTTAACTGGAGGGTGGTGGTGTAATTTTTGTTTGCTTCCTTGCTTTTTAGGTGTTCAGCTTTAGTATGGAGAAGAGAGCAGTTCAGGGGAACAGAAGTTGAACACCAGTCCTATTTCTATCCTGAACATTTTATAAAGTAAAGACCAATGCTTGACTACCTTACAGCATCTTTTCTGAAGCTCACTTAAGGAGTATAAGCAAAGTGCTTTAGGACTCCCAAAAGGAAGGAAGCAAGGAGATCATTACTCTTGTTTGGCCAACCAAGACCATTTAAATATATCAGGATGGCACCAACCTGAGGCAGCACTGTTGCTACACAAAGCAGATAATAGTACAAGTGTACTTTACGACAAACAAATATTGGCTTGGCTTCTAATCAATAAAGATATGTTTCTAGCTGGAGCGGGTTGGGAAGGAATCAGATCAAGTTTCCTCTCTTGATTTCAAATACGTAATGTGGAAGTGAGCTCAAGTAACGTGAACTGACGTTTGGGTAGTGGTTTTTTGGGTTTGTTTTTTTTGGGTTTTTTGGGGGTTTTTTTTGCACAAAAAGGGAACAGAAAGGCAGAAAAAATCCCATCACAGCTCAGTGTTGGCAAGTGGAAGAGGAGTCTCGCAGTGCCATCTAGGGGCTCCCGTGCTTGAGAGAGGACTACATACGCTGACATTCCCACTAGCTTGGAGCTGGCAATGCATTTTAGCTGCTCTCCCCTTGGCAAGAGCAGTCCCAAAAACGGATGATAGCCGTTCATTACTCAGCCCCCTATCACATGGGAGAGAGCCATACAATACTATAGAGACACGCTGTCAAAAGGTATAGGCACATATGTCCAATCCCTGAGAGATCTCAGGTAAGTTCCGTGTCTGAAAACCATGTGGATCAGTATTTACTATTTCCTTAATCTGGCTGCAAACGAGGAAGGAGTAATCTTAGTTCTGGCAGGGAACTGGATCAGACTTTTCTCTTTCTTCACTCAGTAGCAGGGTCTTGGTATTGAACGACCCATTTCTCTCCAGGAAAGGTGGTCCTTACCTCATTCTGCTCTTGTTTCTATGGCCTGGCTTCACATTTGCTTTGCTGAAAGCACGTGGAGAGTCAAAACTCATTTGTGGGTGAGGTGAGTGTCTATGGCAGAATTTGACTTGGGGAAGTGGTGTCATCATAATCTTAGTTCATTTGAAGCCAAAGTGCTGGAACAAAGGTATCAGGTCAAATATAACTATAGCAAGACTAGTGGCAGGGATGACTCTGGGTCGTGATGATTAAACTAGAAGTATGTAACATCACAGTAAGACACGGGCATTTGGCATCCTGGGCCATTCCTCAGCATCCACAGCAGAAACTATTTTAGGTTCTTGTTATTTTTATACGTTAACCACTTTCCCTGCTCTAATTCTGTGAGCAAGAAGTAGGGCGTTCTTCAGAGAGGCATGATATTTGGGGTATTTGTGATAACCAGTGTGATGTCTCTGAATAGAGTCAGATGGCTGCTAGACATGTTCCTGGGACCACGTTTGTTCTCAGGAGCCTCTGTACTCCCAGCGCCCATGTCATGATCAAAGCATTCCTGAGCACAGGCGTGTTGGACATGGCAAAAGAGTGCAGATAACATGCAACAATGAGGGTTACACTCTTTCCAACACACTTTTTATCGGCACCTGGTTAAAGCAGAGATTTTCTTTTATTAGCAGAAATTTAAGGTAATTTCTGTGAGATTACACACACTTGATTAATCATCTTTACAAGAAAATGAAGTGGAGAAGTAGCCTGTGATATTTGTCTATATGTATAGTTAAATTCTGTGAGAGGAAATATTTAATCTTGAGCTTAATATAGGATAGACTGTAGCTGAATGAGAAAGAAAAAAAAATTCATTTTCTGAAGTGACTCGCAGTGTGCTGAACACTGGTGGGGAATTCGTCAAACGGAACAGCGCAACAATGACACCTTCTGTAAAACACTAGAAACGTCATGTCTTATCGTTTCAGCTTCTGCCCTTGGAAATTTCTAACCTATACGCTGGCAGAGAGCTGCTCATGCAGCTTCTGAAGCAGGCATCTCTGCAGAGAAGTCGCTTCCCTACCGGGCTGGGCAAATGCATCCCAGGCTGACAGGTCACAAGCTGCAGCTTGACAGTAATGGGAAGTCTTCTGCAAAAAGATTAGAAATGTGAAAACCATTTTGGCAATCCTATTCCACTTTTTTTTCTGTCTAAAAGCATGCTTATCCAAATCAGTGGGAAGCTGAGTTCCTTACCTGAACGGCTTCAAGTTCACAGCAGCGTGCGCGAGGGCCCCAGCCCTACGTTGGGGCGCTTTTAGACCACCTGTTAAAAATATTCCACTGCATCATATTTCCTAAATTAATTTCTTAAAAGGAGAGAGCACAAGAGGGAGCCAGACTCTGCATCCTGGTAAAGCTCTTGGCTGTGTGTGGGAGGGGGCAAGGGGAGCCTGGGGCTTGGTCCCTGTGTTCCGAGCTCTTTCCGTATTTGTTCAGTGACTCCAGCCTGAGGTGCACAAAGTCCTGTGGACACCATGTCGAGCCTCCAGGACTCCCCAGCCCCCAGTGGTGCCCAAGGACTTGGACTGCAAAGTCAAATCTTGTGTCTTTCCCTCTGACATCAAGGGAAGTGGCAGAGGAGGGTCCCACTCAGACCAGGCAAGCTGCAAGGAGGTGGCAGATACAGCTTTGATCTCCTTCCTGCTGAGAAGTCAACACAGCCCAAATCTCCTGTTTTGTCCCTCCGGCCACTATATTCTCATGGTGCAAGGTGGAGAGCACTTGCACTGCTGGATCAGGTTTATTAATTTGAAAAAAGGAGTACAGGTGCTACGGGGCATTTGGGGTGGCAGTGGCACTTGCTCTTTAGCAGGGTGCCTGAGAGCTGCTGGTGTGCGGGCACAGGAGGCTCATGTCTGAGCCCTCTGCCTCCTGGTCTGTGTGTGGTCAGCATTCGCATTGCTCTGGAGCTGCTCTTCCCAGTGCTTGGAGCTCCCGACGCCCTGCCTAGGCAGCCAAGGTGACAGCCAGCACTTATTTGGGAAGCGAGCCCTAACTTTTAAGCATCTGGGATTTTTACTGGCACTAGTTTTAGCTGATGTGCCTCAAATCACTCTTGCAGGGTATGATAGAATTGGGAATTGAACTTCTGCACCCTGAGCCTCAGACAAGCGTCTTTACCACAGGTCAGCCCTTCGGCTGCAGTGCTGCATCCTGAAATAATCCTCTGTGGCCTCTGCTTTCTGGTAAGGCATCATGCAAGTCCTTACCTGCCACTTAGCCACTTTGCTGGGTTACTGAAAAGAGCATGAAGAGCTCTGTTTAAGAGTGGAAAATCAACCAGATTCCTTCACATTTGGTGCAGTAGTTATCAGATATCATGAGGTTAAATCAAGGGTTTAATACTTTCACAGCTACCTCCAGGATGTTGCAAGGTGAATATGCCCTAGGGTACAATACGGGGTGGCTATATAATGGGACCGCAGGGTGTATAATTCAGTGTACACAACCTTTACCGTGCAGCTCTTCCACCACACAGGCTGCGTAGGCATCTGAGCGGCAGGGGCAGCTCTGCTCTGTTAACACCATTTCTTCCATCTGAAACTTGTCAGAAGGTTTAGACCAGAGTCTCTAGAACTTCTTGCAAGGCAGCCAGTGTTTCCTTATTTTTAAGAGAGCAAAACTAACAACTCAAGCTCGACTCCACATCATATATATTCAGGAATTTTTTTCAGTGTAACTTGACTGACGACAGCAGTGCTAGTTCAGATTTTTTTTCTGTTTACTTTCCAGATAATCCTCCTGCAACTGACAGGCTTGCACAATTAAAATGTAGATTATTTAATGATTTTATTCATATGTATTAGAATTCTTAAAGACTGCTCCATCATGCCCCAGGTAAATGAGTGTCACTTCACGCATCAGGCGGCATTAGTCAGATTTTACCTCCGTCTCCCTGACCTGCCCTCCCTTGAGTGTACCAGGTACGATGAGGATTAAGCTGAAAGAAAGCTGAGAAGAAAGCATTATTTGAATGGTATGTCATGTTTGGCATATCAGATGCAATGTCAGGTGAAAGTTACTGCGGTGGCTGCTATCCGAAATTTAATACGGTGTTAGCTTTAAGTACCAATCCATATAAATTTGTGTAGGTGAGTTAAGTTGCTGGCCAAGTCTCTGTTGATATCAGTGACACATTTGTATTTCAGTGCTTTTTGAATTTTACCCTTTCATTGCAGAAATTTAGTTTTTGAAACTTAGCCTCTTCCCACCCCTTGGCTACACTGCCCGCACGCCAGCCCGTTGCCTCTGAGGTTCCTGGTTTCCCACGGCTGGCGGTGGATGCCAGGCCAGCCCTGAGGGCAGGTGAGGTCTTGGGCAGCAGGTCCAACACCTCCTTGGCCTCAGGCAGCAGCCTGAAGGCTTTTCCGGCGCCTTCTGTTCGTTTTGTTTTGGGGTGGTAGTGGCCCATCGTTGAGAAACATTGGCAACGTGGCACGCCGCCTTGCAGGCAAGAGTAAAATCCCGTTTGGGGCTAAGTGACATCTATCACGTTCTGAAATTTCCTTGAGACACACTGTATTTACGCTTAGATGTATATCTCCTCCCTCTCCTAACCCGGCACACACAGGCGCTTGCACGTCTCTTATCTTAATAAAGAAAGGGTGAGCTATTCATAGGAGCCCAGCGGGGTCAGACGCTGGGGCTTTTTGTTGGTGCTCTGTGGGGTGCCTCATTGCTCGGCAGGGGTAGGCATCCACTGAGCCATGCAACCTATAGTATGCAGTGTCACCTAAAAAAGAGCATTAATTAAAGGGTGTCAGGAGAAAAAAAAAGAGAGGGTATTTTTTTAGGGGAGGGGGAAAGCGAGGAAAATATATTTTTTTTAAGGAGGAAGAAATAAAGAGATATTTTGCTGCCATCTGTAATTTTTGGAGGGAATTTTCCTTTTAGAATTGCATGTCAAACCTTCTGCCTATTTCCACGCAATTTGGCAGGGTAATGTTTGCAGACAATACTGAAAATCAAACTGCTTCGTCTAGTTTATTTTCCATACTTAATACAGCACAAATCCTGTTACATGCTTCCAGATCTGACCTGCTACTCTCTACAAATGTCACACACTGGCAGTAGGAAGATGAAACAGTATTTAGGTAAAACTATGACTGTTTTCAGCAGAGATGATTGATTTTTGTTAATTAGATGCTATGATATGAAAAACTGAATTTCATATTGTTGTGGTGTAACCCGGCAGGCAGCTAAACACCACACAGCCGTTCGCTCACTCC
>NW_008795527.1:3227192-3242071 GCF_000699145.1 Aptenodytes forsteri
CTTGACTAGTGTAAGCACTACGTAGCAACAACTAAGAATATCAGTGTGTTACCAACATTATTCTCACCCTAAATCCAAAACACAGCACTGTACCAGCTACTAGGAAGAAAATTAACTCTATCCCAGACGAAACCAGGACAATATATATGCACATATATATGCGCAATATATACACATGTATATAACTTTGAGGGAAAAAAAGAATCAAATTAAACAAGTGCTTGCTTTTTTTAAAGTGCCATGAACTGGTTTGTAACACAGCACAGCAAGTTTGCAAGGAACAGTATCAATTCTACAAATTAGATTATCTACTAGTAAACCAGAAAGTCAAAATTCCTGGGATTAACTACCCCTTCGAGCAGTGACAAAACCCAGTGCTATCTGCACCAAATTACTCAGTGGGGCTGTGCACATCTCATACACCCGAGCCATAAGGGCAGCCCTCTGGATGCCCTTCCCCTGCCTTTGAGGGAGGAAGGCAACAGGGAAGAGTTTTTTGGTTTCCTCTTACTGGTTCTTCTTTTCCTTTCCCATCTGCGTGGTGGTGCCTCTCACGCCTCCCTGAAACACCAGTTTTTCAAAAAAAGATTTCAAGATGTTCTGTGGGAGTGCATTGGAATCACAACCACTTTCTGCAGTTTTTTCAGAACTTTTCAGATGACTTTCTTGTTCCTGCTTCCAAGAATTTCATTATAACAAAATACCTATATTTGGGTTAAAGCTAGGCGGCAGTGCTACCTTTTACGTGCAGTTTCTGCATGAGGACTTAGTTTCCTTAATAACTGTGGCTGCAAATGTCAATGCTGCCAACAAGGCTGAAGTCAGGTTTGCATTAGCTAAATACAATTATTTTGGGTAAAATCCACTTCTTTCCGTTTCCCCCAACCCACCATTATAAAACCACTGACATGCTGAATACTAATTTCTTTGTTAAACACATTGTTCTGTGAACAGTGAAATTAATGAAACCTGCTTTTCAGTTAATTAAATTGGCAATTTCTATGTTAATTTCTATACTTTCAATCCCTTCACGTCCACTATAACAGAGCCTGCTTCTTTCCCCCATACGCTATTTTATTCTCAACCTCTCTCCCCTCTGTCCTTGGCCCTGATTCTCCCCCCATCGGCCTCCCCCAGGGCTCAGCACCCTCAGCTTTTTGCTGATGGCCGTCAGGCTACATCCATCACGACTCATCCCTAGGTGGGATGCTGGCCAGACTGCCTGGCTGGACTCTGGCTAGGACAAACCTGATGGACAACGGGGTGGACCTCACTTTGTTTTTCAGGGGAAGAGGGAAGATACTAACTTGGGTCTTTCCTTTCTCTCCAGCTGCAACTTTTCAGAAAATGTATGAGAAATTTATATGTCAAGTTCAATTGCACTGAAGAATTGATGAGTTAAAATTGGGGGATTGAGCGGTAAATAGATTATATGATTATATCGGTCTCCTTTCTGTACAAAATCAGGCTAAAATGGCTTGGGAAGCCCAAGCCCTGAGGATACATTAGCACGTGAAGAGCATTTGGAGAACTGCTGGTGGCATACTGTCTGAAGAAGAGAGATGAGTAAATTGGGGGGGTTGACAATGTGAGACATTGGTAATGTAGGGAAAGCTTAAGGGAAATAGGATTCCTGAAAAAAGCCTGATGAGAGTGAAAAGTAGTGGCATAAGGGATGGGAGAGGAACTCGGTCTTCCTCCAGACAGCCGACAGGAAGCCATACATGCATTTGAAGTTGTCTTTCAGACTAAAATGACCCCACACACACTTTAAGTCTCAGTACTTTTCCAATAGAAGCCAAAGCCAGGAGGCAGTTTCTAGAAGGGAAGATAAATACAAATGTACTATGTACTTACAAATTCATTTTTATTAATTTCTAAAAGCATGTTTTGAGCCTTTCAGAATTCATGTAGTGCTTCACAAGGAAATTGTGAATGATAAAGCTCCGCATAACCCTCATGGAAGTGCGTTTGTGGAGCCATTCCTTTTTTCTCCCCAAATGGCAGCCTTGGTGAAAGCGTATCTCTTGGGTATAGCACTGAGCTTTTTATTTGTGGCTTAGAAATATGATGGTGAGACATCTGGCATGGCAAGGGAGTGGAAGAAATGTGAGCTGTACATTGGGCAGAGACAGGGTCTTCCTGGGCTTTGAGTCTGTGCTAAAATGTTTCTCCTTTTCTTTTTTGTTGCCTCCCCTGAGAGGTACCTGGGCTCAGGAGGCTCCTTGGATGGGAATTTGGGCTGTGACAGCTAGCTGAGCTGTATTCATACAAAGAGCTGGCCCTTCTGAGCTCTGGTATAAAAAAAAGCAGCTTTTCAGTATCTATTTGGTGAAATAGCCCCAAATCAGAATGTGAGCAGAGCAGAATGCACGGTGCTTTCATGGTGGGAAAGGTAAGTGAAGTTGGGCTGTGTTGGCTAGTTACAGACTCACATTCAGGTGCCACTGGTCTCGAAACCTGTTTCCTTTGCAGGGACCCAGGTTGTGTCCTACGCAGCCTGTGATCAAAGCGGGCAATGGGTTGGGAATAACTGAGGTTTTCATCTCCATTTCGACTGAGAATTTGGGGACAATTTTGTAAAATCCTTCCTAGTATTGCTAACAAGTCCTGTTTATAATGATTTTGGGGAAGACACCTTTTCATCCAAGCACTTTTTTGGCTGGCTGGAGGAGGCACATGCCAGGTTCCCTGTTGAACTCACCGTAAGAGGAGGATGTCTTCTGTGTTGGCCAGGCTAACTTTCATCCTTGAACCTCCTTGTGTAGATAGACAGCATACATTAAGAGAGGCGAATCAAATAACCTGTGACTTCCCCTCTTAGCTGTTTGCAGGATTAGTGCATTAGTAACTCTATGACAAACTGTACCATAGAAACTCTGCATTCAAATCCTCCTAAAAACTTCTGAGGACTGAAAGACTTCATAACATTTATGAACAAGCGATGTGACATTCCCAGTCCCAGGTGTACAGTCTGTTTTGTTCCTTTTTCAACCTTCTTGCTTATAACCTCAGTTTTGTACAGCACGCTCCAGGGATGCTTGTACAAACTGCTCATAAGTAAAGATAGTTATATATTTCATTAAAGTAGGTGGAAGGGCTGAAGGTATAATGCCAAATGGACAGGAGTGGTGAGGCTGGAAAGGTTGAAAGCTTTTCTACTAAAACTGCATTTTATTACTTACTTACACAACTTGATGTTGGTAGGGCTTTCCCAGAAAATATTTCTTTAAACCTTAAAACCCCAAAATGTTTCACATTATATGTGTTTGTTAGTAATAAAAAAAACCAAGAAAGTGTGGCAGACCTCTTTATGCACTTAATTATGTAGCTGATGCAAGTTTCCTTAATTTCCAAATCTAATCTGCATAGATACAAAGATCACAGAACAATCTGGAGACTTGTTCTTTAACCAAGGGGAAAAAAAAACAACAAAGGGAGTAATTAAACCACTGAAAGTATACACAAATAAGACAGTATCTGACAGAAAGCCATGGGGGGCATCTTTCTTTGTAATTCTTTTTTTAATGGCAGTATTAAAAAGAAAAGAGAGAAAGAAACAAAAGTCACTAGGAAATATCTGAGCATTGATTTTTAATTTGCAATAGTTAGGAAGGGGTTTTTTTCATTTTTACTTTATGTTGTCCCATTTTACCATTCTCTTTTCTTTAGCTCTACTCTATAAAAGACTTAAAAGATTCTTCAGAGCTGGAGGATATGGAAAAGGTACATCATCAATGTGTCCTGCAACTTCCTTGCATGCTCTGTAAATCTGTACTAGGTATCAATAAATGCCTAGATAAACATGTATTCAGATAAGCACTAAATTATATTGAATAGCATGTGGCCTCCCTATGAAATCCCGTATTTGTTGCATCTGGGATATTCACACCTTTATTTTCTCTGAAGAAAAAGGATCTGAGTGAGACATGCTGTGGAAGAGGCTTCTGGGTTATGGCATGACAAGGAAAAAATGCAGTAGAAACAGGCAATATATTTTTTCCTCCATGTTGCAATGACTTAAACAATGAACTGCAACCCTGGGAAAAAAAACCTGTTGCAGAAATGTTTGGTTCCTGAAAGGCATCTTTGCAAACCTATGTGCCATATGGAAATTGTCACTGGAGTGACATTAATAAACAGGACCAAATCAGTATGTCTTTAGCTCATGTGGAGACTACTAAGGTTATAATAATGCGGTAAGCCACAATATGATATAAACAAAGAAGTCCTTTCCTACTCTTAGACGTGCAATAATTTATGCCACTGAAGGCATAGGGTTTTAAATTTCTGTAGAAAAATAGTAGCAAGGTATCTCACAACTGTAAAATTAATGGAGTAAAAGGTCGTTGGCTGGATTTTGTCTTGATTTTATCTGACATCTGGAACAGTACATGGCGTACCAGTTGCCTAAACAGCCCTTTGAACTAGAATAAGTTTTTGCAGAAATTAGTCAAATTGATGTAAGATTTGTTAGTGGTCCACAGTCCTCATTACATCATTCCAATCATTAGTTATCCCAACTGCAAAATCCATACTCTAAATGTGTTGAGCTTCCACTTCCAGCTTTTAGATCTTACTATTGCCTTTGATTGTTAGTTTGTTACCAGTGTTCTACAGGGCATTGGACACCTTCATGAGAGAGAAATCCATGGATGATTGTTAAATGCATAGAAACAACATAAGGCCCAGAAAAGTCCCTGAACTAAAAATGTTTTGGGGCTAGGAGATTTTAGAGAGAAGTTTCATAGATTTGCTCTGTCCTCATACCCTCTTTTCCAGGCATCCACATCTGGTGCTGTTGGAGAGATGATATTTAGCTGAACTGATGCTTGTTTTGATCCGTTCTGGCTGTTCTTGTAGTTCTCCTATAGGTGTTTACAAGTTTTGTTAAGTAACACATTAGGTTTTTATCTGTTTTGCTCTTTGAATATGTAGATGGTGCTCTCTGGCAGATTTGACTGCAGGGCATTTGTTTGACCATTATGAATGCGCCAATGCAGGTCTTGAATTGTAAAAGAACTGTAGGTAGCTTTTCAGTAAGAAAAACAGAATGTAGCTTTTCTACAGCTATGTGACAGCCCTTTCTTGGTATACACAAAGGTCACATTAGCCTTTTGCCAATGGAAGTATGCTGAGAAGACGTGTACAATTTCACTGTCCACCAGGGCTCCAAGCTTTTACCCTAAGTTAGTGTTTTGCCAGAGCAGATCCCCATTCAGTAAAGACGTACTGCATATTTTGTTTCCAGATTTATAAATACAAATGCATATGCCTTGCTTGTGCCCGTCTCGCAAACCACTCAAACTGCTCTGTCTCCATGAGCACAACTTTGTATTATCTGTGTAACAGAAGGATGCTGTGGAAGGTGGTCATCCACTGTGATCGGCAAAATGTACCACCTGCTCCTGCTTTGTGTTTTTATCTGTTAGGTGATCGATCCATAAGTATTCATGATCCTTTGCCCCTGAATCGTCAATGACTCAGAAATCCATAAAGCTACTTTGACATAGAAGGTCAAAAGAGGGTCCCCTTTGATCCTCGTTAAGGATGGGTTTTCACATTCTAATTATGCAAATATTTCCATGAGGTTTGAGAAATACCTATGGGGTGACATTTATGCTGGGAGATGAATGAGTCCAGTTCTTTCTTATGTAGGCTCCTAACATTGGTACATGAGCAACTGAAGAAATTCTTCTTGTGTCTCCTCATTAACTATGATTGTAACTTCTCAAAATCTCGATTTGGGTTAAGTAAATGTATCTATGTTCTGCCTTTTACCATGCTTTTTGATTTTCTTCATTTATGTACCTTAAGAAAATTAGACTGCTTTGAGATCTTTTTATTCTTGTGGGTTTTTTAAGCTCCAAAAAATAGTTTTGAGTAAAGGACTGAAATAATGTCTTCTTTTAGGACAGAAGGCCCTTTAGGCCTATGCTGAAGATGTTCATATAATAAGTTCGGAGGTGCTTTTTGTTACCTTGTCAATGAGATATCAACAGCTTGTAACTGAGCTGGCATGTAACCACGACAAAAGTAAAACAGTTCAACTAGCCAGTCAGGAAACGGCTTTAGCCTTTTTCAAATATTAGCAAAATTTTAATGATAGCAGATGAAATTATTTTTGTACCTTTGACTTTACTAGAGGTAGGCAGCTAATTTTTATACTATTTCCTAATGCAAGTGTTAAATACTTGAAATATTAAGTATTTTAATGCTAGCATTGCTGAGAAAAATATCTCATTAAAGTCAATGACAGACATTTTGGGCACAGAGAAAAGAAAAATTTAAGTTCTACTTTTGCATATGTATGTCTCCCCCCTATAGCTATCAGAGATAATTTTGCTTAGATCTGCATAAAATATGCGTCTTTGGGGAACTTTAGTTAAAGAGCTGCGTATTCTGTCTTGATAAGCATTGTGTATGTGGTGTATGTTATGTATGTTTTGGGCTTGGTAATCCAGTAGTCATTTCTGTGATCCATACAAACAAAATACCCAAACCAATAAGGTAACTAAACCTTTAATTACTGTAATGTATGTACTGAGCGTTTCTCCTCCTCCCTACTTCCCTTCGCCCAAACCAGCCTTAGTTCCCCTGGGCGTCATCTACTAGCTAAAGCATCAAATCCGTCACAGCGCACTTAAACGGCTGCAGGAAATTTGTTTTACAAGGCTGGTTTTAACTGAACTACCTGCTGTGCACCACATTGCTACTGTTTGTGAAATGAATGATGGGAAAAGCAAGTCTGTGATTTCATTTGTTCAGACCGATTAGTCACACGTTGCATATGGTATCATTTGCTTGTCACTTAATGACTGACCAGCCTGCCTGAATCATTAGTGCGGCAGTGCAATGAAAGGAAGACATAAACATAATGATGAGCTCAAGGAAGTGGAGTGCTGTTTTACCTAAAAGAAATGGTGCGCAGAAATCCAGCACAGCTGCAGGTGCTCCGACGACAATGTGGGAAGCAGTTAGCTTCCAATTTAGCAGAAAATTAAGAGCGAAAAAACTGTTATTTGTGAGAGAAGATACTCATGGCAAGCAATCATCCATGCTCTATATCCACAAGATGAGCATTCAGCTGTCTTTGTCGTGACTTAAAACAATTGGTATCTTGGGCTGCATTCAACACCAGATTGGTGCTTATTATCTGCAGTTTATTCTTTCTTGGGATATTTTGTAAAACACCCCCCCCCCTTTATTTTATGGTTAATTTGCTTGCTTGAATGTAAAGCCATTTAAGCTGAAAAATCTGGATTGTGGTTCATCATTGTGCCAGTGCTCTGAGCTGTGTGATGCAACATAATTGGCAATTTTCAAATTCATAATCCATTTTGTTTCATGCATACACACACACACACACACACACACACACACACACACACACACACACACACACACACACACACATATCTCTTCAAATCTTCAAATTGGTAAAAAAGCAAGATTAGAGCACGCAAATTCCTTCAGTCAAATAACAGGAATCAACAAGAGGCATGTTTTTATAAAGTTAAATAATGAAATCCCTCAAGCCATGAGAACATCATTCCCAAAGAAGAACTAGTTTTCTCTTCCAAAAACTCGGAAGAATTCACGGATCTGAAGTATCCTCATCCTTAACCAGGCAAGGCTAAGGATGCCAGCTTCAGCAGAGCTTCACATTGCACAAAAATACTGGAAAATCTGAAGTTTTTAATTATGTAATTTTTAGTGATTTTGGTAGCAGGCTACTGAGAAAAAACATGCTGGAGGGAGGGACTGGAACTTTGCACTGAAAAGGAAAACACAATTATTTCTTAAATGCATGGCTGTTTATGCCGATGCACATTGCTATTTGTTCAGCAGAACTTGAAATTCACTTTTTGTAACTGATGATAAAATGAAAAACAGGGAAAATTCAGGCTCAGAGTCCTTCTGTAAAAGCATTTTGTTTTTCCTCTCCTGTTTCATATCTGGCCTTTGTTCCTGGAGAAGTTTTCACTTCTCTGTGCTTGCTTACAGGACTTGAAGGCCAAGGGTGTTTCACCATCTTACCATAACGTACAGCACTGCCGGGGTTGGGGGTATTTTTAAGCTTTATTGTTTCAAGAGTAACTTGGGTTTCTACAACAAACTCTGTCCTGCCTGAGCTCGTGATTTTACTACTTCCTTGTGCTCCCTTTCTCTTCTCACCAGCTGGCCACAGCCAACGCTCAGCTCCACTCTATTTCCACCCAGCTAATGGCCAGCCGCCTCGCCTGCCAACTCTGCCTGCGATCCGCCGATTCCTCTCCACCCGTTTCCAACACTCCTGTCAGCTTGTGGCCTCTACTTCATTAAGCATATCCTCTGATTTATCAGCAGTGAAGGATTCTTTATGATGCTGGGACAGAAATGATCTTAGTCCACCAACCATTTGTGCCCCAGTGCAGTAGATGCCAGATCTCCAGGATTTGCCATGTTGCACCTACTTGGGAGGAGACCACGCTGAACCGTTTTCCTACTAGATCTCTGTGTGGTCACCCTAGTATGCAAACCTTCATACCCGAGAAGGTTAATTTCACCTCAAATTGATAGCAGCATTATAAATTTTGAGTCAAAAATTTTCAGTGGGTATCGTAGATCCATACTTCCCTTGTTTGAAGACTTACAGGATTTCTCTGTTCTGCTCAGTTCAAATTCACTAGGCCTACATGCTCTGAATTTCTCTGTTTTCTGGCAGTATGCCAATCTGTTCTTCAATGGGAAGGTGCTGCAACCTTTAGACAAGTGATCTCATGTGAAAGACGACTACAGTGACTAGTTCATGTCTTTCAACAGCTGAGTACTCAGAAGGCAAATGGAAAGTTAACAATTACTAGGAAAGGAACTGAGGACGAGGCAGAAACCGTCGGTTTGCTGCTCTGCAAACTACAGATGTGCTTGTACCGTGGGCACCGTTTGGCTACCTAGTCGGTCCACCACAGACAGGGCAATAGAAGGTGTAGAGAAGGGCAGCAGAAATCCCAGACTTGAGACCAGGATTTCCACCTGGGAAAAGAGACACCAGGGCAGAAACAAGAGACCCATATGACCCTAAACAGTGTAGATTACTCTGATTTTCTCAGCATACAGGAGCAATGTCAAACAGGACTTTTAAAACAACGAAAAGGCAGTACATGTTCACCTGGCACATGGAACTGTTTTCCAGTAGTTGCTTTGGAAGTCGAAGCAGGAATATTAATGAAGAAAGAGAGTCTTTATACTCTTGTATGTTCATTTTGATTTGCAGGACGTGAGGGATGTGGGTAATCACGGCCTTCCTAGCGAATTACAGCTTCTTACTTTACTTGCTACGCAAAGAAGTTTCGCATAACCTTTCGCATATGCTTGCGACTGGTTGTGTCTCTAACTGGCAATGGAGCAGCATCTCACCAGCACGACGTTGTGACAGGAAAAGAAATGCAGCATCGCATTCAGAAACAGCTCCTAAAACTGTTCAGTTACCCAAATTTAATGAAAAAATTGCTTTACAACAATGTTGGAAGTCTGTCTTTGAGACAGGCATTCATAAGTACTGCAAGGTGAATTCTATAAAATCTGGCTAACTGAACAGTTGTTTAACCCAAATGTTAGAATTGTAAAAATTGTAAAATATTTAATAGAAGCTGGCTCGTGTTGAGTTTGCGAGTTTCATGTATTCAGATGGTGAGGTGCAGTCTCTGCATCCTAATTGATGGCAACAAACTCTCACTGACAGCTGCCTGTGTATAATGACTCATATTTAAGAAATGGTTTTACAGTTGATTTATTTACTCATTGAATTGAGAATATCTCTGGTGGCAGAGTTCCTTTTAAAAAAACTGTTTCTTTAAAAAAGCGGTGGACTGAGCAAAAGAAACATTGCAGGGTTTACAGACCGTCTTCAAAAGCCTCACGAGAGACCCTTCTGATCTCCGCTGCCACTTTTTATGGTCACCAAAATTCAGGCAGGAAGCAACCAAAGCTATCTGCAAACTCCTCACAAAAAAATGATATGGAGTCAAAGAGAGAAAAAAAAGTCATTGAGGCTTGTCAATAATTTAACATTCAGAGAGAGTGTCAAGGGAAATTTTTGGTGTTAGAAATACCACTTACTGGTTAGATAGGCTAGCTGCAATGTAAGCTGTAAAATTTGGACATGTATTTCTGGAGCTTGATTACAGGGCTTAGCCTCTGGAATCGAGGCATGTTAATAAAGACACAGCCACACTGGAACTAACTGCCTGGTTTTCAGCTCAGTTTCTCAGGAGTCATAAAGAAGAGAAAAACTGTGTGAATATGAAAATTAAACTGATAAAATTGAGCTAATTAGGTTTTGAAGTTCATGAAAATAGGACAGAAAAAGGGGCTTTGAAAAAAGATGGGGGCGGGATGAAGAAATGGAAAGCAAGAGATGTGTAAAGGAAAAAATGCACTTACCTCGGTAACAAACTAAATAGTGAAACTTAATTTCTCTTAATTTCAGTTGTTGTGGCTAAAACAATGAAAAACCATACTCTGTTTCTCAAAATGAAAATGTTAGCATTCAGCAAAATTTGGGCTACCTGGTGGAAAAAAAAAAATTCTTTTAATATGGTTTTTAACTTGTTTTTACTTTCCTAACCAAGGAACTGTGAATGACATTCTTTTAAGCTACCTGGTGG
This sequence comes from Aptenodytes forsteri, assembly GCF_000699145.1. Lineage (NCBI taxonomy): Eukaryota > Metazoa > Chordata > Aves > Sphenisciformes > Spheniscidae > Aptenodytes > Aptenodytes forsteri. The sequence goes on from NW_008795527.1 coordinate 3,237,842, forward strand.
AAAAAAAAAAAAATCTTTTAATATGGTTTTTAACTTGTTTTTACTTTCCTAACCAAGGAACTGTGAATGACATTCTTTTCCCCTACCAGCAAGTAGTAGCAAAATAGCTTCAGATCAACTTTCAGTATATTACATATCACTCCATAACCCATCCTCCTCTCTCATTTAGATAAAGAAACAAGTAAACCCACTGCGTACATCCAGAGCCTTGTTTTTCTTTTATTTACTTGAATTCAGGAAAAACTCATATGGAGATTAACACTGCGAGCCAGCATGGGGACCAAACAAAAAATAGAAAAAACAATTATACTGCTGCTGCTGGCACTCCTGTGCAATGCTCAAATTGCATGGTTGTCAGTGCTTCCTGCCACATTTTGGTTTTTATAAGCCACTTTTGTCTTCAGCTAAAAGCATTAGTATATTTTGCATGTATTCCATATTCTGCACCCTTGTAACTGAAATCTTTAGAAAAAAAAATTAGGTATTTGAATAAACCTCTTAAGCGTTGAAAGTACTATACAATAGGAAGTCATTACACACATGTATTTCTATATCCAGTCTAATTCTATAGCTACATGGATATATCCTACTGGGTAGCTCAGGGAAGCCTGAGTCCACCAGACTTACTGGGTAAAATGCCAGCATCGCTGAAGCTATTCACTCCATAACATAGGAAAGTCCTTAATAATCATGCAGTCTGGTCAGTAAGCAGTCCATTAGACAACCTCTGCGGCACAAACTGTTTATGACCAAGATGTCTGGAGGCAACTGAGCCGTCCTGCTCTCGGAGCCGAGATGTCCATACAGTACCATCTGGAGGAACGAGGTAGTCCACAGAGCTGTAGTGATCATTACTTGTGTCTCTTATTAGTTCAGAAATCTAAATGAACAATAAGAAAAAGTTAGGAGATGAGAAAGGACTGTCTAGCAGAGTGTCGTTGTCCATCCATATGACTGAAACCAGAGCAAGAAGAAATGCCAGATTGGTCTGGGGCACAGGAATACTCTGGTAGATATTGGAAGAGAGTTCTCCACGTTTGATAAAACACCCTTTATTGACGTTCCCCCTTTGCCTACATCAGTGTAAAGGTTGAAGCCTCTCACGCATTTCCCAGGACTGTCTTTATGCCTGGGTTACAGCTACAGAGCCACGTGAGCAGGACTGCCACACTCTCTCCCTCCTGAGCTGCTGTGCTTTGTACAAACCAGTCATGAAACAACAGAGGCCTGTGGTGCTCTGCCCCAGTGTCCTTTCCTGGGTGACGGGACAACTGTATTTCAGTGCCTGTACTCCACCAAGGAGGTGACAAGAAGGACTGACTATACCTCTGTAGCACGTCACACTAACACATGCCTTAATGTTTCTGATAATAACACAAAACAACCACAGCCTCCAGAAAAAAACCCAAACCCCAAAACCCCTGCTCCTCCAAACTATGCAGCCTTAGACCACAGGCAATGGAGCTGGAAGCCAAATCAACGGTTGTCATTGTTTTACTCATAGAAATGTTTTTTAATTAATTTTTTTCAATTAAAAAATAAATGTATTTTTACAAAGTGATACGAAATGTAATGAAGTTTGCACACTTCCAGGATACCTTACAGCATAGTGGTTAAGGCACGAGGGTGAGAGAGGAGGGGGAAATCCCAGAGAGACAAGAAGGGGTTTCAACCTGAGTTTCCTTTTATTCTGGGGTTAGTGCACAAGTGACTGAGCTCCTGAGAAAACAGGAGATATTGTTTCCTCCTCTTTTGTGAATCCAGCCCTTCTTTTTTTTCAGGAGCACCCAAGATGTTTCATTAAGAGCTGAAAGGAATGTTTGCAGCCAGGTGAATTTTTGCTTTGTTTGTTTCAGTGAGAGGAAAATAAGAAAGTTTGATGCAAGCAGAAATAATCTATTTGCACAGACCCACTCTTGCATTTGTTCAGCTGAATTAGCTTACTTTTCTCTTAAACATCTCCGGGAGTCAGCCTATACATCCACCGTGGTGAAAACTAAATTGGTGTAGTGGCAGCAAAGAAAGTTCAATCAGCACGGGAACCCTTTCTGTGCTGCAGAGCGATAGCATCCACGTCCTCCTCTGCAGCCGCATTCTCTCCATTTTCACAGGCAGAGTTTCAGCGAAGGAATTGAGAGGAAAAAAAGTTGCCCCTGCTGCGGCAATGAAAAGTCAAACAAGGCTCCGGGAAAGAGTAGTAGTTCCAAGAGGGGGATTTTCCCACAGAGTAAATTGTTTGTAGGAATCCCATGGTTTCATTGTAATGGTCCGCGGGGCAGCACCCTTCCTGGTGGATTGCTGTTGTGAGTCAGCCTAGCAGCAAAGCGAGCCTTGCAAGGGGTGGTGAGCTAAGCAGTCGTTAAACTCCCTAACTCTCATTCATTAGTCAGAGCTATGCTGATTTAACAAGACCTTCTTCTGTAGCTGTCTAAACTCTCACCTTGAAGAACCTGTTGAAAGAAAAATCTCCCTCCTTCCTCCTCCTTAAGACGGTTTTAAAGCCGCCAAATATCAGAGAAAAAGTCTTTATTCTGCTCTAACGTAGCTCCTTGTGCAGTGTCAATACTGATTTTGATACCAGAGTGTCTTCATCTCCTGCTGGGGCCCTGCAGGAGTCAGCAGGAATCTAATTCCACCTGCACTGGCGGGGGCATAAATTCAAGCTAGCTTTTACATCTGTGAAGCTACTCCAGATTTAAAGTAGGGCCTTTTAGAGAAGACCATAATGACAGATCTTTTATTCCCTGCTGCAGATTCTAAGTGATGGGCTGCAGGCTTCGTGGAGGGCAAGGTGTCCCAGTGTGTATGGCTGGGGCTTGGGAAACCTCATTTCTGTGCTAAGCTCTGCCACCAGCCTTCCAGGGGTCCGGTTAGTGCACTCTCATGTGGCACCGCTTGTGGAAATAATAACAGTACTCATCTCTTCTCTGAGGAGTTTTGAGGTCTAGATGCAAAAAGCGTATTACGCAGATGTTGCTAAAAGTATGTGAAGTAAGGTGGATAATGTGAATTTTGTTAGTGAGAACTTCAGTATAAATGCTGGTTTTTCTCTCTGTTTTTAACCTTCATGTCAGATGCCAAAGTGGAAGAAGAAAAGCAAAGTAACTAATCTATTACATGAACTAAATTTAGTTTACCTACATATTTATTTATATTTACATATCTATCACATATAGATATCTTATCTATCTATTGATCTATCTATCTAACTATCATGTAGTTATACATCTACTATTACAGTACCTCAGTGACAGATGTCTGCAGTAGCAACAATATTGTTTCGGGAAGCTGTCAGCTGTCCTGCTGCATGGCTTTCTATGGAAAACCCTATCTGATAGCAATTGCGTAAAAGAAACAATGTGTTTTGTGCAAAGTCCTTGCCTGGAGACTTCGATTACAAAAATAAAATTAGATAATGTGTCAAATATATGTTATCCAGCAGGAATATAAAGAATTAGACATGACTGATGAATTAAAAATTACCTGTGAAATAACTTAAAAGGGAGTTGGCTTGTTTGACTAGGTGAAAACATCTAAAAGTTGCACTGAACTGAAAGAAGAATTAGTAAAGTTGCAAAAACTTCTGAGGACAGCAAAGGGTGAGATGCCTGTGAAGCAATAGTGCAAATGATCATTTGAAATTGATATTGATACATCAAACGCTGTATGTGTTGTAACAGATGGCACACCAAATGTATTTGATGTGAATGTAGGGTTAATTACAGTATTTGAAAAAGCATTTGGACACCCATTTTTTGGCACTTCATTACAATGGGCATCAACAAGCACTGGGAATGAAAATAATTGTGCAAAGCTTGAAGAAATGAGAAAATTACAACAAAAATAGTAAACTTGAGTATCTCGTGCACTGAGCAATCACCATTTCCAAATACATTGGAAATAATCAATTTACTGTATTCCGGATTGGTGAAGCATAACAGTATATGGTGGTTTAGCTACTGGTGTGCAGCTCGATATGCCAGTTATTGTTTGGAGAAAGAGAAATTGGAGAAGGAGAAATTGCACATGGCCTCCAAAGACCCAATAATCAACAACTGCCTCATCAGCAAAGGCTCATGACCTAATGGTTTTGTTTATTTTGATTTGCATTTGAAACACGTTCTTAACTTCTCAAGGCAATACGGATTTCTGGGTACTGATATACTTTCCAATACCCAAGCTGCATTTAGGAAGTGTCATGGTTTAACCTCAGCCGGCAACTGAGCACCA
>NW_008795527.1:3242613-3262016 GCF_000699145.1 Aptenodytes forsteri
CCGGCTTCTTGTGCACCCCCAGCCTTCTCAGTCGGTAGAGCATGGGAAGCTGAAAATTCCTTGGCTAGTGTAAGCACTACTTAGCAACAACTAAAACATCAGTGTGTTATCAACATTATTCTCATCCTAAATCCAAAACACAGCACTGTACCAGCTACTAGGAAGGAAATATTAACTCCACCAGCCAAAACCAGGACAGGAAGCACGGCGTATTTCAGGACAGTGTTAACACTAATGGAAAATTTTAACACATAATAGATTCTTTAATTCAGCCTCTTACAGTAGATTTAATGAGTTTTGAAAGCAAATAATCTAGTTTACTACAAATCTGAACACAATTGATTCAAGACATTTCAGAGCTCCTTTCTACTGAACACCTACAAGACAAAGGTGTCTTCAATTTAAAGTCAAATTCAGTTTGGAAAACAAAATAATCAAATTCAGTAAACAAAAATGAGCGATCTGAGGACTTGTTTAGGAATTCTTGAATGTGAAGCACCAGTGGTTAATAGGGTCAACCCTGAAAATAAAATTCAGGGCCTGAAAATGCTTGAGTACTTGCTCAAAGACAATAAGATGTTTATAATTACATATATCATTATTTGTAGAGCAACATATCCCTGAGAAGTTCCTTTCACCTATGCAGTACATGAAATTTGACACAAGAAACTTTTACAACTGAAATGTGTGTGGTATATGCTGTACCGAAAACAGTCAAGATCAAACCAACAATTACAAAGCTTTCCACAGAAATGTGAAATGGAAAAATATTCTCAGCCAGGGAGCAAGTACTGGTCTTCCAGCATCTCTGGATGTGTGCACAAACTGCCAGAGCAAAACAGTTGCCATTTGTCAGGAGCAAAACCAGTTGCACCGGTAGTATCTGTAGGTGAACCTGCACTCCTAAGGGACACCCTGACCAGTGACGTGGTTTACGGATGTACAAGTGCCATATGTTCTCCTGCCACATGCTCTGCCTGTCAGCCAGGCTGGGTTGTCCTCCCAGCTGGCTGGTGGTTGGCACCAGCCCATCGCCCAGCTCCCACCCAGTATAGTCATCAGGGAGAAAGACCTTTCAACTGGAGCTGTGTTCACTGAGTCCCCTGAGATGAGTCACCCATCTTGGGAAGGGTTTCCAGGTACTACAGCACAGCAGAGAAAGCAGGGATGCTGCAGAGAACAAACGTGGGGAAGGCAAAGCCAATTCACCTACGCTATACAGCTGAGCATGGCAATTACAGACGTGGTGTGCAGCATGCTTGTTTATTTGCTGCTTTATATCACACGCTGTATAATAGCCCACAGGAATCCGTTCTGCCCCTAATTCAGTCTTAATTAAGATTATGCCTTTACCTGGGTAAACAGACAAAAAAATTTGAGAAGGGTGGGTGGAATAAATAAATAACACAGTACATTAAGCCATTGCCTCAACTGGTATCAGTCAAACTCCTCATACATATAAAACTTTTGTATGGCAATGAAAGAAAATTGAATTTAGTAGGATTTTGCTCTGGGTATGGTGTTGGATTAGTCTGACTCTCAACCCAGTTAAACTAATGCTCATGGCAACAGAGCATAGGTAGGCAAAGGTGTGTGTGCACAGACCTCTTGGTGCCTTATGACCAAGCCTGGCTCCAAGCAATTGTCTATTTCTTAAAGACGCTGTTACTTATTTTTTAGATCATACAGAAATTGGATGTACAGCAACAATCAGGTAGCAAAGAATAATTCTCAGATGTTGAACACCCCTGCTGGTCTCTTCCTGGTAGGTGATGATGAATACAGCAGGTAAGGCAGCACAGATTCAGACTCACAAGCTGGAGCAAACTCAAACGTCATGTCCATTTATGGCCCTGAAGTCATCCAAGGCTTTATCTTTGATGGTGTTTCTGTTCTTAGATGACAAAAAGTATCAAAATGATATAATTGCTTAAAAAAAAAGAGGATAGGTCTTTTTTTTAGCCACAGCAATGGCTCTTCCACTTAGAAGAAGAAAAGAAAAGCAATGAAAAAACCCAGTACATGTTCATGCAAATGTGTTTATATAATCCATTGTGCAGCATAGGGTACTTTGTATCTGAGGGGGTGGTTTGGCTTCCAGGCAAGCAAATAGAGTAAGCCAACACTCATTTCAGCTTGGTGGGACAATGAGGAGGAGAAGTTTCAGAGAGATGTTTGGCTAGATTTTTTTTCTGGAAAAGTGAATGACTATAAATATTTTTTTATCCCAACGTCCCTGCTTTATTTCGGATGATAATGACAATGTCTCAGTTTGTAATTACGGATAGAAGAAGGTGTTGTATCATGGAAAGAGCATTGTGTCATGCACTGCTCCACTCTCTTCTGTAGCTCTTGGGACTATACCGTAGTCTCAGTCGTAGCTATGGGACGATGCAGCTTTGCTGTGACTGGTGACCATGGCTTTGTGACTCTGGCTAATGCTGGGGACAGGCATAGTGCTGGCCAGCTGGGTAATTCTGATGATGGAAACCTGCATGAGATCTTGGAAAATTTTATCTCCAGGTTTGTTTTTTTTTCCAGTGGTCTTTGTCTTATTTCCTTTATGTCACCTTTTCCATTCCACAGTGACAGTCAGAGGCACATAACCTGTCATTATGTTTTGAGGCCATTAAAGCATTTTCAGCAGTATTAGGCAAATCTACCTACGAACAGTGGCTTTATTTACCAGAAAAATGGTTTCTAGGGAAACCTCTTCTCTGTTAAAAAGAGAGAGAAGAAAAACACGCTGTTCATTAGAATAGCTCACAGCAGACCTGCTGCAGGTGAGGGTCTCCTCTGCATTTCCCTTACCACCTTCCTTCTCGGGGGGCGGGGGGATGACGATAGAGCCTTTCCAAAGACTGTGCATGGTTCAAGAGTCTAAACCTCGGCCACGATGTGCTTCGTGATGGATGTTTAAAGGGGTGCCATCCTGAACACAATCCTCTCTGAAAGCTTTTTTTTAATACAAGTCTTTTCAACAGTGATGAAAATGAAAGAGAGAGGAAAAAACCAAAACAGATAGCAGCATACAACCCATTTACAAAGGATTTGACAGCGGATTCAGGCTTTTCTAATAGTTCCTATTTGCATGGCTAAGCAACTTTCCAAAGCAATAGGATAACATATTGTCCCTCCTGCTTCCTTCCCAGGTCCCTTGCTACCCCTTTCCCCCATCAAACAGCTTTCACTGCATATCGCTGTGTCCACAAGGGAAGGCACAGGGGGTTGAGAGGTGCTTTGTGCCCAAGCCTCCCTAGGACTTGGGCACGCAGCTGATGCCTTGTGAGCGCTCCTGCCTATGCCTATCTGCTTCTGGGTGTATGCCAGTATTGTGGACTCCATGAGACTTCCTTCGTGCTATGCCTTTGCAGAGAGTCTACCATGGTGGCACTAGCCTTGGTAGTCCTCGGTGCCATCCTAATGGCAGTAATTGCTAATTGCCAGCTCCACACAAGGTCCATTGCCTGGGTAGCCCTGCAAGCCCCCTTCCCTCCTGTGGGGTGTGTAGATCATGGGGGTGAGCATGAAACATCTTTGCTTTTCAGCCCTTGGACATGATGAGCAAAACCACACTCCTCGACAGGACACAATATTTTGTATTTTTCTAGCCAGTCATGGCAACAGGACTCTGTCCAAAACTCTGCTGGCTAAAAGTAAGCAGAGCGTTGTCTTTCCTCTGCAATCAACTTTCTGTACCAGGGACAAAAGACACATATGTGGGGCAAACACACAGCCCCTGTGTTCTTAATATCTCCTGCTGCCCATGTAGTACTAGCAGCCTTCCCCAGGAGCTTTTTACTACTGAATGGAAACAGTAGCTGAGGATGAAGCTGTGGCTGAGGATGTGGAGTCTACCGAGAAGCTGAGGTCAGTCCCTAGCACTGCCACTGCTTTTCTGATTAGTTTTCACAAGTCCCAGTCCCAGTGCTCAGCTTGGCTGAGCGGGATGGGAGTTGCAGCAACCCCTGGGCTGCAGCATGGTGCTCTCCCCAAACCCACCTCTCCAGAGATGCAGAGGCAGCCTCCCCAGGCAGAGGCATGACCGTAATATCTTCCAGCTTCCGGATTTGAAGGTCAAGGAGACCTTCAGCCATGCGAGCAGCGAGGCTCTGGGGCAGCCCCCGGGGGCTGTGGGGCTGCACAGCTGGGCCTGGGCAGGGGCAGAGCTCGAGCACACCAAAAGCAGGAAGGGCTGCAGCTTTGCTAGAAGGTGGCAGAAATCAGTGACCCACAAAGTCCTTCCCAGATACATGGTGTGCTCCCCATCCCAGCAACCTAAAAGCCCTGGGGCTCTTCAGCCAGGCTTAGATGGGTGAGTTAAGGACCGCTAAGCAATCCCTGCTCTATTTAGCTTGAGAGAGATTAAATTATGTTTCTCACTTTATTTTAATGTATTTAATGTTTATTTCTATATGTGCGTGAGTACTTAATTTAGCATAATTATTGAGATGAATTGCAGCTAACATTACAAGAAAATTGTAACTTGTCATAAAACAAGTGGGCTATATTGTAACAGAGCTGTTACCACACAGAAATGCTCTGCTAGAATAGCTTAATAACACAAATAAATCTCCACTCCCCAACACGATACTTCTTTGGGGATTTGATTAATTACTAGGAAGCAAAATGGCTAACAAAGTAGTATATATAAAAATATCTTCTCACATCAATAAGATTGTAAATTTTAACTCTATTGCATGACAGCAAGTGTAAGCAAGAATTACACACAATGCAACGAGCTGAATGAATTAATATGCTTAGGGCCTTTGTTGCTAGAAATACTTTGCTCTGTATTATAATCAGCCATTGTAACTCCGCTCAGCTGCAATTTAGGTTTCTCCTCACAATTTAATAAGTGACAGATGAACGTTTGTGGCAAAGAAAGCTTCCAACAATGTGCATCTTCACAGCTTTCCCCACATGTCCAAGGCCTGACCTTCAGGATCCAGCATCTTTTCCACGTGGTAGGCAGCTCCGGATACAGTTGCTGCTTTCACCTTTTTTCCAGTGCTGATCCCTGCCTGCTGCAGCCCAGTCCTGGTTGTCCTTAGCCCCTACAGTGCTCCCAAGTACAATTTAGCCACCCAGCTACATCTCCTCATGGAGTCTAAGAAACCAGAAGTACTGAGCATGTTGTTGAGATGTAGGGAGGAATTTCCTACATAGATATCCCTGCAGGGATTTTCTCACCAACAGGCAGGAAAATCTGAAGCAGATTCTGGAAATTCAGCCCTGCTCTCCGCAGTGCCAGCCAACTGCTTGACTCTTGAAGCCCATCTTTCTTCCTCTCACCTAGCAGGAATGGAAGATGAAAGGTCACGCTGCTGCTTTGACTCCTTAACCAACATGTGTTGGAAAATTACGCTGATGTATAATTCGTGCAACCACATGGGCTGTGTCTTTCCAGGTGGATTATGATTCAAAACAACCCAGGGCATCAGTGACAAAGATTTGTTATCAAATGGTTGTTTATTCAGAGCTTCAAGTGACTTCAGTCACTATAGAATAGACGGGCCTGTGAACATTAAGGAGATAACGAGAGCATTCATGCAGAAGGGCTTCTTGACTGGCTGCTAAGAATTACTCTTAGCAATATGATAATTTTTCTTAACACTAAATGTAGTTCTGAATAAAAGTTTTGTCATCAAACATTCAAAAAACATTTCTCAGCCACCAAAAATCATGAACTTGGCTTAAAAGCCATGAATTTAGAAACAAAATATCTTTTCAGCTTTTGTATTTCCTTTCTGCTTTGACAATGTGGCTTTAATTTAGTCACAGTTTCAATCTTTTCTCCCCAGAAAGGAGGGCTGGAAGTTTACTTTTTTGTTTAAATAAGTGGTTTGCAGTGCAATCACATTAAGCTATTGAGCTGCTACATGAAGCAGATTTCTGTATGGAGTAAACACTGAAATCCCCACAAAGACAAAATAAGAATTAATGGAACAGGCACAAGTCGCACAATATAACTTCTTTGCTGTCACTAGTATCACTGTAGGCCTACTGCTTTTTTTGGATTTGTTTCTTTTTTCTTTTGTGGGCTGATTGTCCCCATTAGTGAAATGGGGCAAGCACACAACACCTGTGCTTTTTGCCAGGACACTTGCAAAAAGTCTCCAACACTTTTGCCAGAATAACGGCTGGATGATATACAGTAGCCACCCAAATTTGCCACCCGAGGCTTTGCTGCTGGGTGCGGCTCTCCGTGGGCTGTGATCGTGCCCCTGAAGTTTCTGCAGACAGGGCTGCCATGGAGTCATTAGACCCAGACATTTGTCCAAGCCATGGAGGACGCCAGCGCTCTGCTTTGGCACTCTATTGCATGGGCATCTGGTCCTAGTGTTGCTAAGTGGCTGATTTCACCAAGCCAGTCATGTGTCTCCACATCATTCATTTAGTCCAGAAGTGGAGAAGGATAAAAAAAGCATTTTATAGCAAAAAAAATTACTATTATGGGAAACACAATCTCCCCATTCAGAAGCCTTTGTGTTAATGTAGGAAAGCCAGCTATGTGATTAAAAAGATATTTTAAATTAGCTACATTTTATTTCCTGCACCTCTGCTGTTAGGTTTTTTGTCTCCATATGTCTAGCCAAAGTTGCTGGAAATCACATTTTACGAATGCATCTCCAGGTTCATTTCATGAATGCTTGATTTTGCACCCAAGGTGAAAAACCCACTGAGATCCATACTGAATTTCACCTTTATGTAGTGGATGCATATACAAGCTTAAAGCTGCACGTGTCAGTCTTCAAACAGGTTTAATGAAATGGCTGCTTAAGCTATTTCTACCGCAGCTGTGCTTTCCGCTCCAGCTAGCCTTGGGACACAGCAATGCACAGTACAACAGTACCTGCCCCAAAGTGTTTTCAAGCTTAATAGATGAGGCAGAAGAGGAGTAGTATGATCCCTGTTTCCAGCGTCAGGGCCCAGGGCTGATTTTCATTAAGCAGAACTGAAGCTTAAACTCTTGTCTCCTATCTCCTAAGCTGGATCTCTGATTTTGTACTACCGTACTAACTAGAACTCTAAAAACCTCAATCCATTGCTGCCAGGAAGAAAAGCATGTTGTGTCATAAAAGATCAACTCTATCAACCCTGGTGGGGGTTTGATGCTTTCAAGGCAAACCAAAAGAGACAGAAAACAGCAACTCAGCTTAGGCAACTGCACATTTGTTGTGGTTAAACCCCAGCCAGCAACTAAGCACCACGCAGCCACTCGCTAACTCCCCCCCCGGTGGGATGGGGGAGAGAATCAGAAAAGTAAAAGTGAGAAAACTCGTGGGTTGAAATAAAGACAGTTTAACAGGTAAAGCAAAAGCTGCGCGCACGAGCAAAGCAAAACAAGGAATTCATTCACTGCTTCCCATCGGCAGGCAGGTGTTCAGCCATCTCCAGGACAGCAGGGCTCCATCACGCCTAACGGTTACTTGGGAAGACAAACGCCATCACTCCACACGTTCCCCCCTTCCTTCTTCTTCCCCCAGCTTTATATACTGAGCATGACGTCATCTGGTGTGCAATATCCCTTTGGTCAGTTGGGGTCAGCTGTCCCGGCTGTGTCCCCTCCCAATTTCTTGGGCACCCCCAGCCTACTCGCTGGTGGGGTGGGGTGAGAAGCAGAAAAGGCCTTGACCCTGTGTAAGCACTGCTCAGCAGTGACTAAAACATCCCTGTGTTATCAACACTGTTTCCAGCACAAATCCAAAACAGAGCCTCATACTAGCTCCTATTGAGAAAATTAACTCTATCCCAGCCAAAACCAGCACAACATTGAAAAGGATTTCTTCTACATTTAGCCTTTTGAGGTCTGAGAATTACTTCATTACACATTTTACCCACATGTGATAAGAAAAAAAGGAATCACAGATGACATTGGGGTGAATTTGTTTTTTCTGTATTTTTTGGTATTTTCTGCATTTTGAGGTCCATTGGATATTCAAGGAACTTGTACTGAAACAAAATATGTAGCATATTGAAAGTTTTTCATTGTAAGACAAAACTTCAGCGATGTTTATTTTCAGAGAAGGGCTGATCTTCATGAGAACAAATAAATAGTGACAACTCAGCAAGATGGAAGCCAGATGACCTCATGGAAAAATGCAGTGTTTCATGAATTAGGATATCTTCTCTAGAGTGCACAAGATTAAATTGGCTACTGCAACAGATCCCAAAATATAGCCAGCCCTCTGCCAGTGTTACAACATGAGCAAAAGGTTAAGAAAAGACACTTGAGAAAATAGGTGATCGTCAAGGCAGACAATGAGATCACCAACTTTGCTGGAGCAGTGAACTGATCCATAAGAAATGTTGACCTAACACAAAAGACTGCCGGCACCTCCTTGCCAACATCCTAAGTGCCTCCACCCAACCCCTACTCTGCAGTGCTCTGCCCAAGTCAAATTCAAAGTCATGGGATTTCATCTTCGAGGCACTTACTAGCTCAAAGGTCACCCCAAAGTTCAGGACTGTCTTTGACAACTCCTGACATCCAAATGACATTTCTTCTATAAGGGTGAAGTCCGCAGTACAGAGGTTGGAACAAATCTTTCTCAGGTGAAGGTGTAAAACCATGTAAGGACCTCCCAAGGACCATCCCAAAATGTTGGACTGCAAAGTTCTTGAGTGAGGATAAAAAAGAACAAGTAAATGCAGGTGACAGTCATCTATCATGTTCAGTCTTCAAACTTCATAGAAATGTGCTGGGGTAAGGGGTCAATGGATCTTTATAAGAACCCGTGAAGCACAGACTACAAGCACTGCCAAGCAGCATGCTGAAAGCTTCATGGATTTCACTGGTCATGTGTCTCAGGTCTAACTGATGCTCAATTCAGCATATGCTCCCTGGTCTTATGTGGCTGGTCCCCAATTTATAGGTGTAGAGCCAGCTCTGTCCTCTCCATCTCTCCAAACTCACTCCAGAGGCCTTTCTTCACACAAGCACAGGAGTCAGCAGTTCTCCATTCCCACATTAGTCAAACATTCACCCCTCCAGGCATGACTGAATTCTGGAGGCTGTTTTTCTTCCTTTGAGCATCCAAGGCCAGGAGAGCAAATGCCCTGCCCTCATCTCAAATCAAAATATTATCATTTTTCTCTAGAGATAAGATGTGTGTAGGAAAAGAATTGAGCAACAGGAGACTGGACCTGTCTGTCTATGGTGAAGTTTTGCAGTCCCGTCCCCCGCCCCGATTATGTGACAGGCTCTCCACGGTCACAGCAGAGGATGCCCGTACTTCAGCAGTCATCCTTTTTGCCATAGGTTGAGAGAGAGTGAGAGTTTCATCCTCTTATTATCCCACTAAAATTCTCTTGACCTCATGTATGCTCCTTGGACCTTTCCCAGTAACATCCCACAGGTGTTTGCAGAGAGGTTTATCAGGAATATTTTTTTTTTCTTCCTGTTTCTTTTTACTAATAGCTCTCTTGAAACTATAACAGGATCTTCATGCAACACCAATCAAGATCTTCATTTCAGAGCAGTTTCCGACCCACACTTCCATATCACCTATGGCTATGCATCAGCAAAGCAGTACCAGGAATTCAATGCTAACCTTATACTGTGACAGAGTCACTGATTCACTTGCATGCCTTTGGTATTTGGTGTTGCATATTGCTAAAAAAAAAAATGGATTACACCTCTTTGGACATTTGTGGACTTGCAGAAGCTGCAAATGAGATTCGAGGTCCAGCAGAATAAGGTAGGCTATGACACAATCTGCTCTGCACCATCAGTCATGAAAAAGGAGAACTCAAGTTAAATCCAGACAAATGCATTGTGAGAGCATCCAAAGAAAAATATTTTGGTCATATCCTCTGAGCTAGAAGGATATCAGACCAACTTTTGCTAAAGCAGCAACTTTTGCTATGATACGGGCCACTACAGAACTGTCTTAAGCTAAAAGAAAATATGTGGTAATGTGATGTGATTTGAGGAGTTTATGTTACACCTTGCAGAGCATATCATACCTCTAAGCTAGATTCTTTAAAAAAACCCCATACAACAACAACCCAACCCTCCCAAATATTCCAGCACCCTGCCAGCAAGATCCTGCCTTGGTAAAAATAAACAACTCATTTCTAATGCAAGAGCACTGGTGTATGCAAATAAAAGGATAGCTGGTGAGATGAAGTAACCAAACGTATCTGCAGCTTTGCTGACGGGAGGAAGGAGACAAGTTTCACAGGCCAAAATTACCATCCAAACAATACACAAGTGTTTGCAAATCAAGGCTGAACTAACCTCCTACCTACAGATTTTGCTGCTTCAGTAATCTTTAAAGACAAAACCAAAACCCAAGCCTTAGGCTGGCCTTTGCCTCTGGCTCTCTGCACTACTGTTTTCTCCCTGCCATTACACTGAGCTGCCTTCCCCTTGTTCTCCAACACCAGTCTGCATCAAAAACGATGTAACGAGCTGGTTACCCTTCACTGAGCTTTCACAGCCGCAGGTGTCTGTCAGACATGCTCTGGCTGCAGCTGAGCCGGGTGAAGAGGCCCAAGCTGTAAGAAAAAAACCCACAAGCCCTTTGAAGCCCTCTGCTCTTAGAAGCAGTTAGACTAAAACAGGATGTTTTTCTGGTCTCAGGGCATGCTGGCAGTAGCGATCGCTGACTGGTTTCCAAAGCTTACCCTGAAACTGTGCTGAGATGAGCTGGGCTGAAGGCAGGAGAATAATCTGCCCCCAGTAATGAAGAGCTGAATGGGCAGAAGAGCAAGAGAGATGATTTGAACATGGTGAGGAAAGGAGAGAAAGATGAAAGAAAACTTCTAGCCAGATTTTAAAAGCCCTTCTGACTCCAAGTAAGTGGGTTATATTCATGCTACCAAGTGTGTCCCATCCTACACTTTCAATCCTTTTAGTCAACAGTGGCTTACTCATGGGTGCAGAGATGCTCATGATGACTCTAGGCAAACCAGCCTGGGTCCAACCAGACCCATTAGCTTATGTCTGAGACTGCTGTGCAAACGCCATGGTGCTAGTGCTGAAGCCAGCAGTTACCTGCAGTTGTGTGGCATCAAGCCAATGGTAAGATGTTTTGCCAGTGTTTGAGCCTGGCAGGGCAGCTCAGAGCAGCCTCAGCGCTGGCTGGGCTGGAGCCATGTGGCCGTTGCTGCATTGCAGCCCTGCTTCTGAGAAGGGTTTTTAGCCTGGGGTCAGTGCGGAGAACATGCAGCTTGGCTTGTCCTGGACCTGTGCTGATGCTGTGCCTCTACCTGAGCCAAAAAAGCATGAGCTGTATGGGAGAGGATGAGGAGCATCACCCAAGTTGCCATGGCAGCAGCTCAGATGTGTTATGTTATACAGGTTACCTGATTTTTCCTCACTCCCTCACTCTCCCAGAGAGGTGGCAGAAAGGTAACCTGAGCAAGCTCAGATGCTGCTCTCTGGGCTGCTCAGTTTTATTCCTGGCTGGCTCTAGTCCTCCTACCCTTCTTTTTTCCCCTTCTGCTCACTGGTTGCTCAAAGAAAGGAGCCTTTGCTTGAAGCCAGCTTTGAAAAGCTAGTGCCAACCTGGTTTTGCTTTGAGCCTAAATGAGCAAATGAATAATACGGTTACAAAGACTGGCTGGGTGCCATCAGTCACACACAGTAGCACGGTTGTCTGGCACCCTGCAAAATTGGCAGCGGTGACTGGAAAAAATAATAAAAAGACATTTATATTTTTATTATGGAGAGATTGGCTGAATAACATCCTGGTGATGTACCATAATGCCTTGACTGTCAGAGGAACTCAGAAAGATCTAGACTCTGATGAAAAAGAATTAAAGCACGTTAGTATTCAGCAACCAGGACAATACTGAAGCAAACAAACAAAAGCTATCTAGATCTTTAACATACGACCCTTTCTCTCCCTCTCTTTTTTCAATATTAATTTCTGCCTTGCTTCTCCCACCTGTTACCTGCAGCAATAGTGGAGCATTCCAGGTTTTACTTTGGTCACTTACAGTGCTGAATTCTTTGTCACATGCCAATAGCTAACACAGTATATGGCATGCAAAGCATGAAGTTAAGGGCTGTTCTGAGCCATGGTATTCCAACTGGAGATACTTCAGAGCATGAAGACATTCAGGCCTAGGTTTTTAAAAACAAATCTCGTTTGAGGTAAAATTAATTCAAAAAGGCCCTGAGGCTCCTCGGTGTGGGAATGATGTGTAGCCACAGATGAGCTGCGATTGCCCTTGGGAGAGCCAGAAGTCAGATCTATGAATTCCTCATCAGCAAGAGTCCCCTGGGTTTTCCAGGCTGAAGGGCCAGGGCTTTGGCTGCTGCTTTCCCAGAACAGGCCACCACCATGCACGTGGACCCATGTTAGCTATTGGCTCCTTCCCCTCTGCCTTCGTAAGGAAGAGAGGGATGGTGGCAGAGGCAGGCTCCTCTTTATGCTGCTGGAGCTTCATCCTTTTTCCAACAGTTTGGAAGTGGAGGCAAAACTCCACTCTCCAAAATACGGACGGGGGCGGGAGGGGCTGCTTCTTGGGCATCTCTACCCGAGGAGATGCGTCCTGCATCACATTTTTCTCCTAAAGGCCCAAGTCTTGGTACACACCTCAATATTCAGAGATCCTATAGTTTGGGCAGTGTGTGGGCTGGGGCATCACCTGCCTGAATCCATTATTCCTCTTGATAAGGTGGCTGTAAGGCAACTGGTGAGATATAAGGTCAGGCTAAGGGAATGAAACGAAGGGGGAGGAGGGAATGGTAACCAACAAGCTTTGTATTTTTATTACATTGCGCAGCTGTTGCTCTTTGTCTTCCTAATGCTGTTGATCTGCCTTTGTCTTTTTAAACTGTATATTCTTCAAAGTGGGGCTTATTCTTCATTCTGTGTGTGTAAAGGAGATACATATTGCGTCTAAATAGCATGTATGATACAGAGGAATACGAAAAGCCTTTAAGAGTATACAGTCTTCCCTGCCTTGAGATTATCCACATTTCTGTAAAACAGAATGATCTCCATTCCTTGTCCTAGGCTGTAGATTTGTCCTACACATCTTGTTCCAGGACTTACCTTAGACATCACTGCATTTGCACCTACAAACATTTTGCAGATTACAAAATGCCAACTTCTGCCTTTTTAAAATCTCTCATGGGAAGTAAAAGTTCCCTATGCTACCTGGAAGTGCACAGAATCCTCTACCTTGGGCCCCCAAAAATAGAATTAGGCTTGATATTTAGAAACTGAAAAGTGCATGGGGAAATCTAAATCAGAACAGATAGGAAGAAAGGGTTAATTGCCACGGAGACCAGCATAATCCTGACCACATTGATTGTAGTAAGGTGTTCATTAGCAAACAATTAGCAACACCTACACCAAATAAAATGAATTTCTAAACAACAGGTAGTAATAACAAAATATGCTCCTTATCCAAGAGTCTTTAGAAGGTAGGGAAGGATTATCCCTAAAGTGAGGATTAGAAAAAAGAGAAACCCCTGATGTAGCAAAGGGAGCCCCAGCAGGCCAGCTGGCTAGATTGAGGTAATAATCCTGCATTTCTTCAAAGAAAAAATAAAAGTAAAAAGAAAGATCAAAGCCAAGAAAAGAACCCCTTTGCATGATACAGTGTGCTATGGATAAATGCATGTGCCTTTTTAACAATTGTTTCTAACAGGCAAACAAAGAAGAATCAGCAGTAGGATTCAGTAAAATTTAAAGAGACCCAGGAACTGATAATGCCAGGTTTATACCTGCGTAACTCCACTGGCTTCTTGATTTATACCAATATAAGTAGGAGGAGAATTTGGACCCATACAGTACAGTACAGTGTGCTATAGGACAAATTGTTGCTCACTGTTTCTCTGACTGCTGGGGGCAGACAAAATGAACTAATAGGTCTCTCTGGTTTTCTGGGATTTTTATTTTTTTCTTAGGAATGTTGTAGATCCCAGTTATTTTCTTGCTTTAGTACTAATCATTGTTCCATCTGCTTAGCTCTGGGAAGAACAGAGTGGAAGTTTGCCTAGTTTGACCGTTACTTGATGGCTTTCCACCCTTTCCTGAAGCAGTATTGCTGTGGCAACAGGTAACTCAGAGAGGGGGGAGAAGTAGTTCAGGGACCAGAGGCCAGGTACGAGGGACCTCTCCTCTCCGTAACCAAAGCTCTCAGCCCCAGCTGGGATGGCTTAGCTAGATTTTTCAGTGTGATAAATTAGACTCCAGTGGTCTGCTGTGGGCCTAGCTCGCCTCTCAGTTTCCCGGGACCCATTCTAGCAACACCCGGGGAGTTACACCAGGGCACGGCAGAGGAGTTCAGCCGTGCGGGTTTTTCACCTGAGCATCTCAGATGAAAGCTTCCTCATACAAGTTCCAGTAAAGCCCTGGTGAACCCAGCCTGCTCACCCCGGGAGCTGCCTCGGCTAACATTTTCTGTGTGCCCCCCTGGTCCTGCAGGCTGCCGTCTCTGGCATCACCAAGCCCCTGGGCCGGATTGTGCCCGGCGCTCCCAGGCACCCACCGAGCCCCCCTGGCTCCTCGCAGGCCGGTTCTCCACACACCGAGTGCTGGGGCAGGGATGGCAGCGAGGGCAAGCTCTGGCCGACTCACCCACCTCCCGAAATCCGGGCCAGACCCTGCTCTTCGGGTTTCTTCCAGGAGATGGCACCATTGCAGCACCCAACCGCCCGCGGCCGCAGCCCGCAGCACCCCCAGGGTGGGGAGAGCCCGGCCGCGGCGTCTGCGGGTTCCCCCTCGCCTGCCGCAAGCAGAAAGCGGGAGATCCCCGGAAAATCCGGCTTGTCTTTTTCCTCCTCCCTGGGAGGTTTTTTTCAGGTGAGTCTGAAGACCGAAGCGGTGAAGCAAAAAACAAAGGCAGGTGCCAGGAAATTCTGTCCTGCGTGGTGAGGATAAGCTCGCACCTGAGAGGGCGGTTTCGTGGGAAAAAGGTTAAGGAATGTCTGTGCAAAAAGTAGTTGAATCTTCTGGGTTTTGTACCACACCTCCCATATGTGGCTTTGACCTAGAAGAGCGGGTTTGTATCTGACATAGGTCATTCCACAAGGCACAAGGAGGATGAATGGATTATCTCCTGCCCCACGATATCCTCCCGATACCCCCAGCTTTGTCTGCATGTGTCTGCTTTCCATAGTGTCCTCAATCACACGGCGGTATCCGAGACAGCAGAAGCAGCTTAAGACATTATTGTCTCTGCCTGCTTGTTACTATGTCACTGCTGGAGGTTGTCATCCTAGCAGCCACAGTCGCAGATCCTGTATGTGCTCCAGCCCTGGTCCAGGGCAGAGTCAGCCCCGTCGACTGCAGCGGCTTATGGGAGCTGGCATGGACTGTAACTATTGCAGCGTCTCACCTGTGGGGAAACAACTTCTGAAGAAAAGGTGGGAAATGAAGAGCTAACAACAAAGCCTCTCAAAGCACTCACATGCAAGCCTGTGCCTCACTGCACTCTCTGTCTTCTGCTTGTAGCACTAACTCTGCACGAGTGTTTGCTCAGATTTAGGAAAACATCTACCAGATTCCTTCAGCTTCTACTGTACCAAAATTGCAGGAGACTTTGAGCTTCGCCTGCTCTCACAGCTCTAGTTTTCAATGAGGGACTAAATTAACAGAAAGTGCTGGTGAGAACAAGTCACCTAGGTACACTGGGTTGATTGGTGGCATAGAAAACTGCAAAACTGCGCTCTAGAAACGGGCAGGTTACTAACACTCAAGTCAAAACAGGGTCCTTGTCCTGTTACAGAGCTTGGGCCACGGCCCCAGAGCCAGGAGGATGCAATGCTCAGCTGTCAAACCCCGTGGTCCCATAAAGAACAGCCATCGCTGTAGTAGTGATGCCGTGTGTCCTTTGCATGCCCAGTGAACCACAAGCACAACGGCCACGCCAGGAAGAGCCCATCCTCTTCTGGCCTGCCTGAGACCCTCACCAAAATCTCCTCCATGTGGAGTGTCTTTTTACACTCCCATTCACATGCATGGGAGAAGAGAGAATCGTAGGGAATGAGCGACTCCACCCTCAGGAAAAAGCTTGGGCACAGACTCAACAAGGCAAAACTTCCCAGAGATTTCCTCCCACTCTGCTCCCTCCTATGGTTTCTCCTGGAGGAGGGGGCAGCCAGGCCCATTACTTATTTAACACCAGGTTGCTCAAAAAGAGGTTTGAGCTGACTGTATAAAGAAAAGCAGGTTTCATTACCTGTAGCGCTTCACATTTCAGAGGAGCTTGTATTGTTACGCAGTTTGAATTGTTTGACAATATAATTATTATTATTAGTCCATAATGTACACTAACAGGTCTGGTGGTGAAAGGCTGTATATTAATGCACAGTAACTATGTTTCTCTGGAGGGGGTTAAACAAAACTGTAACTACGGTCAAAGCTATGCCTTTGCCTCCATCTGCTAGAAACCAGACATACTCGCTTAAATTTTAATTACAAATTAATCAAACAAAAATATGGCACATTTTGCACCGGAGAGGTAAATGCTAATTTTGCAGCTAACCAAGAAATATCTAATATGTGAACACTCTAATGCTAAAGGTTACTGTAGTTTGCTTTTGAAATATACCTGATAAGATCCTTGAATTGGAACTGAACACTAAAAATCAGGAAAGAATGGCATAGCCCAGTGAACTAATTTTTACACCTTCTCTCTTTCTGAAGGTTCAGATAATTTCCTGGCAAGGGCTGTTAAACCAATATTTTTTTCTTAGTAAAGACTGACAAGTTTCTGGAGCTCTTCTATAGCTGCACTAGTTTCTGGGAAGGAGAGATAAGCCCTTTCCTATTTGCCAAACAATGATGGCAAACAAAGCAGTATTCTACAGGAAGCAAAAGGCTTTTTAAAAAATGTGTTTTATTTGTTTGGCTCAAGGTAGTTGCCTGCTAGACCGAACAAGCAAATACATTTTGCTCACATTTCTCTATAACCCATGTTCCAGTGCAAAGTACAGGCATTAAAGTACAGGTACAGAACTGGCTTCAGGGTGACTGGTCTGTTTTTTCATAGGAAAAGATTTGTGTGGTAATAATGCTGGAGATATAGCATGCTAATAAGAGCCTTGAAGGTATTCTTCCTACCTAGCCCCCTGCCAGGGGAGCAGCTTACAAAATGGCCATCCCTTGGGAGATGCAACATCGGGTGGTGGTGACTGCAATGCGCCATCCCTTCTTCTGGGTTATCAAAAGCACATAAAACATGATGCTTCCTGAAAAGAAGTGGTACCCTTCAACAAACTAGTGAAGCTCACCCAGAAATGGGCAGGAGGCGGAAGATGGAGATGGTGGCTAGAATATGTGAGTCCAAGAGGTGGCCAGTCAGATAGACTCTTGGAGGATCTCTGTCAAAATGCTAGTGAAACTTTACTTTTAGCAACACACTATGTTTAGGCCAATAAAAATCTTCATGCCTCCTAGTCTATTCAATATGCTGCTAAAAGTACCTTTTCCTTCCCCATATTCGGCAGGTTGCACACACACAACCCAGTTCTGCTCCAGCAGAGCTGGAACTCATGCTGCTTTGGACTGTGCTGAACGTCTTAGGCAGCCATGACATGGCTTTGCCACTGGGGACCACCTTGTGCCCTCGCTGCTCAGCAAGCTTTGCTGTAAATGCACCTTAGCACTGCAAAGACCGGAGGGAAAAATGTATGCACTAGTGACAGTTGCTCCATCACCTGGTTATTTTGAAGGAATCTTCCCTCCTGACAGGCTCTCCTGTGAGCGAGGACAACCCCAGTAGACAAATTTGAGTTTCCTCAAATCACAGTTTTGCCGGTGCCAAGCCATTCTGAGGAGAGGTATTACTTCTGCTGTGGCTGTCACCACCTCCTCTTTGCTGGAATGTGAGAATTCAGCTTCTTCTCGGTCTGCCCAAGTCCCACTTTCCCAGTCCAGCTGTTACCCTCCTGATGATGGAAGGAGAACTGCTGCCAAGAACCCATGAGAGAAGAAGGGGAAGGGGCACTGGGCTAATGCGTTACTGCAGGGGGGGAGGTGATCAGTGGAAAGAGGAAGGAAAAACCAGCTAGGCCAGGCCAGCCCCCACTTTCTTCCCATCCTACCAAGGGAGAGAGCTAATGCCTTGCCAGCCGTGCAGAGGAGGGCAAGCCAAGCTGGAATCGAACCAAAGCTACGTAAGGAAAGGAGGGAAAGGTAGAGAACTAGTGCTCATGCAAACCTGCCCCTGTTCTTGCATTCTCTATGTGACTAGGGAAATAGTCAGTCTTTCTTTTCTTTGTGTTTCTGCCTGTTTCCGAGGGAGGTAATATTTGAGAATAAGTATTTGATGTCAGCCAAGTGTTTGGGTTCCACAAAGACAGAAGTGTTTGTTCCTCAGCCATCACCTGGGTCCTCACTTTCTTCAGGCAGGGTAGGTGCAGAACCTGTCCTGGAGATCGGCCAAGCCAGGCATTACCACCCTTTTCATGGTATGCTTCCCCATGGAAAAATTTCAGGCTCTCGTTGCTGTTCGCTGTGGCATGTTAGCAAAGGGCTCATCTTCTGTCCTGAGGGATTTAGTGGATTCGATGACTGATTTGCCACTTTTGTAACAGGAGCTTCCCAAAAGAAATCTAAGAATGGTGATCTGTCTCTCCATGTTCTGTCAATCAACCTGGATATATGGTTTTTAACTGTGTTGCCAGTTGCCTCGAGGCCTTACCTTGTTAGGCTCTGTTTAAACATGTAGGAGGTACTGTCCCTGTCACGAGGAGCTCTCTAACTAACCTGACATATGTAATGCTATAACATGTAGGCAAAGCATGAGCCAACCACCAAGGATTTGTAACTGTTCTCTCTGGATTTCTGCTTGTGTTTTAATTTCCCTCAAACTGTTCTCCTTCCTGTCTGTTCCTCTCTATACTAGACTCAGCCAGTACGTGCTGCCTTATGAGCTGCTCAAAAATACACTCAGCGTAATGTGTGCGCCTTATGGGAGAGGCGTCACTGGGGACAACTGAGCGTTATTAACGTTGGAAAAAGATGGGCAGTATCAAAAGGCTTCCCCCGTTCTGCACATCCACCCCTTGCTCCTATGGGGGTAAACTTTGCGGTTTGAGAGCATGTGAGGTCATGACACCTCTTGAATCTGCAAACCTTCCTTGTTCTTATTGCATTCCTCATTGCATCTCCTCAGGAGAAGGGGTTGTATTCTTTTTCCAAACTGTGGGTGACAACTGCTTAACAGGAGACACAAGGAAGAGGGGATACTACAACAGCACAAAGAGTCCTGGAACCGAGGCTTTGTCCCCCAGCAGCGTGCAGGAGCTTCTGTCTGTTTGGGGGGGATGTGGCCTTTCCCTCACCAATCCTTGAACTCTACTTTTGGTGAGGCCAGGTGAGAGGTGTGTACAATTCACTTAATTACTACCTTACCCTCCTCTGAAGTGTGGAGCAAGCTTTATTTGTAATGAGTTCACTCCTGTAACAACTAAAAAAAAAAAAAGG
>NW_008795527.1:3262494-3271903 GCF_000699145.1 Aptenodytes forsteri
TTTGTAATTAGTTCACCCCTGTAAAAACCAAAAAAAAAAAAAGGGGGGATATCTTAACAAATGACATAAAGACTCTTAAATACAGAGTAGTTCCTAATTGTACGGTAGTATAAACCTATCTCTCTCTAATAGGTACGCCCATAAGTCTTCGGACTAATGGATTAACTGTTTACATTGACTAAAGATAGGGTTTGATCCTGAGCATCTTTGCACTAATACAATGGAGAGGATAATTCTAGTTATCAATACATAAAAATAAAAAGAAAGGAGAGGGGTTATTCCTATACCAGACTCTATTTTTACTTCTTGACTTCCTTGAGCCACAGTGCTATACTGATTGGGCAGGAAAAGATTTTTAAAACACAACAAATTATGGGGAGTTTGGTTTTGTGCTTTACAAGAGAATGTGGAGAGTCCCACTGCACTCCCTTGTTTTGGTCAAAGAAAGCACCCACAATTGTTTCCACAGGATCCTGCCCACCAGTAAAGTCAGCAGTGTGAACAGCAGTTGTGCCCCAGGTTAGGTACCTAGTGCTCGGGATCAAAAGAAAGTCAGATGCAATGTGATAGACGTATCAAAAGATTCCCCTTGTGGCACGCATCCTCTCCTTGCCCCAAAAAGGAAATCATGGTGGTTTGGGAGCACAGATGCAGTCAGGACATCTCTTGAATCTGTGTCTCTTTCTCTCATTCCCACTTACTGATTATTGCATCTACATACTCCTCCTCTTAGACTGCGAGGGACAGAATTACCCCCTAGCACCCAGCACCAGGTACTGATTAGGTACCACATGGGCTCTTGCAGGGGTTTGGACTTCTTGCATTCAGTGCTGTTAGCGCCTTTCAAAACTTACTCCTAAAACATTGTTAGAATAACAAATTTGATGTGTTTTTGTAAGAGCTTTTTGATTTAACTTTGAAGTTAGTTTAGAAGTGATCACTGGAGGCATGGGCTCCATGGGCTGGGTTTAAGCCGGATTTAAATTAATTTGTATAGTAGACAACATTTTCCAGGTTTTCTATAGTAGAAGATAAATTCTCTAGACCCGTGCAACTTTTAACTGTAAAGGATAAAATTCTCTAACATGCTCCTGGGAGGCAGGTACTCCTTCCCATGAAAGCTATGAGATTTTGAAACTATTCTAGGAAGATGGTGTTGAAAATCCTTTTATGGTGGGGTTCAATGAGCATATTAAAAGAAGGAGCATGACATCGTTAACTGTAAAAGCATCTGGACATCTACTTCCCAAACCCTGCGTTTCTAGTGAAATGCACTGCTTCTTTATAATTTTTCCTGTGTATTGTTGAGAAGACTTATCTGCTCCTTTAGAAGCTGAAGGGCGGATAAAGCCCAGGAAAAAAGCTCATTCAAATAAGCTAATTCCACTGGGGCACTCTCCAGCCCTGTGTTTGCAATCTGTGCTCCAGCCAGTGACAAAACATAGACGGATGTAACACAGGCAGTCGTGCCTACCAGATGCTGAGCACTGGCACAAGTCTCAGTCTCTCCAGTGATAAGGCACAAGAGATGGTGGCAAACACTTTTTCAGTGCTATGGCTCCAGCTGACTCTTCCTGATGGAGGGTGTGTGGCTCCTTGCTGAGCTAGAGACGTAGGCAACACTCCTCGCTGACAGGAAAGCCTGTCACACCGCAGTCACAGACTGCACTCTCAGCAAGACATGGGATGCCCGGCAATAAGCCTAGACATTTTGCATGAGTAGATGATACCTCTGGAGCTGCGTGAGGAGCTTGTTTTGGCCCACACAGTTCTAACACTCAGGTGGAAAGGGCCAGAAGTAGAAGCTGCCTGGCCAGATTGTTACAGGTCCCTGGCTAATCGGTTTGGAAGTGGCGAGTCACCCGCTAAACCCATAGTTATGGGGAGTTATTGCTTCGGTTCACTTGCAGGTGGCAAAAGAAGGGCAGCGTTCCCAGAATCATTGCAGGCTTTCAGTGAGCTGCAGTAGGGACACTGAGGGCACACAGAAGCCTGTTACCTGCTACCCTCTGGAGTATGCCAGCAGGAAAGGACCTTGCTCAGATGCTGTACAGGTGTTGTCAGAGGGTTGAGAGAAGTCTATGGACACTTACCCATTGGCAGCTTCCAAGTGCCAAGAAACAATACCTGAGACACAGCTTCTTTGCATGCTAGTAGCCTTCTACCATCTAATTCTTTGGAGCATGATGATCAGCTTGAATAGCAGACATCTGGCTGAAGGTTTTATGATGCCCCGAGCAGATGTGTGGTGCTGGCAGAATGTCACTCAACAATCCTGCCCAACCTATGGGAGGAAAAGGGGAAAGTATTAGCGATACTGCTTTTACGGACCAGTGCCAGCAGGCTGTGAATGCACCTCAAGAATTTAGACTACCTCGGGAGAACTGAGGAAACAAGGCTGTTCCCACAAGACTGGGCTGTGGGGAGAAGGTGCGTTAGCACAAGTACCACTTTTGTGCTCTGTGCAAATTAATTTAGGAGGTATATGAAAAGTTGGGTGAGGGTCAGAGTTTCTTACTACTGAGTATAGTCACCTTAGTCCCAGTTGCTAGAATTAAATGTGAGCCAGTAATAAAACGATTTCTCTAAGAGACTGTCTCTCACACACAGAGGCATTTATTAAGGCATAGCCCAGCTGCCAGAAAATAAACCACAGGCAAACAGGCAAAAGCAATGCATTACCTAGGCCATTTGAGACCTGGGACAGTAGCGTGCCATGGCCCACGGGGTAGTATTGCAGACTGTCAGTATACTGGTCACCCTTCTCTCCCACTGGCAGGGGAAGCTGGGGGTCCTGGGAACCTCTCACCTCACGCTGTCCCCTCTGCGACGGGGCAGCGCAGCCTCTAGTGTGAGTTTCCAGCTGGCTGCCATAGCAAGGCAGAAAGGTGGTGGCATGGGCAGGGCTAGGCTTGAATCCTCTTCAGATCTCCCAAGGGATGTGATGCTTTGGCTGCCAGAGAGAAGGAGAGGCAAAGGCTGCAGGAGCCTCTTCTCTGCTGCTGCGCTTCCATCTCCCAGTTCTCCTCACCTCCAGCTCCGTGCTGCTGTGGCCTGATTTTCCAGCTTCAGTTTGCGCTTTGTCCAATCCACTCTGGCATGTTGTCTTGGCTCCTCTTCCTCCTGCTGCAAAGATTTAGTAAATGGCGCTCTGTTAGCAACTCCTGGTAATAAGTTAATTCCACTTTCAGTTTAGTGGCTGTGGAAAGCAATAAGACACTATATAATTTGGATTTTGGGGAAAATCCAGGTGGCACAATGCTCTGTGTCACAGGAAGGCAAAACCCAACACTTCTACCTCATAGTGCTCTACACTTTGTCTTTGCCTCCTCTACCCTTGTGGCTCCATATATCGATGATATACCTCTTTATTATATATTATTTAATGTGTGGTGCCATTCATAATATTACATTGCAGCTTGCGTACTTTATATATTTTTCCTGTGTGAGGTCCCAAAGCGGGTCAGGAGAAGGAAACGGGCAGATTTCAGAATGGAGACACTGCCTCCTTCATCTGAAATTTAAACTACCTGGACAGCAAAAAAATTCTTCCTTTCTCCTTTCACTATATTCTCAGCACTAGTGTAAAGATGGGATATTCATAGGCAAACCCACATAGCAAGTGCCACCGTATGTGATGCTGAAACATACTGTTAGCTACTAATAAGTGTGTCTAATACGGGTTGAAGCTGATGGGTCCACTAGCCGGATTCTAGGCATGCTACGTAAAAGAAGTGATTAAGCCTTTTATGGGTTAAACGAGCTAACACAATGGAGACCACCTGCCAAAGTGTCGACCGTATGAAATGCCTGTGCAAAAACTATCTCAGAGGAAAGAAGGGAGGCTTTCCCAGGAATTTGAATACAAACACAGGACTGAGACGTCGAGTGGTTTCAGAAGTAGAAAGCAGTGAGGACACATGGCCTGAATGGAAGCTAAAAGACAGAAAGTGAACTCTAGTTTTGGGTAGACAACTGGATGGGGTGGATGGACTGGAACTGTGCAGAATAAAATAGTCTATTTTTTTTTCTTTTTCCTGTTTTATTGCAGAAAAGTGTCTCTAAGTGCATTGTAAGTAAACTGGAATGCAATGAAGAAATACCTAGCACATATCTTCATTTTCTACTTCTAAATGAAACAAGCTGTGATTCCTTGTGCTTTCAACTCCTTGCTTAAATCATGCAGGTGATTCCTAAGGGAGATCCAGAAGCCCAGAAGAAAAATCCATTGAGTCAAGATGTAATTGAGTTGAAGAAACTCTTATGTCTGGTGGTAGAAGTACTTGCAAAACTCAAATATTGACTAATACATTTGAAATTGAAACTGAAACTGAACTTGCCAAAAGCAATGAAAATAGCAGCCTGAAGCATCCCAAGAAGTCATGAAGGGTGACCTTCCATACAAGAGAAGAGCTCTAATGCAAAGACTTTGTTGGGTACAAGAAGTCAGAGCAGATTGCTCTCCCAGCTTCAGATACCAAAGTGGACTGGCAATTGGTAGGGACATAGCAGATTTTTTGAGGAAATTTATGCCAGGCAAACTTTGGTGAGTCTGGAGTTTGCTAACGACGATGACCTTCAGTAGGATTTACAGAACTGACAAATCAGCCTCAGAAAGAAATTAAAAGGATGACATAGGAGAAAGAATTGAGAAGTGAACCACCTAGATAATGTGGATGAAATAGGGCATTTCCATGTGTTCCTAGCCTTTTTTTAATCCATGGAAAGCAGGAGGAGAAAGGTCAGATGATCCTAGCTCAAGGGATACAAAACAATACTTCCTCTGAAGGGAAAATCCAAAGCTCATTTCTTTGAAACGGTAAGACTCATTTGTCCTAGATGAATGGCTGGGAAGGTAGGGGAGAGAAGGGCAATTCCCATATCCAACTGAAATGGTCCAGCTCTGCTGATGCTGCAGAATTTACCCAAGGAGGAATTAGCTAAAACTAACACAGCCCCCTCACGGGCAGTTTGGAAGCAGCCATCCATCAGAGGGGGCTGAAATACAGCTAAGAATTAATGAAAACACATGACACTTCCAAATATCAACAAGGAATTTTAGGATTAATTAGTAAAGGACACGGCTGTTCGCCTTGACCTGAGACTTGCAGAATTAGATCAAGAAAAGAATGCCAAGGATCCTCTCACAAATTTGGAGTGTGTTTTTTTTGCTGCAGCAGTAGCGTACTGGAAAGGAAAATACCTCCTGTGAGGAAGGTGGAAGCTGGTGTTCATCCACCTGGTAAGTACAGCTTGCTGTCTAATAAGTCTAATGGAAAGGGGGAGGGGACAGTAATCCCGGTTCATCTACTTTATGAAAGCCTGGAAACAAAATATTGGTTTGCAATATGAAACAAGAAAATGAAATTTTCAGCAATGCAAACTTTATTGATACCCCCCACCCTGCCCCAAGGTTTGCAGCTCTTTTAAGGGAACTATGAGAGAGCGCGAGGAAGGCTCTCTTAGACAGCATTCAGGCTACTATTGCAAGAGAATAACCTGAGGCTTCAGTTTCAGATGGTAGGGTGAGATCACCCAAACTTTGCCCTCAGCCTCACCCACAAGCCAATTTGTTGCAACAATGAACAGGTGTGAGGAAAGGTTTTGAGATGGGGGGGTGGAAATCAAGGTAGTGGGAACATTTGTGCTTTTGTTGTTGTGCTGGGTACCACTGACACCCCTCCCTCGGAGCACAAACCTTCACCACCACTGGCATCTTCGGCAACGGCTTTGGAAAATACTCTCCAAATTGACTTTAGGCAGTTTGGAAAACCAGTAGTTTTTGTATATAAGTTAAAAGTAGGTTTCTGGGGTTTGTCAACAGAATAGATAATATTAAAAACTGGGTTCAAGTTAAGGCAATTCAGTATCTGTAGCTCTTTGTAGATACCTTTGAGAGAAGTATTTTGTCCTGAGCACCATTCACATAGCAATTGTGCGTGTATTCATACAGCTATTAGAAACTAAAACAGAAAATATCAAAGCACCAAAAATAGTGATGGAAGATGCCAATGAGTTAATAGTCAGGGACACAGCTCCTGGACAAGCGTGACCACAAGTAAATCTTAGATTTGATGTTTTCTTCTATATCTTCTGAGACGGCGATTTGCCCTGCACAGCAGAACAGATCTTGGCCTTTCTTTTTCACTTACTAGAGGATTTGCAGAGCAGGAAAAGAGGATTACAATTCCCCTCAGCAGAAAGTAATCCTTTTAAGTTAGGTATGTCAGCATTCATTGAGAAGTGTGGGAAAGTGCGTGCTACTTAAAATGCTTGACAGGTCTCAGAGAAACGTGGTGGCAGGAAGATGGGGGAAAAGCCCCCAGTCATGATTACAATGGCCCCCAAATTAGAGACTGTTGGAGGGAGCAGTGAAAACAGAGCTCTGGAGTGAGGATTGATTTTAATGTTTATCCACCTCGGTAAAATCACAGCATTAAAGTCCAGAATTATAACTTAGAGTGGTATTTGTTAATTCAAAACTAATGGCAAACAAATTTTGCATTTACAAGGCCACTTCAGAGAGATGGTGGTCCCATCCTGCAATTTTACTGTGCATCAGCATGTTAGTGAGGTGGTCCACATAAACAGGTGGATCTGCTATACCTGTTACACATTCCAAGCAGCTCGTAATTCCTTCAGTACACATTTGTTCTGTTCAGAAAGTTACAGTCTGATTATAATGGTCACATCGAGCCCGAGACAGAACTTATTGTTATGCGTTTCATTATATAGTTTAGGAGTCCAAAGACTTGGACTGAGACATTATCAGCAACACTCTCACGGGATGATCAGCAAGGTCAGAAACTATTCTGGACCCAGTCGTTGCAAAATAATTCAGGCTTAATATATAAGGCTGAAGTTGAAGAGTACCCGGAATCCAGCTGAACTTCACGTGAGCAGCTGACGAGATCCTACTGACAAGGCAAAAAACACAAAAGCTATTACGGGTTAGAAAAACAAACTTTGAAGTAGTATGAAAAGAGGTAAAGAAAATGGGCAGGAATTCAGCGATGGAAAATCCACACTGAGAAGTATTTGAGATACAGCTGCAGATAAATTAAACTAAGGAAATTAAAAAAACCCCACACTTTTAATAGAGCAACATAAAGAGCAATAGCTGACACGAAGGGCTTGAAAATGCTGGGAAGGAGAAGGATTGTGAAAATACAAAATGAAGTGGAAAGTTAACAGAAAAAAGAGAAACAAAGCAACAAATTGCGTAAAATAGCACAAGGTATTATCAGGCAGTTCATAATGTATTTGTAACAGCATAATAGCTGCAGATCTCTACTGTAACGGAATGCAATTATATTCACTCTAATTTGGCACAGGACAGTCAACACAGTCATTTCAGATCTGTTGTTCGCAATCCAAGATAGCATCTTGACAGCTTTTAACAAACAAAGTGCTTCATAACGTAGACTGTTGGGGACAAGTGAAAGAACCAAACCCAGGGTCAGCAGTGGAATACATAAAATACATGTCCTTCAGGAATGTATCGCACAAGAGATCTTTATTCTTTCGTATTTTAAGAAGTCCACATTTCAGTTTTGCTGATATTATACATAATTCCCGCATTTTGTCTTCTACTGAATTCCGTCCTCCCCACCTCATCCCCAAAGCTTCTTATTCCTGCAGCCTGAGTGACAACCGCAGGTGCCTCTATAGCGGATATTGCAATGCAAACCGGTATTTAAATGGCCTGCTTTGGCTAAACGGTTCTTTGTTTGCATGTAACTACTTTCCTCACATTCCCTTCTAACAAATACTCTCCATACGGCTGGAATATAAAGGCTTGGAAGTACTTAAATGGGTAGTCCACCATGTGTTACACTGAGGATCAGATACCATGGTACACAGAGAGGCTCTTCTTCCACATTTTAGGGTGGCTGTTCAGAGAGGGGTGGAAGACCATTTCTCATCTGTCCTTCACTTTCCTACAAAAATGTTACTTTTCTCTGACTTTTATTTTAAGTCGATATTTACAGTACAGTATTTAAAATACCCAGTCAGGCCTGGGAACTCATCGTAGTAGGTAGACTGCACAACGCATTTTGGAGCTCTCCCCTAAATTAAAACATACATATAACATTTAATTCGATGGCATCCAGAAAGTATTAAATAGTCAAAACAATCTGAATTTATTTTTAGTGTGCCCATTCACAATTGGGTTTGAAGGCAAGCTACAGAAGAATGCAGTTGGTGCATCTGATTTGCTTTTATCAATGCAAAAACTATAAAGACAGTTATCATGGGCTTATTTCAGCCAGATTATGTGAGCAAGTGAATTTCTTGCTGTCCTAGTCCAACTATCCAGACTAGAGGGCTCGTGGAAGCTCACCCACATGCTGCTAGACAGAAACCTGGGTGTAGAACATGCCCCCAGACCTTATCCTGGCATCCCCCGATTCAGACATAGCCATCGAGTGTTCTCCTATTTTCTCAAATCCCAGAGAAACGGTAAAGACACGCATTTATTTTATAGCACTGCAAACACTGAAAGGACTTCACTGCCGATCCCGAGAGGACTCTTTACCTGTGAGCCACCTGTTGAGATGGATGATGAGCAGTTGGCAGTAGCCCCATCAGAGGAGGCGTGTGCCTGCAATACTGTCAAGACGGAGGACGCTTCTCAGGCCCACCAAGGGAGATATATTCAGACACAAGAATGGGAAAAGGGAGGGGAACTGTATAAAATGTGCCCTAATCACAAGAGTTAACTTAATTACAACCATCTTGGAAAGCGCACCATTCCATTACCAAAGCCGCAGCAGGAAAATACCAACAGGTTTCTGCCGGACCTGCTTCACATTGCAGTGGACAAGTGAAGATTGACAGTGTCAGCGGGACCGGGGGAAGCTGCGCATGGACCTCCACCCCACCCGATCAGCTATCGTTGGGAGCACGTCTCTGCTCAAAGGGCTGCTTTTCTTACTGAATTACTGAGTAATCATAGATGAAGTGCCTAATCTAGTACCACCCCCTTGATTAATAAAGGGAAACATACAATGTTGTAAGTTTTTAATAAAAATTAAACTTCTCAATTGAGGAATACAGGTTATTCAGAGGAAAGTAGAAAAACGGTTTCCATGTCTTTGTGTTAATTTTTCTTCCTGCTAGCTGAAGAGTGGAAGAATAACATAGGAGATTTCCTAGAGGAAACATGCTTTAAAAATGGATACATTCCCATTTTTCCAATTGGCTTTCTCTGATTTGATTTACTTTCCACCATTTGTGATATTCTGAAATTTGAAGTCTTGACTTGCAGTTGAAAGAAAACAGCTCTGCTTCCCATCGCTTTCACTTTTAGATTTCACTTGCACAGTAAGTTCAGGGCACTTAACTTGGGAAGCTGGGGAACGCTCACACAAAGCATTTAAAGCTACATCATCTCCATCCCCTCCCC
>NW_008795527.1:3272645-3283758 GCF_000699145.1 Aptenodytes forsteri
TGGCGCGGTGGCTCCGGGGTTGCAAAGCGCCGGGGAGGGGGTGGAAGCCGCCTTTGGGGCGGCCCCGAGGGCGTTTGGCATCGGCGTGAGGAAAGTCCGGCGGTGCTGGGTCCTGCAACGTCCCTAATAAAGGCCGATGGGGTGCGCGTGGCTTATTGGGGAGGAGCTTTGTTAATTAATTAGTCTCTGTAAGCCAGGGGATGTCACTTTTGAAATAGCTAATTTTTTTTTAAAATTATATCCCCTTTTTTGTTTTTGTTGTTGTTGAAATGCCGCGATGCCACGAACACATATTTGAGTCGCCTGAATACATGTGAGTATTGGTAAGGCTGGAGGCTTAGGGACAAACGCAGCCGTGCTTTGATCGGCGCACCCGACTGCCATCTGGTCCAAGCCCGGCATTTGCTGGGATGCATCAGGCTGCCTGTGTGTGGTTCAAGTCTTGAGAGGTGGTATGGTGGTCCTCCCAGGTGGTGGGAGGGAGGAGAAAGTCAGCATCTCGGTCAGCTCTTGCTGGTGGAAGGTTGGGGAGTTACATGGGTTTCTGCGGAACAGGAGGGTTGTAGAAACACTGAAACGTTTGTTAGGACCTCTGTCCTCTCAGGGACTTTGTAAACCTTCCACCTCTGTATGGCCTCAGGCTCTCCATTGGCAGAGTGGAGACAAGGGCGCTAAAGCAGTTTGGGAGAAACCTGATTGACACGGTACAACAGAAGCGAATGGCACTTACTTCTCACCTCTGGTGCTATAACAAGAGGCTCTTACTGTCTGCTAGTCACCTTTCTACTGCACAGCTAAAAGGGTGTACATCATGTTTCTTTTAAGGCTCAGCAAAGGGGAGAGGGAGGCAGTCTGTTCTCAGCATTCTCCTGTTTCTCGTGGGAGCTTGTTTCTGGCTGAGCAAGGCCGCCTGCTAGCTCTCGCTCCTCTTTGCGACAGGCTGGTGAGCAGTGGGTTCGGTCCTGGCTGAGCCAGAAGGACGTGGTGGCGAAGGTTGCCTTGTCTCCGACGTCACAGGTCGTCTGCTGACTGGTAGATTAGCTTGTTAGTGAGTACGTGCCCCCATTGAAAGCAATTGCCAAGGAAGTCCGCAGTGCAAAATTGTTTTGCATCACAAGACCTGCAGCTCCATTTCCCATCCCGGGGTCTAATTTAACAGGTCCTTGCACAGCAGTTTCAGTACACGGAGCTTGTTAAAGGGGTGCTGGCTGACAAAGCTTTTGCACCCAAAAAGCCTGGATGTTAGCAGTCCAGACATGAAGAGGGGACGCGTTGCATTCCTGTGGCGTTGGACAAAAGTGTTTTGCTTGGAACGCCAGGGCTCGGAAAGTAATTAGGCACCACCACAGATGAAAGGGATGCTCTTGAATTATGCAGAATTAATTCAGAAATAGCTGTTACTACTGTTTGGATCAGCGAGAGATTAGATATTACAAAAGAAGAGAGAGTAGCAGTTGACAGAGCATTTGGACTGCGTTCGTATGCCGGCATGCTGCTATTCACATTATTATCACTGTTTTTGAAAAGTAGGGGATAGTCTCCAGGTAGATGTTGCTTATGGAAGGTAACATTTTAAATGACTTGCCATGTGGTTATGATAGTTGGGCATTCTTTATTTTAGGATAAAGTAGCTTGATGGGTTCTAGCTTAATTATCAGTTTAAATAAAGCAATGTAGAAACCATACTCTACTGTTCTGAAAATAGCTGAATTTACTAAAATTTCACGGAGTACTTGGGTTTAGCAGTAGGTTGGCTGGGGTGAAAATTACCGTAACTTTTCGTGGGGGCAGGGGGAACCATCCTGAATGTCCCAGGAGCTGTTGCTGTGACAGATCTACAGGCTTAGGCATAATCCATCTTCACCTTTGGTGGAATCAAAGTATCCCTGTGAAGATTGTAAAACTGTGTGATGACTGCTCATTTTATCACTTGTTCCTTCTTTTCTCTGAACATTCACTTGCCTTTCACCCTGTTGCCACATGTGCCAGGAATATACTTCACTGCCCTGAAGGTTTCAGGTTTTTGTCCTCTGATGCTGTTGAAAAATTGTGGAGATTGGGATCTTCCTTGCCTTCCTAGATTTCGTTGTTGCCCTTGATTCTCAGGTTGGTTGGATGGTGTTGACAGTCCTGGTGACCGACCGTGTGTCTAGTTGTGTGATTCTTCTGCACCATAATACGTGACTTTGCCTCTCTCTGCCTTCCACGTCTTTCACACGTTCGTATGATTTTTAAAATTAAGCTTTCACACAATGCTGTTTGCCATGATTCCAGTGGAAAGACAAGAATCTTGACTTGTAAATAGTTTTGGGTTTTTGGTTTGGCACCTATAGTCGTTCTGGCTGGGGCCCTCTATTCTTGTAGCGCTGCCCATAATTGTCAGCCTTGGAGCGTTTCCCTGTTCGGTTGTTATTTCGGGGCTACGAGCCAAATCCAGTGCCTGTAACCCTTGGGTGGCGTGCCTTGGGCTTGCTGCGTACTAAGCCTGGGACAAGTCAAGAGGTTTTCCAGCGTGAGTTGAAGGTGCGACTTTGCACAAGTTTGGTTTGTGTGAGTATGCATTTCAGATTAAACTGGGATAATTTCAGTTTGACTGAAATGAATAAGCAGCAAGTTTGAACGTTACCGAAATTCTCTGTCCCCTGCTTCAAATAGGAATGTCCATGCATTGTGCAAACTTGAATGAGGGGAAAACAGCCCAACTGATTTTTTTTTTTTCATGGTAGGAGCAAAAATAGAGAATTACATCTAGCCCTGCTTTCTCACACAGTATGTTCTCCTGATACATCATTGTCAGAGAAGAATACGCTAGTGTGACAATTGGCAATGAAAGTGATATGTACAAATACGTCTTAAAAAAATGAAATATGATTGACAGTGGCGTAGAAATAACTCTGATGCTTCCCACCGAAGCTGAGGGTGTGCATGCACGCAGGCGTTCTCTCCTCGCGGCCTGCCAGGGCGCTGCCTTGCAGGCAAGTTGCATCTGTTTTGACTTGGGTATCAGGAAGGTTGCTTTTTTCACTTGAGACACAAGAATTCTTCCTGTTGACGTGGAAAGTAAAACATCTCACCTCAGGCTTTTCTTTTTCTCCTTGCCTAACATGGCAGGTGGAATTCATGGAGATGGCGCTTAGAAAAATCATGTTTTGACTGGTGGGGACCTTGGGTGCCTTACTTTTCCCGTCACTTGCATGGTGAGTGCGGGAATGTCACCAAAACAGGTCTGACATCCCTCCCGGCCTCGTTTTCCATCTCTGTCACCCTTGTGCCTTGGTGGCAGGTCTGCCAGCCCTTAGGGGAGCACGGGAGCTGCGGGCTGCGCGTTCTGCAGAAACGGTAACTCTCCTCTGCGCAGCCCGACAAATTCGGGTGCGCTCCGGGGTGTACTGGTGGCATTTTGGCAAATTTAGAGAAGGGCAAACTGGGAGATGGGAATATCTTGAACTTTCATCTTTTGTTGGAAAAAACATACTTAAGGTTGGCTGTTCTGGAAATTCTTGGATTGAATGCTGTTTGTAGCGGGGAATGTTTTCCGCTGCTTTTGAAAAGTACCTTGTGGGTGTTTTAAACAAGTAAATGTATTTTATGTGCAAAAATAACTGAGCTCAATAGGTATAAAATTTCCTACTAGAAATGAGACTGACTTTTTCAGCAGCTGTGAATTATTTCCAGCTTTTACTAGATTTTCAGTACTTCGCTTTTCGTAATTGATATCTTTAAAAGACAGTATTTCTCACATCTCTGCAGCATTTCAGCAGACCATTGTGTCTGAACCTGTGGTTTTTTCATGTTGAAATATTTTCCCTGAGCAAGCTTGAAATGTTCATCACCTCTCTGCCTTCCTGCCTTTTTTAGGGGTTTAGTGGCAAAAAGATCCTCTCTTGAAGTGCCTGCATCTTTCAAGTGTTTAGAATAGATTAGTATTTTGACATTTGTGTTTAGACAAATACGTGTTTTTCTTTCTTGGTATATGCTACTTTGTTGACAGAGTTGAAATGCTAGGCTCTGATGCTGATTATAAATCAGTTTCTGAATGTATTTTAATTGAAAGTGAAAAATGGAAATGTATGTGGCTTCTAGGACTACACAATAAATAATGGCTAACCAACCCATCACGGTAGAGGTGTTTGGTGCAAGCTTGTCTTTGATGTCTGTTTGCTGATGGCAATGGACTTCTGCTGGGAATAAACTTCAGTTGTGATTTCAGGTGTAGAAATACTGGTGATGAGCAAGCTTGGTCGTGAGGGTGCTCTTTTTAAACTGGAGCATGCCCACCTTGTATGTGTCAGGTGTTCTCTGTTATTAAGCTAAGCCCTTTCGGTGAAACGGGGACTCATCAATGACTGAACAGGATTCTTCATAGTCAGGCTATGGAGAGCAAGTCACAAACGAAAAATCTTTGAAGTTCTGCAGTAAGTTACTTAAATCAGTACGTTAGTATTTGGGAATGCATAAAGATCAAAAAAGGTCTTCTACTGGGAAAGTTTTTTTTTGTTTTTTTTTTCCTTTGTTCAAGATCAGTAATTACACCCCCATAACGGCTCCTGTGGTACAGATGCAGAAGTAATAGATGAAGAAGAAGAATTTAGTTAGGCATACAGTAATCACAGCAGTGGCTAACTCAGCTGTACAATAGCACAAGAACTAATGCAGCGGCTCCTGGAAGCAATTTATTCATAGCAACGAGCCCCACAGCTCCTTGTATGTTTTTCCATTAAAATGCATAATGCTTCATTTAATGCTGCTCTGTACTGAGTGAATTCTGTCACAGCAACAGAGCTGGATTCTGTCTGTTTTAAGAGGTGGGGGGGAGGGAATATCCAAAGGGGTTCAAACGTGGACAGCACAGCTTCTGCAGCAGTGCATTGGGTCGTGCTGTTATATGCCTGCGAGGGTCAGTTGTTCGGAGGTGAATTCTGCTCTTGCTCAAGCAACAGTAAATCAGTTTTGCATCAGTCTACATCAGCTTTATAAAAGCAGAGCAAGAATAAAGTTGAGCCTATGTATGCCCGTTACTGTAGCTTATTTCAGAGAGTGAAGCTTTGGTCAAGGTGCTGCTTGCTCTTCTAATGGAAGTAGAATTTTGTCAGCAACATTATTTTTGGAGAATAAGCCTCCTTTGGGCCATTTGCCTTGGCACAAATAAATTAAAAAAAAAGATGAAATAATAATAAAAAATAATCATTATATGGGGCCCTGTATGAGCAACCTTGGTTGTCTATGACAGCAGACAAGGACAGGCTGCTCTCAGTTCTGGGGTTCATCTCGGGGATGTTCCCTTGAATGTTAAGGGCTGGAGACCTCCTTCGGACGAGGAACTGGCCCCTCTCACCAGGCAGCTGTTGAGCTCACGTTCCTGAGAGTTAATGAGAGGAGTGGGAAATCCACGTGGGGCTTTAGCACACAGCAAACAGCAGAGAGGCTTGCTTCAAGTAAGAGTAGCGTGCGTGACGTGTACATGCCCCCAACATAAGAAGGACATGGACCCGTTGGTGCGAGTCCAGGGGAGGGCCACGAAGATGATCAGAGGGCTGGAGCACCTCTCCTATGAAGACAGGCTGAGAGAGTTGGGGTTGTTCAGCCTGGAGAAGAGAAGGCTCTGGGGAGACCTTCTAGCAGCCTTCCAGTACCTGAAGGAGGCCTACAAGAAAGCTGGAGAGGGACTTTTTACAAGGGCATGTAATGATAGGACAAGGGGTAATGGCTTTAAATTGAAAGAGGGTGGATTTAGATTAGATTTAAGGAAGAAACTCTTCACTATGAGGGTGGTGACAAGGCCAGGTTGGATGGGGCTTTGAGCAACCTGGTCTAGTGGAAGGTGTCCCTGCCCACGGCAGGGGGGTTGGAACTAGATGATCTTTAAGGTCCCTTCCAACCCAAACCATTCTATGATTCTGTGTGGTCCTGGGGATGTAGAAGACAAATGTCTGGGTGCTGGTAAGCGATGTGGACACTTTCCTCCCTGAGCATTTTTGTGAATGGCAGAATGGTTTTGCAGATGATACTGGGATGTGTAAAACAGTCTTCTGAAACTTGGCAAAATGCCTTCTGCCTTGGTTTTTAAGGCTGGATCTGTTCATCCCATCCTTCCAGACACCAAATCCTAAAGCAGCCTAGGTGGGAGCTGTCTAAAGGCTTCCTTACTGGCCCGTTACATGGAGAAGCTTATCCGAAGTGCTTGGTGAAGTACGTGGCCAGGGGGAATGGTTACCTCTGGTGGTACGAGTCTCCTTCTGTGCTGGGGCTGGACTTCTCGAACTCTGAAGCTGTGACCTTGGTCACCTCAGAAAGTGCCGCTGCCTGCCCTTGGCAGTGCTTCCTCCTGGCGGGCTACATTGTGGACTTTTAGCAAAACGAGAAATGTTCTTGGTTAAAATGCGTTTTCACTTTCTTACCAAGTGTCACAGAAAAAGCTCTGCGGCAGTACTGACGAAAGAGAATGAGTTGCATTGGGTTTATTTTTGGAGTTAGGTAAGTGTCTGATAAAACATGTTACAGTACTGTTACCGGATCTAGTGGTAAGGTTTCTTTGTACTTGTTTAGCATTGCGTTATATTTGAAGGTGTGTTCCTCACCTCTGAGCCATCGTTGCTCTGTAAGAGGAGGAGCGGTGGTGGGTTTCGCTACAGGTAAAGGGTGCTCTGAGCACGTGCTTGCAAAGATGAGGCACACACATATTTTTACATCTGAGAAGCACTGTTGTGTGGAGTTAAACACCCTGCATATTGCATCCCCTCCCTAGCCCCAAATCTGGAGTCTGTATTTAGGGAGTAAAATACAGAATTTCCTGGAGTTTAGCTAAATGAGGTACCGTTTTGCTACGTGTAGCGTATTTTGTGATACAAATTTGTACTTGCATAGGAGTATAAAAATAAGTTGTACTGTTACCAATTTGAGTTTTCCTATTAAGTTGGCGTGTCTGACTCGTATCTTCTGTCTCGTTTTGAATCAGAAGCAGATACCCAAGGAAGTGGCTGACGTTTTTAATGCCCCCAGTGACAGTGAAGATTTTCTGGGGTTCCAAGATGATGCTTCCAGACAGAGGTTGTTGTCAGAGGACAGCTATGCTAGTTTTGATTCCCTGGAGTCAGGAAAAAAGGTAGGAACGGATTGCCATGGCCCAGTTACACTCTTTCGGTACAGTAGTACTCTGAGATTCTGTCAAGGCTGCACGAGCCATAACTCGCAGCAAAACCCATAATGTGCAGTCCTAATATTAAAAAGAAATGTAAATAAACTTGCTATCCTTTTTGGGTTCTGATTATTGCTTTTAAAAACTCTTTCCTAATGTAAGGAAAATGGGTTTCATTAGAAGGTGAGTTTAAGTGAAGTAGGTAAGTGAAGCAAACAGGAGAGAGAGAATTGCCATCCTGGGCTGGTGTGCTGTGGATACACAAGGCAGTGCAAATGCACGGTAATAGATGGGTTTTGTGAGTATGCAGACTTCAAGGTATTTCTTTCAGAAATTTATGTCGGTCCTGTTTCTGCGCTAATTTATATTAGTGCTTTTTCTGCACTAAAATTGCTGTTTTAGTGGTGGTGACCCACAGAAACCATCAGCTCCTGCTTTAATTGTGAGATTTGCTGGTTCTCTGCTCTCTTGATGGTGAAGTAGCTTGGATCAGCATGATGATTTGATGTTTTTCATTCTCTGACTTGGTAGCTGGAGGTACCAGCTGAATTCACAAGAAAGGAAGAGAACTGGTGTGCTGTCTTGGCTGCCAGAAAATTTAGTTTTTAGTCTTTTAGAAGCTTGTAATTATATACTTGATAGATATGGGCTAATGTGCTAAAAGATACCCTTGTCAGCTGTGCTCTCAAAAGGGTCCCTCTGTTCCATTAATTAAAAAATTGAAAATGTCTTCCTTTTTTCTCTTTTCTCCTTTTTCTGTCCCCTTCCCCTCCCTCCCCCTTTTTCCCTGTCTCTTCCCTGTCTCTTCCCTGTCTCTTCCCTGTCTCTTCCCTGTCTCTTCCCTGTCTCTTCCCTGTTCCCTGTCTCTTCCCTGTCTGTCTCTTCCCTGTCTCTTCCCTCTCTTCCCTGTCTCTTCCCTGTCTCTTCCCTTTTTTCTTTCTCGATCAGGTCAGTACCTGGTTGAGAGTTGTTGAAGACAAGGAATATGACTAGTGTTAGCAAAGGGAACAGACAGAATGGGGCTTGGTATGAGTATGTGCTCTTTCTGAGCCTTCATAGGCAAATGGCATCAGAGAGGCTTGTACAAAGTGCAGAAGCTGTTTGGGAGTAGAGCCTCAAGTCTGTGCTATGGAGAAAGACAGCAGCTTTTAAGCAACAGAATATAGTTGGCTCTAAATTGCTTTGTCGTCTTGTTGCTAGACGGCGGTATTGGTAACTTCAGAAAACCAGGAGGTAGCTTGCTCTTGTATCTGTGGCTTTGTGTGGAGCATGAAGAAGGATCAATGAGGAGCGGTGGTGGTGGTGGTGGTGGAGAGGGAGTCTTGTGGTTCTGTTTCTGCTACCTGCTTGGGGACTGCAGGCACCTTACTTTACTTCTCTCCACATTGGTTTCCCAACTTGTGAGATGGAGATTATGATAATGATCTTTGCTGCAAAGCATTTTAAAATCCTCTGATGAAAAATGCTGTGGAAGAGCTACGTACTGTTAATTTAACATGCGTTACTGCGAATCCCAGGGAGGCTTGTTCCAAATTTACAGCTGGCACTGCAGCCTTCCTCACCATTCCTCTGTCTCCCTTGGGCTGAGAATTATTTTAAATCTCCATCAGTATTGAGTTTAACTCCTTTACCACTAAATGGTACAATAAAAACATGATTTTTTTATCCTGAGTTCCATCCATTTATGATGCCAAACACCACTGTCGCTGAGAAAGACCGTAGCTAATTGTTGTGCAAAACTAAAAGTTTTTGGTGTGAAGAGTGAAACGATGGGAAGTTCAGAAAAACGCTGCAGTTGTTGGGAGAGGAGGCAAGGCAGCTGCCCTGCTGGGGTGGTGAATGGGGTGTTAGTGCATCAGATGTTCCCTTGGATGCTGATGCGCAAACACACTAACAGTTATTGACCTCTGCGTGTCTGCTTTTCCTCAGGGCTTTCTGCAACCCTACTCCCATAATCTCTGCACTTCTGCTGAGTTTCAGCTGTTTCTCCTATAGGTATCCCTGATGCGTATTTTACCTTGTGTAGATCATTCTTCATAGGTGTAACAGCATAGCTCTAGGTGTGTTATTTTTAGTCATTTTAGCTAACAAACAGCTTATTTCCACTCCCCCCCCCCAACCTTCATTGTGGAATTTCATGAAAACACAGAATGCATAAAAACTTCAGTTTCCCTCCAAGAAATGCAGTT
This sequence comes from Aptenodytes forsteri, assembly GCF_000699145.1. NCBI lineage: Eukaryota > Metazoa > Chordata > Aves > Sphenisciformes > Spheniscidae > Aptenodytes > Aptenodytes forsteri. The sequence goes on from NW_008795527.1 coordinate 3,281,970, forward strand.
TAATTTTAAAGTAACTTCCCTATTGTGTTTGTTCCTTTCTCAAGCAGCTGCACTGCAGCTATCAACAAAAGAATAAAGTAATTTTGCTTAGAGAAAACTCATTCCAATTACCCATAATAATTTGTGGGAGATGTTTAAGTGTAAAGAAACAGCATATGCAGTAGCTCCCCCCCTCCCATTCTCCTGTAAGTTTTTCCACTTATCTATTGTATCTGTTTTTCACCAGATATTATCTTAACGTAAAGAAGTGTGTAATTAAAGTCAGGAACGGGAGAGAATTGAAAGGAAGAATAAAAATATTTAGCAAGTGCATCGTATGAAAGGTCCTTTTTGTATCTCACGTGGGAGGAAGAAATAGCAGAGGAAAATTGGGGAAACAAACTTAAGTGCGTGTTGCTGACTTTTCAAGAGGCAGGTGTGGTGTGAACATGGGTTATATTCCCACCGTGAACGAGTCTTTCAGGAGACTAACGGGGACAAGTTGACAGATGGTCTTCTACTAATTCTGATTAGAAGTATGCAAATATATGTCTGATTTAGTAAATGCATTGTGTTTAATTGGTATGTAGTGTGCATATCGTGAAGAGTGTTTTAATGAGATCTTAGTTTATTTTTCGTGGGCTGACTTTTTACTTCCTAGTCTTTAGGCAGAAATTTGGGATCTGTGTACCCTAGAACATGTTTGAATGATAAACTGCACCATTAAAACAGAGGGAGTTGAGCAGCTGGAAGGCGGAGGGATGTTAGTCAGGCTGTTCAAAGCTCTGTGGTTTTGTGTTGGTGTCAATGATGGTGTAACAGCATGAGAAGGAGCAGACTCCATCTCCAGGAGCCTCGAGTACTGCTGCAGCAAGCCCAGAGGAGAGTGTTGTTTCTACTGCTAAGTGAAAAAAAGGAGGGCTCTTTCTTACTGTGGTTGTGGTTTGTATTTTCTTCCATTCAAGGCCTGGTTTTTTACATCCAGAAGAAGACATACAAAACAACATGAAAATTTACACATAAGAAAACTGATAGTTCATTTTTATTGGGTAGTAGTGAAGAAGAGGAGGAAGAGGCGAAGAAGAAAGTTTTCCTCACAAGAAGCAGCTCAGTTAAAGCCCTGTGCTCAAAATGAAGAAAAAAAATCCTGCCAAGTTAAAATAATTCAGTGCTGAAACTGAATGTCTTCTGCTTTTTTTTCTTCTGACAGGCTTTGCCTGCCAGGTGCTTTCACAGTATATGCCATCTAGTTGGTACCTGCTTGAACCTCAGAACCTGCTTATTGTGGCTGTGTGACTACTCTGTACCTGACTGTCTCTCACAGCTACTGACTGGTATTTTTACAGGAGGTTCGATTTCAGTCCAGATACCTCACTGAAGAACTGCGGAGGATTTTCACTGAAGACACTGACTCTGAAACGGAAGCGTTTGAAGGCTTCACTTCAAGCGAGGTGGATGTGAACAAGAAAGGAGTTCTGGTAAAGGCAGTCACCTATGCGTGAATGTATATGTTGACTTCTTTTTTTTTCTGTCTCTTCTGTGTAAGCCTCATGTTCTAGTTAGAGTGTTTCTGATACACTGTGATGTTCTTTCGTCATTGTCCTGGTTTTGGCTGGGATAGAGTTAATTTTCTTCCTAGTAGCTGGTACAGTGCTGTGTTTTGGATTTAGGATGAGAATAATGTTGATAACACACTGATATTCTTAGTTGTTGCTACGTAGTGCTTACACTAGTCAAGGACTTTTCAGCTTCCCATGCTCTACCGACCGAGAAGGCTGGAGGTGCACAAGAAGCTGGGAGGGGGCACAGC